>NW_019154091.1:6641033-7157609 GCF_002288905.1 Enhydra lutris kenyoni | reverse complement strand
TTCTCCGTCCGTCCTACCTTTCAGAAAGTGGTTGATTTTCTGTTTCTAGAGTTGCTGTTTTTCTTCTCTTCGATCTCCGGTTGGATTTGTAGGTGTTTGCAATCTTTAGATAAGCTATCTAGCTGATCTCCCGCTACCTGAAGTAGTCTCAGCCTGCTACTTCTCCGCCATCTTGACTCCTCCCCCAACAATGTTTTCTTTTTAAGTGAAAAATCAATGTTCCTGGTTCACAACTCCACCAGCAGGGAAAGGGATTTGTTCTTGTTTATCCTGAAGCTTCCCTGCAGAACCAAGCATATGAATATATATTCCAGCACAAATGGGCTCATCTTAGAAGGATGCTGGGAAGGTCTTGACATATTTGCTTTTGCATCATTTATTCTGGGGATATTATTTCTTAGGATTCAGTTGGAATCTGAGTCCTCTTAATTATAAGAAGGCAAAAGGCGTTTTCTTTTATAAATTACATCATCCAAAATATTGCATCCAATAGATAAGGATGCAAATAACATTTTTTGTTATTAAAAGATTTGATAATTTGCGTTACCAGATCCCAAACTCAGCTGTATACAGGAATCACCTGGGCACCTTAAAAACATTCCATGTTCCCAGGTCTCATACATGATCTACTTAATCAGTTGTTGGGGGTAAGATTTGGTAATCTTTTTATTTTAAAAACCCTGTCTGATGGGCTGTGATATGCAGCCAGGTTTGAGAACTTCTAATGAACTCTATTCAGCTTTTAGACAACTGCTTTCCTCATGAACTAGATGTTTTTAAAATTATCTTTGATGAAAGAATAATGGTGACCAGGAAAACCCAGTCTAAGGAGAACCAGAGGCCCAGGGATTGACAGTAAGTGCCAGGGAAAAGGACATCTGGAACCACAACCTTCTCTTTTAATATGGCCTCAAAGTCATGTTGATGATGAAGTTAGAAATATTTTTTAAAATATCTGATTATGTCTGATTATTATCAGATAATAATCAACAACCATTGAGAAACCATTGTTCATTTTTAAATGCATTTCATAGCAGCTTCTTGAAAATATTCTACAGTCATCTTCAAAAAGAATTTTAAAAAAAGAATAAGTGGGAAATTGCAACATATTCTATCAAAGTCTCAAAGGGGAAACCAAGCAAAAGTTTATGTTTTTTTCTTTCGGGGTACATTTTTTTCTGTTGTTCCCACATTCATAGTATATTTATAGAAGTGATGAAAGCTACCTAACTTAAATTGACTTTGTTTATGAAGAAAGTTTATTTTTTGTGGTGTGGAGAAACTGTAGTGTCTTAGGCTGAACCATGACCATCTCGATTCATCAGGCCACCTATAACTCAAAAGCGTTGTATTCATCAGATTTTGCCAGCTTATTGGCAACGGAAAAGAAAAGTTTATTCATCTTGTTGGATTACGTGATCTCTAAGGTCCTTTCCATCTCTAAAATTCTATTATTCTTTTCTATCCCAATGATAGACAAAGTACAGAAATTCATCACATCTCTCTGGTGTAATAGAAAATAGTAGAATCCACAAGTATTTTAACCCCAAAGTTTTGGTCTTTCTCTTATATTTCACTGGTAAAGCACCTTATACAACCTTAATTTTTTGATTCAAAAGTAGAAATTCATCAATAATAGTGGTTACAATCAATATGAAAGTGCTGAGTGGCAATGGGAAATAATAGATGCATTACTATACTCTTGGGTCTTATTGCTAACTGTTGATGAATAAACTTTGAAATTATAAAAGATCCTCTAGCATATTAAAGTATATGAAACCTATGGAATGTCAAATAGTTGTGGCTCTACTTTTGGTACTCCTGTATTTGTTTGTATACCTATTAGCATTTATCTCACTATTTTGTATTTTTTAGGTCATGTATCTCTCTCACCTCCTAGGCCATGAGTTCTTTACATTCCCAGACAAAATACGGTGCTTAGTGCATTTTTAGTTGGCAGGTGATTGGATGTCTTTTTTTGTTGTTTTTGTTTGCTTGTTTAGTTTTGTTTTTATTTTTTATTTATTTTATTTATTTTATTAACATATAATATACTATTTGTTTCAGGAGTACAGGTCTATGATTCATCAGTCTTATACAATTTGCAGTGCTCACCATAGCACATACCCTCCCCAGTGTCCATCACCCAGCCACCCCAGCCCTCCCATTCCCTTCCACTCCAGCAACCCTCAATTTGTTTCCTGAGATTAAGAGTCTCTTATGTTTTGTCCCTTTCTCTGGTTTCATGCCATTTCATTTTTTCCTTTCTTCCCCCATGATCCTCTGCCTTGTTTCTCAAATTCCACATATCATCAAGATCATATGATAATTGTCTTTCTCTGATTGACTTATTTCGCTTAGTGTAATGTCCTCTAGTTCCATCCACATCATTGCAAATGGCAAGATTTCATTTTTTGATGGCTGCATAGTATTCCATTGTGTGTGTGTATACATATATATATATATACATATATGTATGTGTGTGTGTATGTATGTGTGTGTGTGTGTGTGTGTGTGTGTGTGTACACACACACATACACCACATCTTCTTTATCCATTCATCTTTTGATGGACATCTAGGCTCTTTCCATAGTTTAGCTATTATGGACATTGCCGCTATAAACATTGGGGTGCACGTGCCCCTTCAGATAACCACATTTGTATCTTTAGGGTAAATACCCAGTAGTGCAATTGCTGGGTCATAAGGTAGCTCTATTTTGAATATTAAATGAGTTCAACTGCTACAGTTTTTGAAATAAAGTCCTAAAAACAAAAGTCCTTCTGCAAAATCTATGGTGAAGCTTAGAAAAGAAGCTAGGAGAACATGTTAAGTCAAGAGAAGCAAGCTGTTTCTAGCAGGGATAGGTAGATCAATTAAATTATATTTCATTTCAATTTACTGTCTCTTAGTGTTTAGATCAAATGACACTATATGTACTTGATTTCATAGGGGAACTATTATTATTAATAGTGATGAAATCTTTCCTGCTTTCAAACACATATTTATATGGAACCCTTTAGGTGAAAATGGTAAATACAGTGCAATTTAGATTTAAGGATGAGTGCATTAGTTAATTATCATTAGTACTGTAACAAATGACCCTGAATCTCAGTAATGTAACAAAATATTTCTCACTCACATAAAGTCATCTATAGTCAAAAGTAAGGGTTGAAGGGTTAAGCTTCTTTGTAGATCATCACTTAGAGACCCTAGTAGACTGTCTTTGTCACCTTCAACATGGGGGTTCCAAGGCAGCTCAAATTTTTAACCCCAACTAGAAATGGAAACAGAGAGAGGATTACCCATGGGAGATTTTTCATGGTCCAGGCCTGGAACTGGTCATATCAATTCCATCACACTTAGTGGACAAGGAAGACTGGGAAATGTGGTCTTCTTCTATACCCAAGAGCAGTAAGAGATGGGTTTGTTAAGCAGATAGCTGGGTTCTGCCACAAGGAATGGGGATTGGCACCCAGGAAGGCTTGCTTAGGACTCTGAAGAGCACAATTTGTTGCCTCTAAAGCAAGGTGTACCTCAAGAGCTCCTTCAGATTGAGTGTTCTCTAATTATACAAGCACTATGCATGATACACAGGAAGCATTTAATAAATGCTTCAATTTCCCCATATTTTTGAAAGAGAGATACTAATTCCTACTTGGTCATTTAATCTGAACAGCAGAACCATGAGCCATGTTTTGGTACTTCCTCTCTACCTGCCCCTGCAGTATGATAACACTCCAGTTTGTTTCAGTTGACCCTTGGATTTCGGCACTTGCCCAGATTTGGATATTGCAGAATTTCCTTAATTCCGGCTTGAAGTTGTGGAATGGATTTAGCTACCTTTCATTCAAATTAAGGAGGAATCAGATGACATAAATATAAAGCATTTGACACACATAAAAGACAAGAATTCAGATCCATATGATACCTGATCTCTCAGTGGTTCTTTCCTTGTTTAACCACTATTTCAAACTATTGGCAAAATCTTAACACTACTCATGCCTGGCTGTTGTGTCTGATGTGTCAGTTCTTTCATCCTTTGTCCTGTGAAACCGTTTTTCTTCCTTAAGTCTTTCATCATTTTTGCCTTCTCTTATTAAGTTAACCACAATCATGGTTTTGGTTATCATCTGATGACCAAAAGCTATTTATTCAGTTCAGCCCTTTCTCCCTATTTCTGCAAATCTGTATATCCAAATGGTCACACAACATCTTCATTTAGATATCTTAGTATATCTCAAGTTCAAATTGTCCAAGACCAAAATGCTAATCTTCCCTTTCTCAAAATTCTTCCTCTGGGTTCTTGGAGTCTTGAAGTCTTGAAGTCTTGGAAGATGGCACCATTATTCACTGGTTCACTGAATTCAGGCTCAGGAGTCATCTTCTGTTCCTTCCTTTTTTTTTTTTTTTCCCCCCATGCTTTTCTAAGCCAGCATGTTTACAAAGTTATAATGACTTCTATCTCCTTAAAAGTTTTTCAGATTGTCCCCTTTCCCTGTGATCCATGGTAGGAACCAAATGCCCATCTTCCTTCAACTAGACTTATCTCCAAAGCCTCTTCACTGGCCTCCAGCTTCTAGTCTTTCTCCTCTCCATTCTATAGTGCATCCAGTTACCTAACATACCCTCCCCTATGTAAACCCTTTGTCTGGCCTATGAGACTGTTTATCATCTGACTCTGGCCAACTGTCTGTCTTCATTTGCTGTGCATCTCCCACATGAAAATGTATAGCAAACTAATTCCCTTTTCCTAAATACACTGTGCATCTGGTGCCTCCATGCCAGGGCTAGAAATATATACAGACAATAAATAAACAAATGGGTATGGATATGTTGCAATAAAACTTTATTTACAAAAGTAGACAGGGACTGGATTTGACCTAGGGGCTATAATCTGTTGCTCTGTACCTTTGTATTTGTTGTTCCTTCTGCCTGGACTGTCCTTTATTCTCATTGTGCACTTCATTGTTTACACTTTTACTGTCATTTTGAAACTTCTAATTTTTCAAATGTTTACTTAAGCATTCTTCCTATATGAAGCCATCCTGAATAATGCTCACTCCTACAGCATGTTATAGACATAGTTGATACTCATTATTCATGGTTGTTATAGTCTATAAAGTTGCCTCAAACATTTAATTAGAGAATTCTGAACCATTGCTCCTAAGAAAAATACAGGGTTAGGTTCCTGCAAGCCTGCGGTCACATTTTCACCAACCAGTCAACATATAACCTTGTTTTATAGGTGTTTTTGCCTGAAGATGCCTACTTAATATATGGCATTGGTTTATTAACATTGAACTTGTGGCCAACAGCAGTATAGCTCATGCCTAAATGAAGCCTATCTAACACACTTATTTTTTCTTTAAGGCACATCACAGCCTTCTTGCACTTAGGAACACTAGATAACCCTATAGCACTACACTTAGGGGACATTCTAAACATCAAAATCACCAAGAAAAGCAAAAAATGTGAAAAATGTGGCACTAAATTGCTCAGAAAAAAGACAGTTACTTGCAGTGTGAGGGTGAAAACAAGAAGGAAGAGAGCTATAGCTACAAATGTACACATCAGGCAACTCAGAGTTTTCATAGCTCTGCACATATCTGTGAAGACCACAAAAGCACCATGAGTATTGATTTTGGAGTTACATGTACATTTTAATGAATAGGGAAATTCACAATTACAAAATTGGTGAGTAAAGAGGATTGTCTGTATCTCCATAACAGAATTAACAGAATTAACAGAATGGGCAGTTAGGTCCTTGTGAACTAGTTAATTTGTTTTCTTCTCCCTATCTTCACGGCCTTAGAGCTTAAGTGAAAATTTAAATATTTGTATCAAGAAAGAAAGAAGGGAAGCAATTGAATGAAATGTATTGTGCTTAATATTTTCGGTACAGGTTGTCTATATATTTGGGAAAACATTTTTTAAAATGCTTTTTTCAGTATTTGCTAAGTGATTAGTAATTCTGCTGCAGTACATAGGGAATGATGTTGCTTTTTTCTTATTGAACATCTTCATTAATGATTTTCAGCAGGCAGTAAATAATAAATTAATGAAATCTACAGATGATACTAAATTAAGAGGTGCTGAAAACACCAGTGAGAGTATTGCTGTAGCATAAATGTACTTAGAGAAGTTAAAAATATGAAGCAAATCAAAAATAATTCAACCAGGAAAATACAAAGTAGAAAGTCTAGCCAAGCAAATTTTTAATGTCCTGGAAACCTAGACACTACTGTTTGTTGGTTTTAAATAACCTGTGTATTTATTCATTTAGCAGCATTTATTGAAGTCCTATTATGTGCCTGGCTAGTGCTCTGTCCTGGAGTCATTTTAGTGAAGAAGACCGTCAAGGCCCCTGCCTGATGGAATTTATATTCCAGTAATGGAGCTAGAAAAGAGGAGTGAATAGACAAGAATCTCTGAGTTTAGTGGGGAGTTGATATTGGAGTTGAAACATGAGGGATGAGTGGAAGAGTGAGGGGGAGGAGTGCTCCAGAGAGAGGAAAGTCAAGGGCAGAAGCCCAGAGGTGGGGGGAAATAGGTGTGGCAGACACTAAGAACAGAAAAGGAGGATGACTGGAGCTTACTGTAGGGATGACCTGCAGGATAGAGATGACTGGTGACAAGTGAAAGAGCAGGCAAGGGACAGGTTATGAAGTGCCCTGTAGGTATTGCAAAGGAAGATGGATTTTATTCTACATGCCATGGAAAACCATTGAAGAATTTTAAGAAGAGTAAGACACATGAATTGACTAACATTACTGGATTGAAGTAGGGCACATATATAGCAAGGAGTTAAATTAAGAGGTTATAGCAGTAATTCCATCAAGAAGAAATGGTGGCTTGGACCAAGACCTAGAGAGGGAAAGGTATGGAAGGATGAGGATCTGTTCCTAAATTTTTGACTTGAGTAACTGGGAGGTATGAACAACAGGAACTGGAGCTACCAACTGAATTAGGGTAAAAATTGGTCTACAATGGATATATTAGATTTGAGGTCTTTATTAGACATTTAAATACAGTATTTTTACAATTTTAGTTTGCATTTTCTTGTTGGCTCATGCTGTTGAGTGCTTTTTCATGTGCTCATTGCTCATTCATACATTTTCCTTAAAAGGTTTCTGTTTAAGTCTTTTGCCCATTTTTACTGGGTTATGTTACTAGTATTTATTAATGATTTTTGCTTCTATAGTTGTGGGGAAGTTGGTCTATAATCTTCTTTAATGTCTTTGTCTAGTTTTGACATCAGGGGCTTGCTGGCCTGTAATTTGCTTATTAGTTTTCATAATGTATCTTTTGATGAAAAGGTTTTAATTTTAATGATGTCCATTATGTACTTTTTTTAATGCTTCATGCTTTTAGGTTTTTGTCTGAGAAATATTTGCCTATCTTAATGTCCCAGAAATATCCTCCTATCTTTTTAAAGAAGCCTTATGATTTTGGCTTTTATATCCACTCAAATCTGTGTTTGAAGATGGTATGAGGTATGGGTCAGGATTTTTTTTTTTTTTTTTCCCAATAGACAGCCATTTTTTCTAGCACTGTTTGTTGAAGACTTTTTTCTATTAAACTGCTTTATTGCCTTGGTTGAAAATCAGTTGAACATATAAATGTGGTTCTATTTCTGGATTCTGTATTTTGTTCTGTTGGTCTGTTTAACTACTGTACACCCAAATCTTATTGTCCAGATTATCATAGCTTTCTAGTTAATCTGAAAATCAGAGAGTGTAAGGCTTTCAACTTTGTTTTTGCTAAGGATTTTTGGTTGTTCTAAGTCCTTTGCATTCCCATAAAGATTTTTTTTTAAGATTTTATTTAATTATTTGAGAGAGAGAGAGCATGAGAGAGAGCATGAGAGGAGAGAGGTCAGTGGGAGAAGCAGACTCCCTGCTGAGCAGGGAGCCCGATGTGGGACTCGATCCTGGGACTCCAGAATCATGACCTGAGCTGAAGGCAGTTGCCTAACCAACTGAGCCACCCAGGCGCCCCTCCATAAAGATTTTAAAGTCAGTTGTCAATATCTGTGGAAAGGTCTGCAGGGATTTTTATTGGGATTGTGTTAATTTAAGTGTCATGTAACAATATTGAAACTTCTAATCATGGACATGGTAAATTATTTTGAACTTTTTAATTTTTTTTCCAGCAACATTTTTTAGTATTTTGAACTAATTTTGTTAAATTTTTCCTAAGTGTTTTATGTTTTTGATGTTATTTTAAATGGTATTCGAAAATTTCACTTTTGTTACTCTGTGTGTGTGTGTGTGTGTGTGTGTGTGTGTGTGTATACCTCATATTCTGAAATCTTGTTAAATTCAGTTATTCTAATAGTTTATATTTTTTCGATTCCTTGGGATTTTCTACATAGTCATGCCATCTGTAAAAAAAAAACTTTGTTTTTTACTATTCTTTAAATGGCTTCTATGTTTTTGGCCTTATTGCCAATACAATATTGCATAGAAATAGTGAGGCTTACTTTATTTTTCATAATAGATGAAAATGATTCAGTCCTTCACCACTCAATATGCTCTTAGCTGCAGGTTTTCTGTATATTATCTTTATTGGATTGAGAAAGTTTCCTTCTGTTTCTAGCATATTGAAAATTTTTATCATGAATGGTTGCTGAATTTTATCCAGTGTTTTTCTGTAGTTATGTGATTATATGATTTTTTTCTTTTATTCTGTTAATGTAGTGAATTATATTGATTAATTTTCAAATATTAAGGCAATCTTGCTTTCAAGTAACAAATCCCCCTTGATACATCATTTTTAAATATTGCTAGGATCAATTTGCTAATTTTTAAAAATGATTTTTGCTTCTATGTTCATGAGGTAAATGGATTTGTAGAACTCTTTTCTTATAATGTCTTTGAATTTGGATTTAGTGAATACAGGCCTCATAGAATGAGTTGGGATAGGTTCCCTCTTCTTCAATTTTTTTTTAACAATTTTTGAGAAATTAGTGTTATTTCTTTCTTAGATCCATCTGGGCTTAGATTTTACTTTTTTATTGTTGTAAAATACACATAATGTAAATACCATCTTAATCATTTTTAAGTACTGAGCTCGGTAGTACTAAATATATTCACATTGTTATGCAACTATCATTTCCATCTATCACTATAACTCCTTTCATCTTTACAATTGAAGCTATGCTCATTTAAAAATAATTCCTTTGGGGGCGCCTGGGTGGCTCAGGGGGTTAAAGCCTCTGCCTTCAGCTTGGGTCATGATCTCAGGGTCCTGGGATGGAACCCTACGTAGGACTCTCTGCTCAGCGGGGAGCCTGCTTCCTCCTCTCTCTCTGCCTGCCTCTCTGCCTACTTGTGATCCCTGTCTGTCAAGTAAATAAATTTAAAAAATAATAATAATAATAATTCCCTTTATCCCTTCCCCCAAGCTCCTGGCAGCTGCTGTTATACTTCATCCTTATGATTTTGATTACTCAAAGTACTTTATATAAGTAGAATAATATAATCTCTGACTTTTTGTGACTGGATTATTTCATGTAGTGTAATGCCCTCAAGGTTCGTCCATATTGTAGCATATGTTAGACTTTCCTTCCTGGATACTATTCCACTGTACAAATATATCACATTTTGCTTATCTCTTCATCTGTGGGTGGCACCTTCGGTTGTATTAAAATTTTAGCTGCTGTGAATAATGATGTTATGACAATGGGTATACAAATATCAACTCAAGACCCTGCTTTCAATTCTTTTGGGTCTATGCCCAGAAGTAGAATTACTGGATTATTTGGTAATTGTATATATTTTTTATTCATTAATTTTTTATTAAGTTTTTTTTTTTTAAATTTCAGTATGGTTAACATACACTGTCATATTAGTTTCAGGTGAACAATATACTGATTCAACAATCCTATTCATTACTCAGTGCTCATCATGACAAGTGTGCTCTTTAATCCCCATCTATTTCACTCATTCTCCTACCCAGCTCCCCTCTAGTAACCTACCAGTTTGTTCTCTATACTTAACAATCTGTTTCTTGGTTTGTCTCTCTCTCCTTTATTTTTATCCTTTGTTTATTTGTTTTGTTTCTTAAATTTCACATAAAAGTGAAATCATATGGTATTTGTCTTTCTCTGACTGGCTCATTTTGCTTAGCATTATACTCTCTAGCTCCATGTTATTGCAGGTGGCAAGATTTCATTCTTTTTATGGCTGAATAATATTCCACTATATGTATGTATGTATGTATATATGTATACCACACCTTCTTTATCCATTCATCCATTGATAAACAGTTGGGCTACTTCCATAATTTGGCTGTTGTAAATAATGCCACAGTAAACATAAGGGGGCATATATCTGTTTGAATTAGTGTATTTGGGGTTTTGGTTTTTTTTTTTTGGTTTTTGATTTTTGTTTTTTGGGTTTTTTTTTGGTAAATGTCCGGTAGTGTGATTACTGGGTTGTAGGATAGTTCCATTTTTAAGTTTTTGAGGAAATCCTATCTATTTTCCAGAGTAACTGCACCAGTTTGCCCTTCCACCAATAGTGCATGAGTGTTCCTATTTCTCCACATTCTCTCCAACACCACTTGTTTCTTGTGTTGTTGATTTTAACCATTCTGACTGATGTAACGTGATATCTCATTGTAGTTTTGATTTATATTTCCCTGATGATGAGTGATATTGAGCATTTTTTTTAATGTGTCTGTTGGCCATCTGTGTATCTTCTTTGGAGAAATGTCTGTTTATTTCTTCTGCCCATTTTTAAACTGGATTTTCTGTTTTTTTGTGTGTGTGTTCAGTTTTTTAAGTTCTTTGTATATTTTGAATACTAACCCTTTATCAAATATGTCATTTACAATTATCTTCTCTCATTCAGTAGATTGTCTTTTAGTTTTGTTGATTGTTTCCTTTGCTGTACAGGAACATTTTATTTAGATGTAATTTCAATAGTTTATTTTGCTTTTGTTTCCCTTGCCTCAGGAGACATAAAAAAAAAAAAAGTTGCTGCATCTGCTCTTGGAGAAGTTATTGTCTGTGCTCTCTTCTAGGATTTTTATAGTTTTAGATCTCACATTTAGGTCCTTAATCCATTTTTTAATTTATCTTTGTGTATGGTGTAAACCAGTGGTGTAGTTTCATTCATCTGCATTTTGTTGTCCAATTTTCCCAAAACCATTTTTTGAAGAGACTGTCTTCTTTCCTCCTCCTTTGTCACAGATTAATTAACCATGTAAATGTGTAAGTGTGGGTTTGTTTATGGGCTTTCTATTCTATTGCTTTGATTAATATGTCAGTTTTTGTGTCAGTACCATACTGTTTTGATTACTACAGCTTTCTAGTATAACTTGAAATCTTTAATTGTGATACCTCCAACTTTGTTTTTCTTTTTCAAGATTGTTTTGGCTATTTGGGGTTTTCTGTGGTCCCATATGAATTTTGGGATTATTCTAGTTCTGTGAAAAATGTTGGTATTTTGATAAGGATTGTGTTAAATCTATAGATTCCATTAGGTAGTACGGACATTTTAACAATATTTGTTCTTCCAATCCATGAAAATAAAGTATCTTTCCATTTGTTTGTATCATTTTCAATATGTTTTAATCACTGTTTTATAGATTTTAGAGTATAGATATTTCAATTCCTTGGTAGGTTTATTCCTAGGTATCTTATTATCTTTGGGGCACCTGTACATAGGATTGTTTTCTTAATTTTTCTTTCTGTTGTTTTGTTATTAGTATATAAAATGCCATGGATTTCTATATGTTGTTTTTTTTTTTTTTTTAATCCTGCAACCTTACTGAATTTATTTATCAGTTCTAGTAGTTTTTTGGTGGAATCTTTAAGGTTTTCTATATAGAGTATCATGTCAACTGCAGTGAAATTTTACTTCTTCCTTACCAATTTAGATACCTTTTTTTTTCCTTCCTCTTATCTGATTGCTGTGGCTGGTAATTCTATTTCTACTTTTTTGAGGCAATTCCATACTGTTATTCACAGCGACTTTACTATTTTACGTTCCTACCAACAATGCACAGGAGTTCCAATTTCTCCACATCCTTGCTGTATTTATTTACTGGTTTTTAGATAGGAGCCATCTTAATAGGTGTGAATTAGAATTTCATTGTAGTTTTCAGTGGCATTTCCCTAGTGATTAGTAATGTTGAGCATCTTTTCATGTGCTTATTGATCATTCCTTGATCTTATTTGGAAAAAAAAAAAAACATCTTTTCAAATCCTTTTCTCATTTTTGAATCAGGTTGCTTTTTTGTTGTTGAGTTTTGGGAGGTATCTATGTATTTTGGATATTAATCTTTTGTCAGATGATTTGAAAATATTTCCTCCCATTCTGTGGCTTAACATTTTATTTCTAATCATAACTGATGCACAAAATTTTAAAATTGTCATGAAATTGAGTTTGTCTATTTTTCTCTTTTTGCCTATGACATTGGTATCATATCCAAGAAATCTTGCCACCCAATGCCGCGAGGCTCTTGTCCTATGTTTTCTTCTAAGAGTTTCATTTCTTTAGGTCTTATATTCAGGTGCTTTATCCATTTTAAGATAATTATTGTATATGGTATCAGGTAAACTCATTTTTTTTTTTGCATGTGGATATTCACTTTTCTAGCACCATTTGTTAATAATACTGCTCTTACTCAATTGAATTGTCTTTGGCACACTTGTCAAGAATTATCTGACCATATATGTAGAGGTTTGTTTCTGAGCTCTCCCTTCTATTCCATTGATATATATGTCTGTCTTTATGTCAGTAAATACACTGTATTGCTTACTATAGCATTATAGAAAGTTTTGGAATCAAGATGTGTGAGTCCTGCAATTTTGCTCTCCATGTCAGGATTGTTTAGGCTATTCTTCATCACTTGAAATTCCAGATGAACTTCAGAATTTTTTCTTTTTCTTCAAAAACTATTACTGGGATTTTGATAGATATTATATTGAATCTGTAGATCACTTTGGATAGTATTTATATCTTATCCAGTATTAAGACTTCCAATTCATGAATATAGGGTGTGTTTTCATTTATTTCTGTCTTCTGTAATTTCTTTCAGCGATGTTTTTGTTTTCATTCTTCATGTCTTTCATCTCCTTGGTTAAGTTAATTTTTTAGTATATTATTCTTTTAGGTGCTATTATAAAAGAAATTTTTTAAAAATTTCAGATTGTTCATTATTAGTATAGAGAAATTCAACTGATTTTTGAATGTTGACTTTGTATCCTGCTACTTTGCTGAAACCCTTTATTATGCTAACAGTTTTTCATAGAAACTTTAGGGTTTGGTGGGGAGCTGAGATGGTGGTAAAGTAGGAGACCCTAGCTTTTCTCTTCCTCAGACATAGCTAGATAACTGTCAAATCGTGCTGAATACCAAAGAAATTAACCTGAGAACTGATAGAACAAATTTCACAGCTAAAGGGAGAGAAGAAGCCACATTGAGAAAGGTAGGAAGTACAGAGACATGGTTTCAGGGGAAAGGAATCTCAGGTATTGTGGAGGGGAAGGAGCCCTGATGTGGAGAAAGGCAAGAAAGAATGGAATACACAGGGATATGGACAAGGAAAACACTTCCCCAAAGCTATTAGCTGGGAAAATGAGAGGGGCTGATTTTCATGCATTTTTGTAACCAGTGTGGCTCAAAAAAGTTCATGACTTGACTGGGATAGAGCCTTGGGAGTGCTGCCCTCCTCCTGGAGAGAAGACAGGCAAGCAATCCTAGGGCATACAGCATGATCTGAAGATCACCTACGGTATACAAGGAAAGATTGTTTGTTCTTCTTGGAGTGCATCTGTGAGAGTTGGCATTCCTTCTCAGGGTGCAAAGTAACTGAAGGTGCCATTTCATTCCCCTGCCTCTCAGCATAGGCACAAGACATCTGTTGAGGGTGGCTACCTGCTGGCTGCTTAGCCTGCTTTGCTCCAAATCCTATGCCCCTGTGCTCTGGTATGATTGCCCTTCTGGGTCAAACCTGCATTAGTCCGAGGACAGAGAGACCTTCCCCCAGAAGACCAGTGCAGAATCCTACCACAGTAAGTCACTGACATTTGGAGTTTTAAAAATCAGCAGACTTGTCTGTGATAGAGCCCAAAGTCCTCTGTGCTGCTCCAGGCAGACAAACAACTTGGAGACAGACAAACAGTGATCTGAAAATTGCCTAGGATGCACTAGGGGAAATCATTCAGTATTCTGGAAGTAGTTCCCTGAGAGCAGCAAGCACAGACTCTGCTCTCCAGGGAAACTTTCCCTTTCCCAACCTTCACCATAAACCAACTTCAGTAAACAGCACAGCGCCAACACCGGCTACCTGACCTGCTTACACCAAGTGCTGCCTGCCTCCCCCCACCCCCTGCACTCTGCTGGTACTGCTTTTCTTGGGCAGTGTGCCTAAAGACAAACACACTGAGCCCTTTCCCCAGAAGACCAGTAGAAACCTCCGCACACACCATATCTACTGACTTTACAATTCTGCAAGTCTTCAGTTCTAGTTGAAATAGCATCAGGGCTCATTTAACAAGCAGACCATGGCATACCTAGTTAAAACTCATCATACTCTGACCAAGGTCCAAACACTGCCCACTGCAGATGACTGACCTGAGGGATAGAGCAGCCAAAACACAGCAACAGAGTGCATGCAGCACACACTAGAGATACTTCCTGAAGTACCCAGCCCTTGGACACTATATGACCTTTTCTTCATTACCCTCATTACCCTCAGGACCAGGAAATATAACAGCCTTCTCTTTCTTTCTTTCTTTCTTTCTTTCTTTCTTTCTTTCTTTCTTTCCTTCCTTCCTTCCTTCCTTCCTTCCTTATTTTTTTAAAGATTTTATTTATTTATTTGACAGAGATCACAAGTAGACAGAGAGGCAGGCAGAGAGAGAGAGGGGGAAGCAGGCTCCCCTCTGAGTGGAGAGCCCGATGCAAGCCTTGATCCCAGGACCCTGGGATCATGACCCGAGCTGAAGGCAGAGGCTTAACCCACTGAGCCACCCAGGCACCCCATAACAGGCTTTTCTAACACAGAGAAGACAACAGAGACCTAGACAAAATGCCAAGACAGAGAAATTCATCCCAAAAGAGAGAATAAGAAAAAGTCATGGCCAGACATCTAATCAAAGCAGATATAAGTAATATGCCTGATGAGAATTTAAAACAACAATAATAAGAATATCCACTGGGCTTGAGAAAAGCATGGAAGACATCACGAAGAGCCTTACTAAAGAGATAAAATAGTTGAAAAAAACAGTCAGGTGGAAATGAAAAATACAATAACTGAGATTTGAAACCAACTGGATATAATGACCACAATGATGGAAGAATCAGAGGAATGAATAAGTGATATAGAAGACAGAATTATGGAAAATAATGAAGCTGAACAAAAGAGAGAATAATGATAGATCATGAGAGACTTAGGGAATTCAATGACTCTATTAAACATAATAACATTGATATCAAGGTAATCCCAAAAGAAGAAGAAGAAGAGAGAAGAACATTGGGCAAAAGTTTTATTTGAGGAAATAATAGCTGAAAACTTTCCTAATCTTGGGAAGGAAACAGACATCCAAATCCAGGAGGCACAGAGAATTCCCATCAAAATCAACAAAAGCAGACCAACAATAAGGCATGTTATAGTTAAATTTGCAAAACATAATGATAAAAAATCCTAAAGGCAGCAAGACAAAAGACGTCCATAACTTACAAGACCCATAAGTTCAGCTGCAGATCTCTCCATAAAGTTGGCAAGCCATAAGAAAGTGGCATGATATATTCAATGTGTTGAATGGGAAAAATCTGCAGTAAAAATACTCTGTACAGCAAGGCTATCATTCAGAATAGAAGAAGAGATAAAGAGTTTTCTAGACCAAAAAAAAAAAAAAAACTAAAGGAGTTTGTGACCACTAAACCAGCCCTGCAAGAAATATTGAAGGGAATTCTTTGAGTGGGTAGAAAAGACCAAAAGTGACATAGACTAGAAAGGAACAGATAATATCTCTGGAAACAAGGAAAAAGCAAGTAATAAAATGGCACTAAATACATATCTATCAATAATTACTCTGAGAGTAAATGGACTAAATGTTCCAATCAAAAGACAGGATGGATAAAAAAAACAACCACCATCTATATGCTGCCTACAAGAAACTCACTTTAGACCTGAAGACACCTGCAGATTGAAAATGAGGGGCTGGAGAAATATCTGCCATGCAAATGGACAGCAAAAGAAAGCCAGAGTAGCAATACTTATATCAGACAAACTACATTTTATTTTTATTTTATTTTTTAAAAGATTTTTATTTATTTATTTGACACAGAAAGAGACAGAGAGAGGGAGATAACAAGTAGGCAGAGAGGCAGGCAGGGAGTGGGGGAGCAGGCTTCCTGCTGAGCAGAGAGTCCGATGTGGGGCTTGATGCCAGGATCCTGAGATCATGCTCTGGGCCAAAGGCAGAGGCTTAACCCACTGAGCCACCCAGGTGCCCCGACAAGCTAGATTTTAAATGACAGACTGTAAAAAGAGATGAAGAAGGACACTATATCATAATAAAGGGACTATCCAACAAGAAGATATAACAGTTGTAACTTGGGAGCACCCAGATATATAAAATAATTAATGACAAACATAAAGGAACTCATTGATAATAATACAATAGTAGTAGAGTACTTTAAAACCCAAATTACACCAATGGACAGATCATCTAAGCAAAAACTCAACAAGGAAACAATGGCTTTTTTTTTTTCTTTTAAGATTTTATTTATTCATTTGACAGAGAGAGAATGAGCAGGGGTAGAGGCAGAAGGAGAAGGACAAGCAGATTCCACTATGAGTGCAGGAACTTGGTGTGAGGCTTGATCCCAGGACACTTGAAATCATTACCTAAGCCAGAGTCAGACGCTTAATGGACTGAGCCACCCAGGTGCCCTGAAACAATGGCTTTAAATGATATAGTCTATGAGATGGACTTAACAGGTGAATTCAGAATATTTCATCCCAGAGTAGCAAAATGCACATTGTTTTCAAGTGCATATGGGACATTCTCCAGAATAAATCACATACTAGGTCACAAATCAAGTCTCAATTAATACAAAAAGTGAGATTATACCATGCATATTTTCTGATGACACGCTATGAAACTTGAAGTCAGCCCTAAGAAAAAATTTGGAAAGCCCACAAACATGGAGGTTAAACAACATGCTACTAAAGAATGATTCACTCTTTCCTGGTAAAGAAGAAATAAATAAATACATGGAAACAAATGAAAATGAGAACACAATGGTACAGAACTTGGGAGATACAGCAAAAGTGGTCATAAGAGGGAAGTATATAGCAACACAGGCCTACCTCAAGAAGCAAGGAAAATCTCAAACAACCTAACATTACACCTAAATGATCTAGGAAAAGAACAACAAACTAAGTCTAAAGCCAAGAGAAGAAGAGAGATGATAAAGATTATAGCAGAAATAAATGATATAGAAATTAAAACAATAAGAACACCACCAACAAAAATAGAACAGGTCAATGAAACCAGGAGCTTGTTCTTTAAAAAAAAATTAATAAAATTGTTAAACCCCTAGCTAGATTTAGGAAACAGAGAAAGGACCGAAATAAATAAAATTACAAATGAGAGAGGAGAAGTAACAACAAACACTATAGAAATATAAACAGTTAGAAGAGAATATAATGAAAAATTATATGCCAACAAATTAGGCAATCTGGAAGAAATGGATAAATTCCTAGAAACACATAAACTACCAAAACTGAAACAGGGAGAAATGAAAAATTTGAATGAATAACCAGCAAAAAATTGAATCAGTACTCAAAAATCTCCCAACAAACAAAAGTCCAGGGCCAGATGGCTTCCCAGGAGGAATTCTACCAAACATTTAAAAATGAATACATATTCTTTTCAAACCATTAAAAAAAAATCAAAAGGGAAGGAATACTTCCAAACTCATTCTATGAGGCCAGTATTACCATGATTCCAAAACTAAAGACTCACCAAAAAAAAGAGAACTATAGGCCAATATCTCTGATGAATATGGATGCAAAAATTCTCAACAAAATACTAGGAAATCGAATCCACCAGTACGTTAAGAGAAATCATTCACATGATCATGTGGGATTTATTCATGGCCTGCAAGGGTGGTTCCATATTCACAAATTAATCATTACATGATATACCACATGAATAAAAGAAAAAATAAGATCCGTATGATCCTCTCAAAAGATGCAGAAAAAGCATTTGACAAAGTACAACATCCATTCATGATAAAAATACTCAACAAAGTAGAGATAAAGAGAATATACCTCAACATCATAAAAGCCATTTACAAAAAACCCATAGCTAATATCCACCTCAATGGGGAAAAAACTAGGAGATTTTCCTCCAAGGTCAGAAAGAATGCAGGGATGTCCACTCTCACCACTGTTGTTTAACATAGTACTGGAAGTCCTAGCCTCAGCAATCAGACAACAAAAAGAAATAAGAGATATTCACATTGGCAAGGAAGAAGTAAAACTTTCACTACTTGCAGATTACATGATACTTGACATAGAAAACACAGAAGACTTCACCAAAAAAATTCGTAGAACTGATACAGAAATATAGTAAAGTCATAGGATACAAACTCAATATACAGAAATATGTTGCAATTTTGTATACCAATAATGAAGCAGTAGAAAGATAAATCAAGGAATCAATCACATTTACAGTTGCACCAAATCCATAAGATACCTAGGAATAAACCTTACCAAAATCCCATATTCTGAAAACTGTAAAACCCTGATGAAAAAAATTGAAGATGACACAAAGAAATGGAAAGACATTCCACTCTCATGGATTGGAAGAACAAATACTGTTAAAATGTCTGTACCGTTCAAAGCAATCTACAAATTTAATGCAATCCCCATCAAAATACCAATAGCATTTTTCACAGAACTAGAACAAACAATCCTAAAATTTGTATGGAACCACTACAGACCCTGAATAACCAAAGCAATCTTGAAAAAGGAAAGCAAAGCTGGAGGTATCACAATTCTAGACTTCAGCTTATATTTCAAAGGTGTAGTGATCAAACAGTGTGGTACTGGCACAAAATAGACAATTGATAGTATGGAGGTTCCTCAAAAAGTTAAATAGAACTACCCTATGATCTAACAGTTGCACCATTAGGTTATTTACCCAAAGTATACAAAATACTGATTTGAAGAGATACATGCATCTGGATGTTTAGCAACATTATCAACAATAGCCAAGTAATGGAAAGAGCCCAAATGTCCCTTGACTGATGAGTGGATAAAGAAGAAATGTATATGTATATACAATGAAATATTACTAAGCCATAAAAAGGGAATGAAATACTGTCATTTGCAATGGCGCGGATGAAGCTAGTGAGTATTATGTGAAGCAAAATAAGTCAGAGAAAGATAAATACCATATGATTTCACTTATATGTGGATGTTAAGAAGCAAAACAGGTGAACATGGGGGTAGGGGGAAGAGAGGCAAACCAGGAAACAGACTCTTAACTGTAGAGAACAACCTGATGTTTACTGGAAGGGAAGTGGGTGGGGGTGGGTTAAATAGTTGATGGGTTTTAAGGAGGGCACTTATGATGAGCACTGGTGTATGTAAGAGATGAATCACTAAATTCTACACCTGAAACTAAACAAAAAAGAGTCTTCAGGGTAATATACACATCAGATCATATTATTTGCAAACAGGTAATTTTACTTCTTCCTTTTTACTTTGGAAGCATTTTACTTGTTCTTATGGCCTACTTGCTCTGACTAGAACTTCCAATACTATTTTTAAGATAAGTCTTGAAAAATGGGCATCCTTTCCTTTCTAATCTTAGAAGTAAAGCTTTCAGTCCTGGGTGCCTGAGTGTCTTAGTTAAGTGTCTGTCTTTGGTTCAGGTCCTGGGATCTCAGGGTTCTGGAATTGTGTCCTGCATTAGGCTCCCTGCTCAGCGGGGAGCCTGCTTCTCCCTCTCCTTCTGCCCCTCCACCTGCTCATGCTCTCTCTCTCACTCTGAGATCTCTATCTCAAGCTCTCTATCCCAAACAAAATCTTTTAAAAAAAGAAGAAAAGAAAGAAAGAAGAAAGAAAAAGAAAATCTTTCAGTCTTTTCTCCATTGAGTATGATGTTTACTGTGGGTTTTTAATAAATGGCATTTCTCATATTGACATAGTTTCTGTTCCTAATTTGTTGAGTGTTTTATCATGAAAGGGTTTTAAATTTTTTCAAATGCTTTTTCTGTGTCATTGAGATAATCCTGTTTTCTGTCCCTTAATTTGTTGATGTAGTGTATTACATTGATTGAATTTTTATATGTTGAACCAGCTTTGCATTCTAGGAATTCCACTTGGTCGTGGTCTATAATCCCTTTAATATGCTGCTGAATTCAGTTTACTAATACTTCATTGAGTATTCTTGAATCAACGTTCAGAAGGGTTATTGGTCTGTAGTTTTCTTTTCTTATACTGAGTGTCTTTGTCTGGCTTTGGTATCAGTGTAATGCTCTTCTCATAGAATGAGTTAGCAAGTATTCCTTCCTCTTCAGTTTTTTTGAGAAACTTGAGAAGGGTTGGTCTTCATTCTTTTTTAAATGTTTGGTAAAATTCACCAGTGAAACCAATGGGTTCAGGGCTTTTGTTTCTTGGGAAATTTTTTTTATTACTGTTCAATATCCTTACTAGTTATAGTTCTATTCAGATTTTCTATTTCTTCATGAATTAGTCTTTGTTGGTTTTATGTTTTTATGAATTTACCCATCTTATCTAGGTTATCCAATTTGCTGTGTACAGTTTTTCATAGTTCTCTCATAATTCTTTTTATTTCTGTAGAATCAATAATAATATCCCCCCTTTCAATTCTGATTTTAGTAATTTGAGACTTTTCTCTTTTTTTCTTAGTCTGGCTTGCTAAATGTTTGACTTTTTTTTTTTAAATCTTTTTGAAGAATCAACTTTTGGTTTCGTTAATATTTTCTGTTTTTTTTTTTTTCTATTCTTTTTCATTTCTCTTTTTTCTAATCTTTATTATTTTCTCCCTTCTGTTAGCTTTGGGTTTAGTTTGTTCTCATTTCTCTAGTTTTTTAAGTTGTAAATTTATTTATTTGTAAATTTGTAAATTTATTTATAATCAATTTGAGGCCTTTCTTGTTTTTTAATGTAACATTTATTGCCATAAATTTTTTCCTTTAGCTCTGCTTTTACTGCGTTTCATGCATTTTGCTATGTTGTATTCTTTTTGTCTATAAGTATTTTTCCATTTCCCTTGTGATTTCTTCTTTGATCCATTGGTAGCTTAAAAGTGTGTTGTTTCATTTCCACAGTTTTGTGAATTTTCCAGTTTTTCTTTTATTACTGATTTCTAACTTCCTCCTTTTTGGTCAGGGAAGATACTTTATGTGAGATTGGTTGGTCCTCCCTCCCCTCCCTCTCCCCCTCCCTCTCCTTCCCTCCCTCCTTCCCCTCCCTCCCTTCCTCTTTCTTTCTTTCTTTCCTTCCTTCCTTCCTTCCTTCCTTCCTTCCTTCCTTCCTTCCTCTTTTCTTTCTCTCTATCTCACTCTCTTTCTCTCTTTCTCTATCTTTTGGTCCTTAATTTGTGGGCTACCATATATTTTATCCTGAAAAATGTCCCATATTTATTTGAAGAGAATGTATATTCTTTTGTTGTTGGGTTTTGTGGGCTGTGCATTTATCTATTAGACTTAGTTGGCTTTTTTTGTTGTTGTAGGTCCTCTGTCTTCTTACTTACCTTCTGTCTCATTTTTCTGTCCATTATTTTGAGTGGGGTATTAAAGTTTCCTACTATTATTTTGGAACTATTTTCTCCTTAAATTACATCAGTTTTTGTTTCCTGTATTTTCTGGTCTTTCATTAGGTATATAAATGTTTATAATTATTATATATTCCTGCATATTGAAATTTGCAATAATATACAATGTCTTTCTTGGTCTCATAAAATCTTTCTTTTTTTTATTGTGTTATTTTAGTCACCATAAAATACATCATTAGTTTTTGATGCAGTGTTCCATGATTCCTGTGCTCCACAGGATTCATGATTCCATGAATACCCTGTGCTCCACATAACATGTGCCCTCCTTAATACCCACCACCAGACTCACCCATCCCCCTATCTTCTCTCCTCTAAAACCCTCAGTTTGTTTCTCAGAGTCCACGGCCTCTCATGGTTCATCTCCCCATCCGATTTCTCCCAAATTCACTTTTCCTTTCCTTTTCCTAATGTCCACATGTTATTCCTTATGTTCCACAAGTAAGTCAGTCAATTATCATATGGCTTCACTTATATAATCTTTCTTGATTTAAAAGTCTCTTTTGTCCATATTAATATTGCCACCTTTGCTGTCTTTTGGCTTCTATCTGTGTGGAATATCTTTTTTTTCCATGCTTTCACTTTCAACCCATTTGTGACCTTAGATCTCAAGTGAGTCTCTTGTAGACAGCATATAGTTGGATCATGTGTTTTTATCCATTCTGCCAATCTCTGTCATTGATTGGAGAGTAGGAACTCACTAGGTTCCTACTGGGCAGGCACTGGGCTTGGCCTTGGCAACAAAGGTATAAATAAGAGAGTGTGACATCAAGGAGTTTATACGTTCTTTGACATATACAGACATTAAAAAATAATTAAACAATTAATTTCTTACAACTTTATAAATCCCACAAAGGATAATGTATAAGGGAATGAGACACAGAATGACTGCTTAAGATTAAAATCAGACTTAAAGTTTTATTAATAATTTAAAACGGGATCTGACCAAAAAAAAAAAAAAAAAAGTAGTGTACATGTTCATCTTTCTATGGCTTTACTTAATGTGCAACTTACATATAATTTTTCAACATGTCACTCTTTCTCTTTATGAATAAAATATTAAGAAGCCAATTAAATATTCAGAAATAGACCACAATGGATATGCCAATAATGATATCTTTTCTTAGAAAAAAAACAATATTAATCTGTTTAGTACTCAATTTTATCACAAGAAGAGACACTTTGTTTTTCACTTAGAACTGGATTATAGATATTAGAGATGGAACAAAGTAGAGCTGGACACAAAAAGTCAATCCTCCTTACTTAAGAAAATGTTTAAATCTCCAGGAGCCTCTCTGAATTCCTCATTTTGGTGTACCACTTTAGAATGATTGCACCAGATCTCCAGTTGTGTTGGGCACTTATCTCTGCCCACCTAAATGTAGACGACAGAAGGTAGCTGGGGTGGGATGGGCTATTTCCCAAAACTGCGTGATTATCTTGAATACTTCAGTGAGCTGGCCACCTACAACTTGTTTGATTACTTCCTTCTCCACAGTTTTGATTTTGAGTTCTCTTAGCTAAAAGTTAGCTTAATTTTTAAAGTCTCTGAACTCTGATTATTTAAATTAATTTAAGTGGATTCAATATCGACAACCTCATTAGGTGCTATATCAAATCCATTAATTAATTCAACTTGCTTCTGTATAGTGGAATTTTTGCTAGAGGTGTTGTAATTGGAAGAACACCACCAATTTCTTATTATTCAATCTAGCAATTTATATGGATTTTTTTTAAAATAGGAAACCAATTAGCATTATTTGGGAGTTTCATTTTTCAATTCATTTTTGGGCTCTAATAATTAAACACAGCTACCTGAAATAGCTGATAATGAGCTGAAACTTGATGAAAATATAAGCTATTAATTGACTCAACTCATGATACAAACTGATAAGTTAAACATATTTTTAGGAATTTGAGAAAAGTTCTCTTTGAAAGAAGAGGGTAAAGGGTAGTCTTAGCCATGGGTAAGCAACTTTATTTTCTTTTTCCACATAAGCTTTGTTAAATGTTTTAGGTTCAAAAAATATAAAATTCAAAAATGGATTTCAATAAGGGTGGCATGTGCTGGAAGCCTGTTTTATAACAATGCGGAGAGATTTTGTCAGGTCATGCGATTTTATCACAAAAGCCCATGACCTGCAAAGGAGGGCAGGTTTCCATGTTTCTGTTTCCGTCAGCTCTTTGCATTGTTGATTGATTCACTCTAGTGCTGTTGTCAGTATTTTATCAATAGTCACATAGATCTCATGACTGGCATTTTGCCTTTTTAAAACCACCCCTTTGCTGTGATAGAGAACTGAAACCTTGAAACCTGTTGGGAATGGCTGGTTGCCTTTTTATTATTATTTATGAATTCATCAGAAAAGAATACTGGCCTCTAATTAAAGGCAGAAAATTACTCCTGGAATAAATTGCTAAAGGTCAGTTTCTTTACAAAGAACTCACCGTGTGTCTTTATGTGCCTTCTCTTATCACTGTTATAAATAAGGCAGCATCCAACCTATTTGTAAAAATAGGTGGAGATGACTAATTGTTATATTAGTTCTTGCTTTTGGTATTGAATTTCAATTAAACTTTTCCAATGCTTTTCCTGTTCTTGGTATATTTCTCTTCTAAGGATGGGAAAAATAGCTCTGTACTAAGTGCAATTAGAAAGTTCCTTTTTTTTTTTTTTTTCCTTAAGAAAGATATGTGTATTTTCTTGGTCTAAGAGAATTAAAATGGCAAAAATACTTTGGAGCCCGATTTCTTAACAAAAGAAAAAGTCTTTCTACAATTCTAGGAAGCTCTAGGAAAAGCATGTATCTATTTTGGATTAGGAAATCAAAGTGAATCAAAATACTGTAATAATCAAAAGAAATAATCAAAAGAAACAGCCTCACTTGAGATTTTGCCACAGTGAATAGATATTTAAATATTTAGCAACTCTTTTTATCTTTACCTGTTCACAAGTTATAAACAGGGAGTTGGAATGAAATGAAAAAAAGCTGCCTATTTACTTTGAAATTAAAGTAGGTATTATGCCCAAGTTTTGAATAGCATCCCTTCTGTCTGTCAAAAGGTTCTACTCTCAGACTTGAGGTTAAATTAGTTGTGTGCCTCAGAGCTATTCATCATGCTGTGTTGATGCTATATATTCATTCTTGTTCTTAGATTTTGAGCAGGTTTTGAATTTATCAACCCTGAAAAAATATCTTGGAGGTGATTTCTGTAATCTTGTTTATGAAATTTAATAAGTAAATTTGAAAATAAAAATCTTTCTAATTTAACCATTTAGAAGAGAGGTTCTCTACTGCAAGTGATTCTGATAATGTCTGGAGATAAATTTTGTTGTTATAGTAGGGGATGAAGGTGTTTTGGCATCCAGTCAGTTGAGGCCAAAGATGCTACTAAACATCCTATAAAGCATAAGACAGCCCCCCAAACAAAGAATGATCTGGCCCAAAATTAACAGTGCAAGGTTGAGAAATCCTAATTTAGGAAGTATGATGCAATGGTGTTTAACGGTAAGATTGACTCAACACTAAACTTTCACATTAGAAAATACAAATTAAAATAATCATGTCTTTTTCTGAATAGCAAATATCAAGGGAAATGGTAACACCCAGTTCTGGCAAACATGGTGGGAAGCAAGTATACTCATCTGTTGCTGGTGGGAGTAATGTGGCACTATCTAGTAACAATAAAAGCACAATTTTCCTTTCACTCAGCAATCCCTTATTTGAGAATATCAATATACAAAAATCCAGTCTTTTTGTTACGGTTAAAAAGTGCTGAAAAAACCCTGAATATTAATAAATAGGGAGATGATTTATAAGATGTCTATAATATAGAGTATTATGTACTTATTAAAAATAATATGTTAAGTATATACCTAATGACCAAGAAGGATATCCATGATATCTTATTAGGTAATAGAAGTCAGTTTTATGGTAACATGTCTATTTTGAGCTCATTCTGTAAACAAAAACGAAAACAAACAGCAAATACTTTTTATATGTTTGTATATTTTTAGTGAGCATGTGGAAAACTACTTATGAGGTCTTTGGCCTTGTTATTTCATTAGAAGAGATAAAAATGAAAGTTATAAACTTTCCCCTTTTTCTAGTTGTCTTTCTGTCCAGCTGAAATTTTTAATATTACTTTTGTAATTTATGAACTGTCGAGCAAAGAAAACCTTAAGAGAAGGTCGTATCACTCCTCAGTGTCTGTTTCATGTTTAGTATCATTGGCTTGCGAACCTCAGGGAAATTTACACCTCAGCTAGTACAGTTACAAGAGTGATACCGGGTTTTGTTTGGGTTTTTTGTGTGTTGTTGTTCCTTTGGTCAGTGAATAATGCTGAAATTTAAGGTGTTATAAAGTAAGTATTTATGAATATTTTTGTATACATGCCAAAAAATTTATCCTATCTTTTGTAATATATAGATTCTATATGATAAATTACCTATATTAAGAAAATATTAATGGAAAAAAACCTTCATGTGATATCATATAAAGATAGTGTATAGGGGTGCCTGGGTGGCTCAGTGGGTTAAAGCCTCTGCCTTCGGCTCAGATCATGATCCCAGGGTCCTGGGATTGAGCCCCACATCGGGCTCTCTGCTCTGCAGGGAGCCTGCTTCCTCCTCACTCTCTCTCTCTGCCTGCCTCTCTGCCTACTTGTGATCTCTGTCTGTCTAATAAATAAATAAAACCTTTAAAAAAAAAAAAGATGGTGTATAATGAAGAGGAGCAGTTGGGAACTTCAAAGCTGCTCCTTGGCTTAGACCAGGAGCCAGCCATTTGGATATGCTGAGGCACCTGTTGAAGAAAGGGCACTTGTTTCTCTTGATGTCAACCTCAAAGTTAGGAACATTTCCTGAATCTCTTATTCTCTCTCCATTATGGATAGTTTTAGTGTCTCAGTACCAGAAGTTGTTGAAGGTTTAACTTGATTGTTTTACATTTTGAGAATAGTGGTGAATTACTTTCTTTTCTTGAAAATTACACGTAAACACTTTGATGTATGAATTATGGTTGAAATATGGCATTGGCTACCATCCAGAAATGAAAAGAACAGTGAAAAAATGTAAGAATCAACACCATCTTTGGAAGTTAGTTATAGTGGATACTGAAATCACAACAGGCAAGTATTTGACCCTGTTCCTCTGTTCTCACTCTCCACCACAAAATCCGCCAACATTACAAAGTACATATTGTGTTTGGACCATAGTCTAATCGGTTCATATGTATTAACTGTTTTACTTTTCATGACAACCTAGTGGGACTATTATTTTTATCTTCATCTTACACATAAGACAACAGACACAGAAAAGTTAACAATTTGCCCAAAGTCACACAACTTCTAGGTGACAGAGCCAGAGTTCTGGCTAAGAAAGATGATCCCAGGGACAGTGAATGTGTGGTAGAAATTCAGAACTGTGGAAATTGAAGAACCTTAATTATTTTCTTCTGAGGAAGATATTTTTAAAAATCCAGCACAACATAATTCAACAAAGCTTAGGTAATAGATAATTTGATAAGGAGGACCATTATGGATTGAGACTTGTTATCACCTTATGGTGGGCATTAGCATTTGGTGTTTTGTTAGGAACTGTGCACAGTTTTAAATAATGGTGTTTATTTGGACCAGTGAATAAATAACGAATGTAATTTCCTTCAACTTCTTCTCTTCTTTAGGATGAATATGTATGTATATACATATTCTTGTAATTGCCTTGGAAATCAGTTTATATGCAACACAATCTCCTGTAAATAAAAATATTGAAAGTTTAAACTGTTTGGACCATGATCCAGATTTTCTGGCCTGGTGATCTTGTGTCTATGGTTATAATGAATGTAGTTCTATTATCATTTAATATCTCATGTATATATCCAACTGAATTGTGACACCAGTGCATCACAGAATGTAAGTTATTAGATGAATAAAAATAAATAGTTTGAGAGTGCTTTCTCACATTTGAGGTTTAATTCTCTCTCTGTTGGGAGTGTTATATTGAGAAGGACACATTTTTCAGTCTTTCTGCCTTTGTAATTCCAGTTCTCAATGTCTTTACTCCCTCCCTTTTATGATTTCCATGTTCTTATACAATTTTTCAGCCCTAAAGCCTGTCACTAGATGATTGGCTTTGGGGGGTCAATTTTGTATCTAAGTTTTCTTGTCACTAGTGAGTATTTTCCCCTTCTCCTTTTATTGAATAGATTTTTCATATAGCACATAAACCACACATCCTAAAGTGAAAATGCTAGGTATAAAGTCCATTTTTAGGATGCTGAGCTCCCTCCCTCCTTTTTTTTTTTTTTTTTTTTTTTTTTTTTTGCACCAAGGAAGAGAGAATTCAGAACATGAAAAACTGTAACAACTTATCCACTGTTTTTGATGAACAAACATTTGTATTGACAAGGTGAGAAAATATTTAAGTGTAAAGATCTTTGGGCAAGAAGATTTCTGATAGTTGAGGCTCTCAGAGCTGGGAATAAATGAGGGGGAGGTGGTACAGTCTTTTAGTCTTTAGAGATGGTTGTGACAGGGCAGAGAGCTGTGGGGTCAAGCTCCCTAAAGGATAATTTTTCCTGATGGCATCTAGTGTGATAGAGGACAGGGAGGGTAGGATCTGCTAGTCTCTCTTAGTGCTTCTCTAGAAATAAAATCAAATAATGTAACTAGCCTGAGCGAGAATCCACACAACTGTGTTGATTATGCCATGTAGTTCTCTCTAAGTGAGAGTGATATCTTTGGGAACAGTTTATCCAATTAAACCATAATGATCCCTTACCTACTAGACATGGAGGGTGAACAAAGTGGAAAAAGACACAGTCCCTGCTTTCTAGGTTACAGAATGAATTGATTATGGAAATGAACACCCCCAGAATTAAGTCTAGAATTAGTCAGATCAATGTAAGAGCTATTATGAGGTATACAATTATGTGAAATTAAAAGGCAAAAGAGAAGGACTGTTCACACTCAGGGATGGACAACCTAGGAAGATCTCATGGAAGAGGTGGTATGTGAACAGGACCTTCAAAAATGCATAGGCCTTTGACAAGAAGAAAGTGGGATGCATGAGGCCAGGGTACAGCTTGAGTAAAGGCAGGATAATTCAGGTTGTGCAAAGTGATTACTTTCAGATGGCTGGAAGAGAGGAAATCTGAGGCTGGAGTAGGAGATAAATTTGGGGTCCAATCATGGAAAACTTGGAACATTTTGATTACTTGAGTCTGAGACCCCTTTAAGGTAAGGAAACATTTTTACATAATGCATTGCCTAGCACTCAAAAGATTCCTAATATATGTTTCTGAGTAAACAGCCAGTTCTCTGTAACAGGAAGAGTTAATTCCAGTCTGGTTGTGTGCTCAAGTTTATCTTGACAATAGTCACTTCTACCCATGGTCAAGGTGAATTTCCACCATAATCCAGTTTTAGACAACATGTGTTCTGATTTTTAAATCTTACGTAGAAGAGAACATTGCCTTGTGACCCAGCATTATGCACATGGCTGTAAATATGGAATACGTGGCACTTGACTAAAATGGGATTAACACAGTCCCGCATTTGTTTGGCCAATTTGAAGGAGGCAAAACTGTTTTGTATCCAGCAGCAATACCCCAAACACTATCACTCCTGGCATTAAAAAAAGAAGAAAGAAAGAAAAACAAAACAAAACAAAAAAAACTGATGAGAGAAGCCTTGGCTACTCCATCTTTTTCACCCTCTCTATCTTGGACATTGGATTGAAGGGGAGGCAGCCTCTGAATAAGGAGAAACAAATCACGTCAGTGTGATTGATAGAGGCTGCACCTGGCACACCCCAGGTGATTGTGTTGGGTAGAAGAGTCATCAATTTGCTCCCCCGAAAGAGTGTGTGGTGGAGTCATAAATATTTCACAAAATGTGGGGTGGCATCTGCTTTCTGTTTACTGAGAACAATGCCTGCTAGAATGTTCCCCCTTCAGACAGTTGTTCCCAGTTCTGATCTATAGAAGACTTATTTACGTGCTGATGGGAAGTGTTGCTATTTTTTCCATTTTCCTTTGAGTTTTCATTTTGATTTTTGATAAAGGCATATTCTCCAAAAGCTGAACTTTTTTTTTTTTTTTTTTAATGTGTTTTGTGGGAGGCCAAAGAAAACAGACATTCTTGGTTACAGGCTTGAAGCAGCAGTTTCTAAAGGGCAGAATCCTTTTTCATGTCTTGGTATTTTGTGATTCAGGAAAGAAAAGTTGAGTTCTTATAACATCACAACCAAGAGAGAGATTAAGGTGCACTTAGGAATTTTGCTTGGACTCTGGTTACTGCTTATACATTTTCATTATACTTTATGTTTTTTCATTTCTTTCATATGTGTAACCCTACCTGATTATTGCAAAAACTCCGCAAGAAAGGATCGGCATTTTTTAAAAAAATATTTTTTCACAGAGAAAATATTTTTTCACCAAGCCTCAGATGGGTTCAGGTACTCACCTAAGTTTCTACAAGTTAGTGGCAGAGCTAGAATTTGAATAGTGACCACCCTTTTAAAATTCTTTAAATATACACAAAAAGGATTCTTTAAAATGCTACGTCTTTTTGCCTGTTAAGTATGTTATGTATGGAGAATTCAAAAGTTAATGAAGATTTAAGTCATAGTGGGCAGTAGAGTTTAGGAACAGTGAGGGCAGGAGCAGAGGAAGTGAGTGATGTGCCGGCGGTTATGAAACAGGCCACCAAGGGAAGGACCGACAGGACTGTGATTTTGATGGCTCTGTTTAGTCAGGTCATGCTGCAGATGAAGTCTCTTTCCCTTAATCCATGTAATGAAACTGCGGAGGTGACCCTGTGCTTGTAACCATCCGGTGGGGCTGGAGGTGGACCATGCCATCCTATCCCCACTGTCTTTGTTATGTACTAGAAATCCAGCTACCCTGCTTAGTGAAGGATTCCATCCTTTGTTAAAAGGACTATAATTCTGAGTTATTGTGAGGCCAGGCCGTGCTCAGTGCTGTTTCCAGCAGAGGTGAATTGTTACCTGGTTCTTGATTGTAAGCACCAGCAAAAAAATTTAAAAAAAAAAAAAAAAAAAAAAAAAAAAAGTGTTCCAAATAAACACTGGAAATAACTTTGAAAAACAGTTGATCCTTGAACAACATGGGCTTGAACCTCATGGGTCCACTTATATGTGGATTTTTTTTTTCCCAATAAATACAGAATAGTACTATAAACTTATTTTCTCTTTCTTATGATTTTCTTAATAACACTCTCTTTCTTCTAGCTTATGCTATTGTGAGAATACAGTATTTGTAACACAACATACAAAGTATGTGCTAATCGGCCATTTATGTTATCATTAAAGCTTCTGAACAATAATAAGACTATTAGTTAAGTTTTGAGAGAGTCAAAAGTTATCCGAGGATTTTTGACTGCCCTGAGGGGCTGACACCCCCACCCCCCACATTGTTCAAGGTCAACTGTATAACTTAATAAGGTTTCTGCAGTAGCTGAACATTAAAATGGGTATAAACCTGAGTTTATTTTGATTTTAATATTGCTTTCTCTCTAGGGTATTTAAAACTGAAATCAGTTTATATTTGTGGTGGGATCCTGTGTTCAGTTTTTTCTTTCTATTTATTTTACAAATATTTGAAGTGCTGTTTTCCCTAATTTCCAAGGCTCAGGACCAAATCTGTTTTTTTTTTTAATAGTAAAAAACAATTGAGAAGGCATAATGTGAAGAGAGATAATGTAATATGATTCACAAATTTAATTATATTTTAGTTTTTTCTGTCTTCATGGTTATTGACATGTACCTGTCACCATTTGAACTTTGAGACAGTGTTGAATTCTGTTTGCTACCATTGGTGGAGCTAGCCTGAGGGGAGCTGGGCTGGAGTTTGCTACCAGGACCTTGCCTGCAGAGGAATATGAGTCATGTTGGTGTTTATTTCTGGTTAGGTTGTTTTTTGTGTCTAGTATTAATGGGAATGTATTCAAAGTGATGAATGGGAGTTGGGGGACAAAGAAGCAATGCCAGTCAGGGAGTCTTACTCTTGTGGACAATAAGCAAAAGTAAGTATAGACTTGATTATTCATCCCAACCTCCTCACCATCATTCTAAACATAAACCAATGCAGGGGGCTGGGATGCGGATGCCCTGAGGTCATTACAGAGTCGAGCCATCCTTGGAATGTTAGGTTGATCTTCCAGACAATGTTGGGATACTTTGGGGAGATGTTCTGATTTGAGTTAGCCTCACTAGGCTAGCCCCAGCTAGCTCTTGGGACCAGAAGGCTCCAAAATTTTTCCTTCATTCTCTGACATTGGGTTTCCTCTGAGTTTTCACTTTGGGGCAAATTTTGGCTTCCTAAATAAATTTTAGGAAATAACCAGACTTGACTTTATGTAATTCATTTATACAGTAGTTTCTCTTTTGGTTCTAAGTTAATAATGTAGTTCATCTAGGACATGGGAAATAGAATCAGATGTATTTTTCACCTTGCAATCAGATATTTGGTCTGATAGACAACTCCATTATTTATTCAGTCACTCACTCAAGTATTTATTGAGTATTGACTATGTGACCAAGTGTCCTAGGCAATTGGGATATAATACTGGATAATACAACAATAATAATAAGGCTGTGCATTTATAGTGTTTGCTGTGTGCTTGAGACCATTCTAATTGCTTTGTATTTCTTAACTTATGACAAACTTATGAGGTTGTTTCCTGTATTATCTCCATTTCACAGATGAGAGAACCGAGGTAAGAAAAATTGCCTCACATAAGTACTTGGTCAAGGTCCACTCCAAACAGTCTGACTCCATAACCCAGTCCTTAATCATGGAACCTTCCACTTGCAGAGATACAAGCTGAAGGGCTTTAGGTCATGTTCCAGTTTGTTCTAGAGTGAACAAGTAAATGAATACTTAATTTCAAGAGAGTGTCTTGCTGGAAAAGCAGGGACCATATGAGGTTGTGTGTTGAGGGAAGACTTCCTTTGAGGAGTTGAGACCTGAGTAGCTGGGAGAAGCCAGCTCTACAGAGGCTTGAAGAAAGAGCACACCAGATGGGCGGGCAGCAAGAATGATGTCTGTAAGGTATGAACACACTTGACATGCTGAAAAAACAGGAAAAATGCCACAGTTACTAGAGTATGGAGAGGATGAGACTATATAAAATGAGATAGGAGGAGCAGGCAGAGGCAAAGCTATGGAAGCCAATTAGAGAGTTAGAATTTATTCTCAGTTCAATAAAGAGTTTTAAGTGCAGTTGTGAAAGCGCCTGCTTTGTATTTTGGAAAGATTCCTCTGACCACTACACGGAGAAGAGATTGCAGGCAGCGGGGACATTAAATAGAAGGCTAATGTAGTGGTTCAAGAAGAGATGATGGTAGCTTGGTTGAGGCTGGTAGTGGTTGGGGGAGGGAGCCTTCCCAGTGTGGAGGGTTGTAAAATGCCAATTCTTTATTAATCCACTTTCAGGAAGAAGTTATTCACTTTCATTACTCTAATGTATCTGTGATAGGTTCCTGCTTTCTGTTTTTTTCTTATATTGATTTTTTGCAAATATTTGAGTTATGCACAATTTCCTCTATCTTGCAGGACCCAGGGCCAGTTGTTTTTGTTTTTTTTTTTTTAAGAGCATAAACAGAAGTTTTTGAATATTCCATTCAAAACATTATGATGGGGTCACATATAGATTAAATATATGTTTAGCCCTCAAGTAGTGTATAGTCTAATTGGGGAAATAAAACACAAATACAAAATAAAATGCAGGGGGCAGGGAAGGAGATGAATGCTTTCAGAGAAGTATAGATAAAACAAAAGGAGAGTTCAGAGGACAAAGGCAATGCTTTCAAGAGGAAGAAATCAAAGAATGTAAGAAAGAGAAAGAGCTTAAACTGGGTTTTGAAAGAAGTTAAGATTGAACATGAGGAAACAGGATGTACTACTCAGCAAATGCCTAACAGTGCTATGTAATAAACTACTACAGAATATTGTTCATTTACTCTCACTCCTATGTCTGTGGGTTGGCTGGGGATTGGTGATCTAGCCTTGCTCTGGCTGAAGCTAGGTTCAAGTCTACTGCGTATATCTCCCATCCTACGTAGATAACAAGCCACACAGAAGCACACATTTTTCATAGTAATGGCAGAGGGCAAATCACAAGCCCTATTATGAAAGCACATTTAAACTTTCTTTAATGCCATATTCACTTATTTCCCATTAGTCAAAGCAATTTCCATGTCTGAACCAAGCATGAATATGTGGGGACAGATCCTTTGCCCGTGGTGGTAGGAGGACTGTAGGAAATGTTTGCTGAACAATAAGTTATCACAAAAGAGCATAGCATTCCAGGCTGAGTGTAAGAGGAAAGCCACAGAGGTGAGAAAACTCAGGGTAAGCATTGGGAACAATGAGTAGTTTACTGTAAGGTGGGGCATCGAGTATGTTTGTATATGTAGAGAAAAAGAGATTGAAAAGGCATGATGGGCTATTATTGTTGAGGGCCTTGAGCATAAAAATTCTATCTCCGTGTCAGCTAATGAAAGAACAAAGCTGAGAGTTGAAAATAAGCCTTCTTGGAAATAACTGTCACTTTTTGGATCTCAGGTCCTAGAGTCCAATACCCTGTCTTCAATGTACTGGTGACAAACTCCTCTGGATGGAATTGTGTTCCCTAAAAAGATATATTGAAGTCCTAGATTGTTGCACCTGAATGTGACCCTATTTGGAAATAGGGTCTTAACACATGTAATTAATATGCAAATTAAGATGAGATCATACTGGAGTAGGGTGGGCCTTAATCCAATATGACAGATGTCTTTATAAGAAGAGAGGAGACCAGAATATAAATGCCCACAGAAAGGGAAACATCATGTGAAGACACACACAGAGGGAAAATGGCCAGGTGATGAAAGAGACAGAGTCTAGAGATGAGTGTCTACAAGCCAAGGAGCCCCAAGGATTGCCAGAGCTGCCAGAAGCTAGGAGAGAGGCATGGAACAGCCCCCAAGAAGGAATCAACCTTGGGCTTTAGACTCTGACCCCCTGAACTCTGAGAGAAAAATTTCTCTTGTTTTAAGTCATCCAAGTTTGTGGTACTCTGATAGAGCAGCCCTGGGATACCAATGAAAGCAAATCTTATTTTCAATGAATGATTTTTCTATTTTACCCGAGGGTCATTTTACTTTTTTTAAATCAGGAAAGAAATTTTAATGTCATTAAATCTAACATTTAATAGAATCATCAAATTTATCCAGGAGTTTTAAATCACTGTAATGACGAATCAACCCCATGCTAGTTTTGGGGTAAACAATGAAATCCATAATGTTTATTCTTATTAATAATAATCTTATACTAAATATTGAGCTTCAAAACTACAAGGGGTCTAACAGTTTTAAGTGATCTGAAATTGTCTGAACAATGAGATGGATATATATGTGTTTTTGTATTCAGCTAAGTATATATATTTGGGTTCCCTTAAATAAGAAAGGAAATATTTCAACTTACAAATCTTATGTAGTATTAAAGGAATACAGCTGCTGTTTTCTTTGGGAATTAAAAAAAATATTGTTATTTCACAAGTAGATAGAATACAGTGTGGGGATTTAGATATAATGATGACTGCTAACACACTTAGAAGGTCTTGTGCCTCATGGTATTTTTCAAAAGTCAAATGGCATTTGGGTTGATCCCTCCTCTTTCATCTTTTGGATTTTCTTGCTTATTGCAGATTTCAAGATGGCGGACTGAAACTAATTCTGTGTCTACAGCAAAGAATAAAGCTGATTAGCCACACAGAGACTAAACCCACAACCCTTTATTAGTTCAGATTTTCTCCTGGACCTCCTAACATGTTACAAGAAAAGTGACGGTAGGCAAGAGGAGAACTTATGGGGCCTCTGTGGTATATTTCTTTTTAGAGAAAAGCTTATAACATTTTTAATAAAACAAAACTCTTTTCTTGAAAAAAAAATCTTAGCTGGAAACCCCAAGATATAAAACAAAGGCAAACTGTGAACCTGTTCCTTGAGCAGTTTAGATCCTCACCAGTGGGAGGGATTACTTCATAGCTTGGAGAACTCTTAAAGCAAATCCACAGAGGTCCAGACTTGTGAAGAGTAGTTTGAGTTAAATGACTGCTCTAAGATAACACTGTAATAGCCACTATTTTGAGCATCCCCTAAGGTGTATGTTAGAAACGTTATATTCAAGATTTTGTTTAATCTTCACAATTGTGCCTAGTACAATTGTGTACTAGGAAACTGAGGAAACTGAGGCCTAGAGAACTTAAGTGACTTGCTCAGGGTCACAGTGCATGGAATCTGTATTCTGGTCAGTAGGCTAGCACTTCCCCTTTGAAATACAGATATGATAAAATGTCCACATTTTGGGTCAATATATAAGGAATTGACTAGATAACATAAACATGAGCACTTTTCACAATAAAAAAAAAAAAAAAAAAAGTTTCCTTCCTCTTATTGTTAGGGGGAAATGAACCAGGACCAGAATACCACAAACCCAAGTTTGAAATGGTGTATCCCATATAAATCACCTGGAGCTGGTCTGGGAGATTATGAATTCTGAATTTCTAACAAATCGCCAAGTGATGCAGATGCTATTGATACACATGCTTCAAAAACCATCTAGTGTGACTTTTGCTACTTTTACGGATATTATAACTAGCTGCCCTATTTCAGGACCATGGTGATCATGTTGTTGGGCTCAGTGCTTGACATACTGTAAATTTTTTGTTTTAATTTTGTCTGAGATTAGGAGAATGCTAATCTTCTCCAGTTCTTTTGAAATTATGAAAAGTCTAGAGCTGCCACAGCCATTGCATGACCTATCTAAGAACAGAGCCAATCCACGAAGAAGTGCAGAGCTAACAAAGAAACAGAGGCAGTTGGGCTTGGTGCCAGGGATTTGGCCCCTTCATCCAGCTACACCTGAAGCTAAAATCACCTCTTGCTTCTAGTCTGAAGATAAGAACAGACTGGTGGGGTATTTCTCCCATACTTAAATAATTTGGAAATCTATTTTATTGTTTTGTTTTGCTGGTAAGTCTGCTCACCAGAGTTCTTCAGCTTTTTTTTGGTGTATCCATGATTATAAAATTTTTAGATAGCAAGATTTCCCTACAGGAAGATATAATTTCCTTTTTTTCCTGCCCACAACTGGTTTGATAGAACATGGAGGTTGAGGACTAATTGGTTGCTGACAGATCTTGATGAAGAAGCCTCACCCCAAGATGTGACCCATTTCTCTGTGTTAATTTTATAGTTTGCATATGAGTTAGTAAAAAAAAGGGGGGGGGAGGTCTTCTACCAACTGCCATCCACTTATTTCATCTCTACATTTTTTTCCTCTTAAAAATAAGCAACTTTCCTCAAGATGACACAGTTCCATGCTTCAGGATGTGCTATCTCTCCTGAAAATATCCCCCACTCACAAAACACTCCCATCTTCTTAACAACCCATTCACTGGCCTTTTCCACTAATTACCTGTCAGAGTGGGCTTGCTTACCCTATCTGTAATTACTCTTTTCCTCTCATCTCTTATATGCCACTGGCACCATATTAAGATGTACTTGTATGTTGTCTTGTAAATTATCTTAATTGTTACAGATTTACTGAAACATCCTTGAGACAGGCAATTTGACCTTGTATTTATTCTGTATTCTGATTTCCCTCCATGCCTGGTAAAGTTCTGAGCTCAAATCAATAACAGGGTGATCACTTGAAATGCAAAATGTAAACAAAAGTGTGTAGTGGTGAAGAGGGCAGAGAGTTCAAATCCTGGCCCTGCCACCTATTGGCTCTGTAACCTAGGGCAGATTATTTAGCCTCTCTGAACTTGTTTCCTCACCTATAAAATGGGAGTAATATTAGTACTTTATCAGAAGTCATCATGAGGATCAAAGACATCAAAAAAAAGAGTGTAGATCACTACCTGATATTGGCAGTTGTTCAGTAAACATTAGCTATTGTTATTAATCTGTGGTTAATTTGATAAATTAACTTTGCACCAGCTTTAGAGTTTTAAAATTCCTTCTTCTTCAGTGGCTTCTGACCCTTAAAAAAAAAAAATTCTAATATAGATTTGAAATGCTTTCTGCCTCCAAGGCATCTGTTATCATCCCATGTTCTTCATATAAGTGTGTGTATGTGCATATACACCTATACACAATTATTTTTAAAAATTTTTTTTTAATTTTAAAATTTAAAATTTAAAATTTAAAAAAAAATTAAAAAAAATTTTTTAAAGATCATGGAGATTTTATTTAAAAAATATTAGAAATAAAGCATAACGTTCTTGTATAAAGAAATAAGTTTGGAATGCATATAATTGAGAGAAGGTGAAACAAAATTGCCACGCTTATTGTTATATTATGTTGAAGAAATTACACTTTCCACTTGCATCACTTACTAAACACATCATTTCATTCTCCCCACAAATGTGTGAAGTCAGAATAGCAAGTACTGTTTTTACTGTGTTTCACGGGTGAAGAAACCGACATGGAGCAGAACTTGCCTGAGGGTCCATGTAAACGGCCAAGTGAGGATGGTTCTAACTCATTATCCCTGTCTCCCGTTGCCTTTTGAATCTTGCTTTGTTTGACATTCTTGCTTACAACGTTTTTGTAGTATGGTTGGCTAAGTCTTCTAACATCTCTACAAAATGAAAAGCAACTGGACTGATTACCAATTTAAGGGAAAGAGGGAAAGAAACCAAATGGACTGATTACCATTTTAAGGGAAAGAGAGGGCTCACGACTTAGAGAAACATTGATGATTGAGGCATGGTATGTGGTCATCATTGTTGCTAACGCACACACCAGCCATGTGGGTATCATTCTTCCCATTTCCTGAAGAGATGAAGAAATGTGTTGTGAGAGAATCTAGTCAAGACTGGTAGCAGAGCTGACACCTGAACCCAGATTTGTAATTCTAATGCCTGTCCATCTCCCCCAGAACAATTCTGTTTCCCATGACTAAAAGAACCACTAACTCCTATTATTAGCATTGCCATATGCTTCAGAGGGATCATGAGAAGTGATGTGAAAAGTTGAGACATAGAGGGGCACCTGGGTGGCTCAGTGGGTTAAGCCTCTGCCTTCGGCTCAGGTCATGATCTCAGGGTCCTGGGATGGAGCCCCGCATCAGGCTCCCTGATGGGCAGATAGCCTGCTTCCTCCTCTCTCTCTGCCTGCCTCTCTGACTACTTGTGATCTCTCTCTTGCTGTCAGATAAATAAGGAAAAAATCTTTAAAAAAAAAAAAAAAAGTTGAGATATAGAAAAAAAAATCAGACTCCATAGAGAAACAAACAATACTGCCAAGGAAACAGTTTGCATTGCTTTTTAACCTGTGTACTATTTAAAAATATATGAGGGACAAGGAAAATGAAACCTTTCTGTCTTTTCATTTGAAATCTACATATTCAGCAAATTCCCTCTTGAGTAGAATGTGATTAATTTAGTTTCTCATTTTGAAAAGTTAAAAAGTGTGATTTCTCTTGATTATTCAACACTTCTGAGTAACCAACAGCAGTATGTAAAGATGTAAAGGGCAGATAGAAAATGTGACTGTATCAGCCTGGTTCCTGTTAATAACTTGGATAGTCCTAGAAGCAAGCACGTGGCATTTGCTCTGATGATTTATTTAGGCCTAGGCTACAGTTCTTCATCTCTCCTTAAGAGTTAGGAATGTAGTCTCATGGGGTAAGAAGTAGATATGAATTTCTGAAGTTCATGGTGTGACTGTGGGCAAGTCATTTCTGGCACTTTTGGGTCTGTTTTTTACCTCTGAAATTATATACATAATTATCTTCACAAAGGTTTGAGGGGGAAGATTCATTAAGGAAATTACCACTCATTTAGAAAATTGCTACTCAAGCTCACTAAATGTTTCCCTGGGAGACTTAATGGGCACATGGCCCTCCTCAAGGTGAATGAGTCACCCTCATTTTCCTGGGGAAGAACTTTGCTTTTCTTCCACCTCACTCATTTTCTAGGGGTGCCCAGGACTAATGGTTTGGTTTCCTTCTGAAGAACATTGACCTATTTACCTAATCTTTAAAAAGAGCTTTGGGGTGCCTGAGTGGCTCATTTAGTTAAGCGTCTGAGTCTTGATATCTGCTCAGGTCATGATTTCAGGGTTGTGAGGTCAGGCCCCACAGTGGTGGCGGGGGTGGGGGGTGGGAAGCTTTGCCTCTGTAAAGCCATCTGGTTTATTCCAATTATTTCCTTCCAGTTCATTCTAGACTTGTGAATATGGGGGGTTTAGAAGCCAGCCCACACAAAACTACATTAAGATGAGCCCCCTTGACGTTTCATATCATGAGTGATTATTCACTCTGTAATTTTCAGATATGATTAATCAGGATAAACACTGTTTTGTGCTGAATTGATTTATAAGGGCACATAAGAGTGGCATGCAGGATAGTTCAATGATATTACCCACCATTAAGTATTTTATAATCTGCTTGTTTCTCAAGTCATCAGTGAGCACTAAGCACAAAATGCGAAAGACAGCCTGACTTGTACAGTAATCAGGCGGGTAGTTGAAGATGCCCAGTCAGAATCCTTAGTGAATATTGACTGTGTGAACAAAATGATGAGGTAGACACTGTTAATATATTGGAGCTGATGGATGGAAAGACTAGAACATTAGCAATTTGTCTTTTTTATTTTTTTTCCCTGTTCACTGATAAGTTCAGGCTTCAACCATACTCCATTCCGTATTCTCCTCTTGAAAGAGAAAACACATGAATTATTCTGATTGACTAGGAACATTGGCTGATAGAATATTGTTTTCTTCTTCTATTTCTGGCCCTGCCCGCCTGTCACATAATGATCTCTGAAATCAAGGACTGGGCTGGCAAACACTATAAGCTGAGATTCCACTGGTGGAGGCTCAGTGTGATAAAAATAATTTTTTCCCTTCATCTTTTCATTGATTTGGGGGCCCACCTGTATTTGGCCCAAGGCTCTCACTAGGGGCTACAAAGCCAAACACAGGTGGTTTTGCATACCCACAGAGTCAAGTCTTAGGTATGTTTCCTCTAATTCTATCATTTCTTGACATTTCTCTTATATTCCAAATTCATGAGTGAAGAAATCTTAGTCCATTTCTTCATACATCCGATCAGTATTTTATTGAGAATCTCTATATGACAGTATCTTTATGACCCTATCTATGGGATAGTATCTCCAGTGATAAGTAGTAGGGATACTATAATGAAGGGAAAGAAAAAGGCCTGGTCCTTGAGACTTAGATCCTTTACATCAGTGAAAAACAGAGGCATAGAAAGATCGCAAAGGGTATGTGTGTGCATATTAGGGATGAACAGGAGGGACAGAGACCAAAGGCCTATGGAAAGAGCGACCAACTCATCTTTTTTATTGAGTAAATATTTGTTCTGAGTGTTGTGGAAATAATGGTGACAGAGTCCCTGCCTTCATTGTGTTTTCATTGATTTGAGGGAATAGTTTTGAAAATTCTACTTCAGGAAATTAATTTACATTCTTCCAGTGATATTCCATATTTGATCAGTAGTGGATGAAGGTCTGGTATTTGGAGGTCTTGAGGGCCAGGAGGTAGAGAGAAAGAAAGAAATGACTCTTTTCTTGCATCTCTCCTCTGAGCCAGTGCCCTGGCAGTGTCTCTTCTGCTGCTATCTTACTCAGGGTTCCCACAGTCATGCAGTGGAGGTTCTCCATGCTTCAATGGCTAGGTAGCCTCACAGAGATCATTTAACTTCGTCAAATGAAGAAGGAAAAGAAGAGGAATGACCCACAGCCAAAAAGTATGTAGTAATTAATGAACGCTTCTTGATCTTAGGGGCATGTTAGAGCTTTTTATAATCCTTGGTGTCCAGGCTATGTTCAGACCAATTAATTCTCACTCTCTGGGGGTGGAACCTCAGCATCAGGATTTTTTAATGCTCCTAGCGTGACTCCAGTGTGTAGCTAATGTTGAGAACCACTATATTAAATGACATTTAAAGTGTATGACATTTGTATTTCTTCTTTCAGGATTCAGAATGAAGGAATATAAAGGCAGGAAGGAACCATAAAATCACCTAATCTAATTGTTTAATTGAACAAAGGAAGAAACCATGGGTTAGATAAATAAGGTGACTGACTAAGTTCATATAGTTAACCAGGACAGAGCTGGATGTCTTCCTTTAACTGGTGGACTCCTCAAGAAAGGCTTGAATACAGTCACTTCCATATAGTCGATATGAATGATTACTCTTGGAATTTCATAAATTTTCTTTTTTAATTGTGAGAGCCATTTCTAAACACAAAATAATATTTTAGTATTTAGATAGGTTTTTTGTTGGGATGGTGATCTTTTTTTTCCTCCCAAAACAAAGAATGTCCAGAAGGCAAGGGTAGAAAAGTAATTTAAAATTTATCAAGTTTTTGCATAACTGGTGTATCTTTGCTGTCTCAGGAAAGAACTAGGGAATCAGAGGTCAACTTGAAGCACCTCATTTATATGATAATTACCAGTAAGCAGTGGCCAGTGATTCGTGATACACATCATTTGTTCCTCTGGGACTTGTATGTTTACTGGGCAGAAAGTGTGTGATTATGTCGTACTAATTAGTTTGTAGGAGACAGAAAGAATGTAGCACAATTGAGACTAAGTTTAATTGTGTGCTGTTTAGTTTCTTTATTTACTTGTTATGGAAGAGTTTTTAATTTAATTTTTAATCCACAGGAAATCTCTAGGTGAGTACACACCTAGATGACTGGGTACTAACCTTCATAGGATGACTCATAGTTTATAACATGCTTTAATATACTAATCTTATATAATCCTAACACCAGTCCTCTGAGGCACATTCTATTATTGTTATAAAACTCCCTTTATAGATGAACAAACTGAAGGCAGAGAAGTTAGAGTAAGACTTGAAGACCCTACAAGTAGAAGTGTACCATATTACTTGGTGTTCACATCTCCTATGGTTAATAATTATGAGGAATGCTAATTAATGGCCAGACATGATCATTGTTTATCATTTTCCCCCTAATTTCCTAAACTCCTAATTTCCTAATTTCCTCAACTACCAAGAAAAAGGTTATGAAGAAAAGAGATAATAAGAAGCCATTGTGTGAAGGATGGAAAATAAAGTTATTAGAGCAGGATATAAATTTGGAGAGGTTATATTTTCACAGCAAGGGGAAAAGAGCTTCAGTGGGCAAAAGCTGAATTAAAAGATGTGAAACACTATTCGTAGCTCAGCAGAAAAGAGATCTGAGAGAAGGAAGGAGAAGGAAAGAGCAAACTTAGAAACAGGGACCCACAAAGAACAATAACGGGATAGACAGGGAAGGACAGAAGAAAGTGAAAAATAATGAGCAAATGCAGTGAAAAAGAAGTCTGTCATTAAACCAAGGCAAGATGGGGAATTAGAATTAGATGAATAATAAGTTTGGTTTCTAGTATTTTTTTTTAATATTTCAGTGGTCCAGAAATATTCATTTAAAAGAGACAGAAAGTCATTATCAGAAATGGAACAGCGTAGTGTTCTACCTACACTTCTACCTACAGCGTAGTGTTCACTGTGTTTGTCTCTGAGGAAAATGTTTCCTGAATACGTATGACAAAGCCTTTCTGACAAGTAATGGAGAGTTGTATAGCCTGAAATATGGGAGAAATGCTAGCTAGCATAGAACCCAAAAGCCCTCCGATATGGGTGATGTGGGAAGAATATTATCTCTGAGACAGCAGATTTTGCTATGCTTATAAGAAACCTTGGGCAAGATGCAGATATCACAAGAACCTGAGACTATTGTTCTATAGACAACCTGTCCTATGGTCTGATAGGCAGAGTGGGGTGCCACAGAGGATTAAACGTCACAAACTCAAAGGGCATCAGGCTTGATCTAATGCCTTTCTTAATCTCCTAATGCTTTCCTCAGGAATATTTTCATAAATTCACAATCAAAAAAAGAATTTGGGGCTGAGGGTATGCTACATGTTAAATAAGCTTCGATCATCTTAGGCCCTCAAGTGTCCCATCAGGAGGACATCAGAAATAACTGGTCAGATTTTTCCAGAGAAACCAAACCCATAGGCTGTGTGTATATACACAGAGATTTAATTTAAGGAGTTGGCTCAGGTGATAATGTGGAGGCCGAAAAAAATCAAGGCCATCCCACCTCAGGTTTAATCTTAGCGTAAGTACAGCCATCTCAGACCCCTCTGCCCAAGGGCTGAACTTTCCTTACTTTACTTTAGTTCCAGGAAGCCCCACCCTGTTTTGGTTCCGGAGACCCCCACCCTGCTTTAGTAACAGGAACCCATAAATACCCCTGCCTTAACTAAGCTCGGGGTCCAAGTCCCTACTCCACTGTGTTGGGTACACTTGGGCCCAAGCTTAAGCTTGTCAAATAAACCCTCGTATGATTGCATCGATGTTTGGCTCCTTGGTGGTCTCTCGGACGTGAAAACTCGGGCACAACAATAATGGAGAATGGCAAGTCCCAGATCTGCTGGCTGGGCTGGCAGGCTTTCCACCCAGGAGTGGATGTTGCAGGTGAAGCCTGAAGGTCATCTGCTGGAGGGAATGCCCTCCAGCTCAGAGAAGTTCAGTGGATGGGATGAGGCCCATCCACATTAGGAAAGGCAATATACTTTACTCAAAGTCCACCAATTTAAATGTATTTTAATTTAAATGTAAATATCATCTATAAACATCTCCACAGAACTATTTAGAATAACGTTCTACCAAATAACTGGGCTCTGTAGCCTAGCCAAGTTGACACATATTAACTATCACAACTAGGCTAGTGAGATTTTGTATTTATTAACACTTCCACTATCTGAATTCTCTTATTTAAGATCTAGAAGGGGTAAGGGTTTGTGTGTGTGTTCACGTGCAATTACTTTATCCCCAGAGGAAAGGGAAACACCATTGGCTGACTAGAAAAATCAATATGAGAATTTTGCTTTTTATTGGTATATATGGGAAGCCCAATAATAAATGTGTAGGGTAGGACATAACTTTTGACAACAGATTGCATTAGCTTTGGATGGTGGTATCTGCAGGAACAACAATATGAATATGTAAGCCTTGAAATGTATATTTTCATTTTAAAGGAATAATCTATAGGGGCGCCTGGGTGGCTCAGTGGGTTAAAGCCTCTGCCTTTGGCTCAGGTCATGATCCCAGGGTTCTGGGATCGAGCCCCACATCAGGCTCTCTGCTCAGCAGAGAGCCTGCTTCCTCCTCTCTCTCTCTGTCTGCCTCTCCGCCTACTTGTGATATCTCTCTCCGTCAAATAAATAAATAAAATCTTTAAAAAAAAAAAAAGGAATAATTTTAGGTATGTATAATAATGGAGCATTGTAAAATTCATGAGCTGTCCCAAAGAATTGTGCTGAGTGCTTTACATGCATGATGGTCACATCCATTCTCAGTCTCTAAGTGAGGAGACCAGCCACAGAATGGCTAATTAACCTACCCCAGGTCAGGAGGCTAAAAAGTACTAGGAAGTCCTTGAGTAAGGAGGACTTTACCAGTCATGTGGGTTGCTCTTGAACCCAGTGCCCAGTGCCTTCTGACAACAGCTCTGGCAAATGGCCATCCTGCTTCCACCCAACATCTCCAGAGACAGATTACTGCCTATTTATCATTTTTGTAAATCAAGAAAGGATCCTGCCGAGATGTCTGTTTGTGAGTGTGACCTACTTGTCATTTTATACTCTCCAGCTGCAACGGGCCCCCATGCTACTTGGCTATCATTTCACTCAGCCCTGGCTGCAGTTTTCCCCACTCCTCCGATGGCAGTTTCAGACCTTTACCATGTTCCTCAAGTCTCACTCCCCCCTCCTCCCCACTCACTCCTCCCCCATTCCTAGGTAATTAGGGACAATGATTTCATTGAGGGCCTCACTGAAGAGGTAAGGGCAAGTAGGTGTGCACTCTCATGGCCTACCCACCCACCCCCATCCCTCCCAAAGGCACCCTCGTCTTCACCTTTCCTTCCTTCCTTCCATTCTTGGAGACCTAGGGTCTTTAAACTCATCAGTTCAGGGCCGTGCAGGATGTAGTTATGTATTTTGTATAGAAGGGGAAGGGAGGATGCTTTGTGCCTACTTTCTCTGTGGGCTAAATCTTGATCTTCCCAATATGGTCTTTTCCAACTTTGCCCATCTCACTTTTTAATTTCCTGATTCAAGGCTATTTATCCTAATTTTAACTCACCCTTCAGATTTGATGCACAGACTTTTAGATCTTTTACTTTATTCTAATTCTGGCTTCTCCCTCAACCATAGTGATGACTTGACCTCTAAAAATTCTTCCTTAGAATACCTACGCTGGATAAATATTCTAGATGGGGCAGACATTATTATGTTGGATACATAATAATAGTAGCTAACACTGAGTGCTTGCCATATGGCAGGTCCTATTTTGAGTGCTTTACAGGACCTTCTCATTAAAGATACTTAACTTGTCTTGTATCACTAATCCCTTTGAGAATAGGAATTTTTTTTTTTTTTTTTTTGGAAAAGTTTGCAGTCAGGAGCACCCACATGCTCTGTGCTTTATTATCTATTAATGAGAAACAAGCCATCCTCAAAAAACAACAGTTTGGGTTTTTCTAAGCCTTTCCTGATTGCATGCATTGACAGGCGATTCTTTTGCTTTATCTGGTGTCAGCTGGTACACTGAGGCAGCTGGAAATTCCAGAATAGCTTCACTCACATTGCTGCCAGTTGGTGCTGGCTACAGGGTTTTGGCCAAAGCCTTCAAATTCTCCTTCTCATAGGTCTCACCATGTGGCTGCTTGAACTTCCAATGGTCTGGTGGTCTCAGAGTAGCTGGAATTTTTATGAGGCACCTAGCTTCCCTAAGAACCTGAAATCTTAAGACCTGGTCTCAGAACAGCCACAGAAGTACTTTATCTAAATTCCATTTGTTAAAACAGATCACAGAGCTTGTTCAGATTCATGGGAGGAAACTACACAAGAGCATGAATACTGGGAGGTGTAGTTCATTGCAAGCCACCAAAATTATAGCCTACTCTGTGCACATACAATTTTGAAAAATAATTTTGTATATTATTTAATAATAATAATTTTTGTATAATAATTTCAAGCAGTGTGCACATCCCCAAAATCTGTGTAAAGCCCTCAAGGAGTAGGTAGATTTCAGGTTAAGAATTCATGACATAGGATCAAAAAGAGAAAGCTTTTACCTAGTCAGTATAGTGTAGAGAAGATAGGGGACAATTCTTACTATAAAAGGAATTGCACACTCAAAAACATTGGTGATACCATGCATGGCATATTCCAGGGAGAGGGAGAGATCAGTTAACTGAAAGACTAGGAATTAAGGTCGGAGTCAGATTATGGAATATTTTTAAAGAAAGCCTGTGGAGCTGGAACTTCATTCAGTAGGCACTGGGGAACCTTTGCAAGTTGTTATTTTTTTGTTTTTGTTTTTGTTTTTTAAACTGGTGTAAGAAACACAAATGCTGAAATAATTTAGGAGAATTATAAGAATTCAGAAACAAGGAGAATGGTGTAGAGGGAATTATGTTAAGGAGTTTTTTAAGGTTATGGAGTTTTGACTCAGAATCAGATTTAAAGTCAGGACTAACAAAATCACCTAATAAAGAATGGAGGCATACAAATTTACTGTAGAAAAGGGTTTTGCAGTGCATGATGTAGCAAATATGTAACAATATAGAAACCATTATATATCTAGGATTGTTTGTGTGAGTGGATTAACAAAGAGCCAAGTCAGCCTTTATGGCTTCCGCTGATATTTATGGGAAAAAAAAAAAAAGAAAGAAAGAAAAACAAAACAAACAGGGAATTTGGGGAATTGCTTTCTACTCAGAGTTCATAGAGTTCTTGAGTGTGGCTGTAAAGGATAATGAGTCTAAGACTAAAACATTCTGATTTGGGTCCCTAAGAATAAAGAAGCCCTTAGGGTCAGACCAAACCTTGAACATTAGCAGGTTACTTTCACTAAAGGACAGTATTAAACCTACAGCAAAATCCCAGAGGGCAGAAAGCTGTTGCTAAGAGCGCAATTTCTGCTTGTCAACCTATAAAATTGAGAAGAAGATCTCTCTGTTTGGGCTCCTAAACCAATACTATAATAACATTGAGAGGATATGTACAGGGATGAAGTGGGAGGGCCTACAGCTCATGTCTATTCTAGGGATGAAATTTCTTCTGCAAACTTGAATCTGCTTCTTGCTTCTTGAAGCCACCTCCATTGTCCTCCTCTTTCATCAAGCCTTAACTCTCTCCGTACTTCAGAGTGGCTCTGACAGAGGGGAAGGATTGATGCTGAGCTATCCATATCTGCACTAGAGTTTTCTAAGACCTACTGGCCAATATTTGGGAGATTGGACAGGATATGGTTGGAGTGCCATCTATGTCGAGAGGTGTGGAATCATCAAAGTCAACTGGGATGCAAGGATTTCTCAATTCTGGCACTTTCCATACTTAAGAAGAATGCTTATACCTCATCCCAGAAATTTTTTTTTCAAAAGATTTTATTTATTTATTTGACAGATAGAGATCACAGGTAGAGAGGCAGGCAGAGAGAGGAGGAAGCAGGCTCCCTGCTGAGCAGAGAGCCCGATGTGGGGCTCAATCCCAGGTCCCTGGGATCATGACCCGAGCGAAGGCAGAAGTTTTAACCCACTGAGCCACCCAGGTGCCCCTCATCTCTGAAATTTTCACTTAATTGGTCTTGGATGCAGTGTTGGAATGGGAATATGTCTGTGCGTGTTGTTTAAATCTTTTTTAAACTTTATTGAGGAATAATTCACACGTGTAATTGTATGTATTTAAAGTGTACACCATGGTGATTTGATATACGTAGATACTGTAGAATGATTACCAGGATCCAGAGAACTGAAAATGTGTCCCCTTTGACCTACATCACTGGAATGGGGAAGTTTAACAACCTGTCCAGGTGATTCTAAAGGACAACCACATTTGGAAACCACTGCTTCGTATTCTTTGCTCATTCGTATGGAGCTCTTACATATAAGTTACCGAGCTGTGGTTCCAGTTGTACGTATTAAAGTCATGTGGGATAAACTGTTCTCAGGCCCATCTCAGAAGATGGAGGGTGACAGTAGTAAGTGCAGGATCTGTGGTATCATAATTATAGGCATGCAGAAAATACTAGAATAATGTCTTAGAGGAATTTTAGCTCTCTGCTTTCTTAACGTTCGGTCTCTGTGGTGGATTCCAGGAGAAAACCAACCTAGTAAATTCAGTGGCAACAACACTTGGCCCAAAAATGAAAGAAAAAGAAGAAAAAAAAAAAAACACAGCTGTCAGATTTTTCACTTAATGTGCCCTAGTTTTGGTGGGTTGTATGTTGTGTCCTCTTGTACTTGATCCTGGGAGTTCCATTCTCCCTTCTCAGCAGCACATTATCACTTCTGGATTTCCATCCTCTCCTTAGCTGTTTATAATTATCACTTCCTTGCAACGCATAGCTTCTGGCCCTCAATCTGCTAATTGTACTTTTAAGCTCTGATTCCATTTTGGCTGCTCTGCACCGGGTCTGGCCTCTCACCTTTCTAATCTAGGTTTTCAACACAGTCCCCAGCAGCTAGCATTTTAAATCAAGCCATCTCTGCCTCTCCTTTTCTCTCCCAATCCCTACTCCCTCCTGTTATAATCCTATTTCATCTCTCTTTTTCTAACTTTCAACAGCCCAAATACAGCTTCTCAGGCAAAAGTCACATTCAATAACTTTGTTTCCATTCCCTATATTAGAGTACACTTTTTTTTTTCTCACTTCAACAGCAACAGCTTTTATGCCAACACAGCAAGAGCTTTGTTCTCGGTATACAGAGAGCTACGAATAAATGTGTGCGTGTTGGTATATCGCAAGAGAGGGAAAGAGAGAGAGGGGCTATCAGCTGAAATAGGGACAAAGAAAAAGGTCTGTGCTGGGCTCAAAAACTAGTTGGACACTCTGTCTTGACTTTACTTGAAAACTTTTCCTATCGAATTGCCCTCTTGGGGACTGAATCTATTCAAATTGATCTTTTCTATGAGTATGCACATCATTTTAGAAATGTTTCTGTGAAGATGTGCTGTTTTCATGCTTAGAGAAGCACACTGCGTGCTGAGTGAGACCGAAGGAAATGCCAAATTAATTCATTATTTCCGTGGCAATGTTCTTTTCCCAGGAAAGGACTGCTTTAATAAGGTAGGTGGCTGTGTGTGCCATGGCATGCTTGCCTCTGTAGGAAGCTTGGTAATCCTCTCCCCAGAAAACTCAGCTCTGGTATTTGTTGTTTGAGGCTCTTGAATGTAATATTAGTTTATAGTCCCACTCCTGGCCATATTATATAAACAGTGGGAGAAGAATGACAATGGAAATCATGGCAGAGACTGCTTTACTTAAGCCTTTCAAAATGGACAGCGTTGTGCATGGCTGTGGGTCTGTTTTCAGCACCCTGCCTGAGAGAGTGAATGGCTGCTGTTTCCAGCCATATGCAGGCGAGGTTGGGGCCCCTTCACATCAGCAGCGCCACAATGTTATCAAGCGGCTGAGTCCCTGCTTCTGTCAGTAAGCCATCATTATTCCTCATGAGCCAACTGCAGGAGAGGGCCACCGCGACAAATACACTATTATGTTGCATTTTAATGTGTGCCAATCAGCTTAATTCTGGCCCTGACATTCGTCTCAGGTACTGCTCTTTTCCACAACAGATGCCTGCATGCTACCTTCAGCTGCAGTCCCCGAAGGTCTCTGAGAGCGCGGATGGGCACTGTGAGAGGTCACCTCCCAAGAAATAGAAAGGAACTAAGTCCGTGGGGGAGGTTGAGCTTTTTCCAATTAAGTTCTGTGATACATTTCAAAGTCCTGTCATCATTGGTGGCTGTGCAATCTGCATGTTCACTGGTATATTTGGAGATCAGATGCTAGGATACCTATCCAGTCATAGTGAACTTATGCTCTCAGAGTTTACCCGAGTCTCTTGATCTATGGGGACTTGTAGGTCCTGTGAGGACTTAATTCTATTCCTCAGGGAGGGGTGTGAAATGTGGATGTGTGTTTGCCCTCACTTGACGTTTTACACTTGGGTGTGGAAGCCCCCCGGAAGTTATTTCCTTTGAGCATCCATGCCTTGATTCAGGATAACTGTTACCTGGGAGCTGTGGTGTCTAGATTGGTGCTTCTGGGTCACAGTAACTTGTCCCTGAAGAAGAGACAATGGAGTCGGTGAGCATTTCTGTCCAACCGACATTTCTATCCACCCTGCTGTTAGGGGAATGGGGAAAAATGTTATTAAAGTATCTGAACCTGATAATCACTGCAATTTAAAAGGTCTGAATGTACTTCAAAATAAGACTTAAAGATCTTTGGTAAACTTCTTGCTAATCTCCAGTTGTTGTCATTTATATATCAGAACCTTATTTTTAAAAATCACCTTGAATTTCCTAAATGAGTTGAACACCTCGGAAATGTTCTAGGCAGTCGTTCATCAAAAGTCTCTTAGCTCTTGCTCTATGAGAACATCTCTTTAGCCCAGGGTTCCCAAATGCTGTGATGATCTATAAGGAAAAGAGGAAAATATGAACAATGTGGTGAATTTTTCTTAAAGATAGATTCATTGAAACTAAAGTTCCGTTTTTATTTTGGGATTATAAGGTTACTACTTGTGGTTGAATTGTCCTTTCTTTATGAAATGATGATGGCAATCCATGGTGATTTATTTTTTAAATGTTCTAACTTGGAAAAATGAAATTTACTCTCTGTGGCAGTTTACTTGATCCATCTACTCAGCCAACATATTTTTTGTTTGTTTGTTTTTAATTTTGATTTTTCTTGGTTCTTGAGATCCAGAAGTCTAGGAACCACTGTTTTACCAAATGAATCACACATTTTTTTTTGTCTTTTTTTTTTAATTTTATTTTTTATATACATATATTTTTATCCCCAGGGGTACAGGTCTGTGAATCGCCAGGTTTACACACTTCACAGCACTCATCATAGCACATACCCTCCCCAATGTCCATAATCTCCCCCCCCCAACCCCCCTCCCCCCATTAACCCTCAGTTTGTTTTGTGAGATTAAGAGTCACTTATGGTTTGTCTCCCTCCCAATCCCATCTTGTTTCATTTACTCTTCTCCTACCCCCTTAGCCCCCCATGTTGCATCTCCTCTACCTCATATCAGGGAGATCATATGATAGTTGTCTTTCTCCGATTGACTTATTTCGCTAAGCATGATACCCTCTAGTTCCATCCACATCGTTGCAAATGGCAAGATTTCACTTCTTTTGATGGCTGCATAGTATTCCATTGTGTATATATACCACATCTTCTTTATCCATTCGTCTGTTGATGGACATCTAGGTTCTTTCCATAGTTTGGCTATTGTAGACATTGCTGCTATAAACATTCGGGTGCACGTGCCCCTTCGGATCACTACGTTTGTATCTTTAGGGTAAATACCCAGCAGTGCAATTGCTGGGTCATAGGGTAGTTCTATTTTCAACATTTTGAGGAACCTCCATGCTGTTTTCCAGAGTGGTTGCACCAGCTTGCATTCCCACCAACAGTGTAGGAGGGTTCCCCTTTCTCCACATCCTCGCCAGCATCTGTCATTTCCTGACTTGTTAATTTTAGCCATTCTGACTGGTGTGAGGTGGTATCTCATTGTGGTTTTGATTTGTATTTCCCTGATGCCGAGTGATGTGGAGCACTTTTTCATGTGTCTGTTGGCCATCTGGATGTCTTCTTTGCAGAAATGTCTGTTCATGTCCTCTGCCCATTTCTTGATTGGATTATTTGTTCTCTAGGTGTTGAGTTTGCTAAGTTCTTTATAGATTTTGGACACTAGCCCTTTATCTGATATGTCGTTTGCAAATATCTTCTCCCATTCTGTCAGTTGTCTTTTGGTTTTGTTAACTGTTTCCTTTGCTGTGCAAATGCTTTTGATCTTGATGAAATCCCAATAGTTCATTTTTGCCCTTGCTTCCCTTGCCTTTGGCGATGTTCCTAGGAAGATGTTGCTGCGGCTGAGGTTGAAGAGGTTGCTGCCTGTGTTCTCCTCAAGGATTTTGATGGATTCCTTTCTCACATTGAGATCCTTCATCCATTTTGAGTCTATTTTCGTGTGTGGTGTAAGGAAATGATTCAATTTCATTTTTCTGCATGTGGCTGTCCAATTTTCCCAACACCATTTGTTGAAGAGGCTGTCTTTTTTCCATTGGATATTTTTTCCTGCTTTGTCGAAGATTAGTTGACCATAGAGTTGAGGGTCTATTTCTGGGCTCTCTATTCTGTTCCATTGATCTATGTGTCTGTTTTTGTGTCAGTACCATGCTGTCTTGATGATGACAGCTTTGTAATAGAGCTTGAAGTCCGGAATTGTGATGCCACCAACTTTGGCTTTCTTTTTCTTTTTTTTTTCTTTTTTTTTTTTTTTTTAAAGATTTTTTATTTTATTTATTTGACAGAGATCACGAGTAGACAGAGAGGCAGGCAGAGAGAGAGAGGGAAGCAGGCTCCCCGCTGAGCAGAGAGCCCGATGCGGGACTCGATCCCAGGACCCTGAGATCATGACCTGAGCCGAAGGCAGCGGCTTAACCCACTGAGCCACCCAGGCGCCCTGGCTTTCTTTTTCAATATTCCTCTGGCCATTCGAGGTATTTTCTGGTTCCATATAAATTTTAGGATTATTTGTTCCATTTCTTTGAAAAAAATGGATGGTACTTTGATAGGAATTGCATTAAATGTGTAGATTGCTTTAGGTAGCATAGACATTTTCACAATATTTATTCTTCCAATCCAGGAGCATGGAACATTTTTCCATTTCTTTGTGTCTTCCTCAATTTCTTTCATGAGTACTTTATAGTTTTCTGTGTATAGATTCTTAGTCTCTTTGGTTAGATTTATTCCTAGGTATCTTTTATAGTTTTGGGTGCAATTGTAAATGGGATGGACTCCTTAATTTCTCTTTCTTCTGTCTTGTTGTTGGTGTAGAGAATTGCAACTGATTTCTGGGCATTGATTTTATATCCTGACACTTTACTGAATTCCTGTACAAGTTCTAGCAGTTTTGGAGTGGAGTCTTTTGGGTTTTCCACATATAGTATCTTATCATCTGCGAAGAGTGATAATTTGACTTCTTCTTTGCCGATTTGGATGCCTTTAATTTCCTTTTGTTGTCTGATTGCTGAGGCTAGGACTTCTAGTACTATGTTGAATAGCAGTGGTGATAACGGACATCCCTGCCGTGTTCCTGACCTTAGCGGAAAAGCTTTCAGTTTTTCTCCATTGAGAATGATATTTGCGGTGGGTTTGTCATAGATGGCTTTGATAATATTGAGGTATGTGCCCTCTATCCCTACACTTTGAAGAGTTTTGATCAGGAAGGGATGCTGTACTTTGTCAAATGCTTTTTCAGCATCTATGGAGAGTATCATATGGTTCTTGTTCTTTCTTTTATTAATGTGTTGTATCACATTGATTGATTTGCAGATGTTGAACCAACCTTGTGGCCCTGGAATAAATCCCACTTGGTCGTGGTGAATAATCCTTTTAATGTACTGTTGAATCCTATTGGCTAGTATTTTGGTGAGAATTTTTGCATCTGTGTTCATCAAGGATATTGGTCTGTAGTTCTCTTTTTTGATGGGATCCTTGTCTGGTTTTGGGATCAAGGTGATGCTGGCCTCATAAAATGAGTTTGGAAGTTTTCCTTCCATTTCTATTTTTTGGAACAGTTTCAGGAGAATAGGAATTAGTTCTTCTTTAAATGTTTGGTAGAATTCCCCCGGGAAGCCATCTGGCCCTGGGCTTTTGTTTGTTTGGAGATTTTTGATGACTGTTTCAATCTCCTTACTGGTTATGGGTCTGTTGAGGCTTTCTGTTTCTTCCTGGTTCAGTTGTGGTATTTTATATGTCTCTAGGAATGCATCCATTTCTTCCAGATTGTCAAATTTGTTGGCGTAGAGTTGCTCATAGTATGTTCTTATAATTGTCTGTATTTCTTTGGTGTTCGTTGTGATCTCTCCTCTTTCATTCATGATTTTATTTATTTGGGTCCTTTCTCTTTTCTTTTTGATAAGTCTGGCCAGGGGTTTATCAATCTTATTAATTCTTTCAAAGAACCAGCTCCTAGTTTCGTTGATTTGTTCTATTGTTTTTTTGGTTTCTATTTCATTGATTTCTGCTCTGATCTTTATGATTTCTCTTCTCCTGCTGGGTTTAGGGTTTCTTTCTTGTTCTTTCTCTAGCTCTTTTAGGTGTAGGGTTAGGTTGTGTACCTGAGACCTTTCTTGTTTCTTGAGACAGGCTTGTACCGCTATATATTTTCCTCTCAGGACTGCCTTTGTTGTGTCCCACAGATTTTGAACCGTTGTGTTTTCATTATCATTTGTTTCCATGAATTTTTTCAATTCTTCTTTAATTTCCTGGTTGACCCATTCATTCTTTAGAAGGATGCTGTTTAGTCTCCATGTATTTGGGTTCTTTCCAAATTTCCTCTTGTGATTGAGTTCTAGCTTCAGAGCATTGTGGTCTGAAAATATGCAGGGAATGATTCCAATCTTTTGATAACGGTTGAGACCTGATTTAGGACCGAGAATATGATCTATTCTGGAGAATGTTCCATGTGCACTAGAGAAGAATGTGTATTCTGTTGCTTTGGGATGAAATGTTCTGAATATATCTGTGATGTCCATCTGGTCCAGTGTGTCATTTAAGGCCTTTATTTCCTTGTTGATCTTTTGCTTGGATGATCTGTCCATTTCAGTGAGGGGAGTGTTAAAGTCCCCTACTATTATTGTATTATTGTTGATGTGTTTCTTTGATTTTGTTATTAATTGGTTTATATAGTTGGCTGCTCCCACGTTAGGGGCATAGATATTTAAAATTGTTAGATCTTCTTGTTGGACAGTTCCTTTGAGTATGATATAGTGTCCTTCCTCATCTCTTATTATAGTCTTTGGCTTAAAATCTAATTGATCTGATATAAGGATTGCCACTCCTGCTTTCTTCTGATGTCCATTAGCATGGTAAATTCTTTTCCACCCCCTCACTTTAAATCTGGAGGTGTCTTCGGGTTTAAGATGAGTTTCTTGTAGGCAACATATAGATGGGTTTTGTTTTTTTATCCATTCTGATACCCTGTGTCTTTTGATTGGGGCATTTAGCCCATTAACATTCAGGGTAAGTATTGAGAGATATGAATTTAGTGCCATTGTATTGCCTGTAAGGTGACTGTTATTGTATATTGTCTCTGTTTCTTTCTGATCTACTACTTTTAGGGTCTCTCTTTGCTTAGAGGACCCCTTTCAATATTTCCTGTAGAGCTGGTTTGGTGTTTGCAAATTCTTTCAGTTTTTGTTTGTCCTGGAAGCTTTTAATCTCTCCTTCTATTTTCAATGATAGCCTAGCTGGATATAGTATTCTTGGCTGCATGTTTTTCTCATTTAGTACTCTGAATATATCATGCCAGCTCTTTCTGGCCTGCCAGGTCTCTGTGGATAAGTCTGCTGCCAATCTAATATTTTTACCATTGTATGTTACAGACTTCTTTGCCCGGGCTGCTTTCAGGATCTTCTCTTTGTCACTAAGACTTGTAAATTTTACTATTAGGTGACGGGGTGTGGACCTATTCTTATTGATTTTGAGGGGGGTTCTCTGAACCTCCTGGATTTTGATGCTTGTTCCCTTTGCCATATTGGGGAAATTCTCTCCAATAATTCTCTCCAATATACCTTCTGCTCCCCTCTCTGTTTCCTCTTCTTCTGGAATCCCAATTATTCTAATGTTGTTTCGTCTTATGGTGTCACTTATCTCTCGAATTCTCCCCTCGTGGTCCAGTAGCTGTTTGTCCCTCTTTTGCTCAGCTTCTTTATTCTCTGTCATTTGGTCTTCTATATTGCTAATTCTTTCTTCTGCCTCATTTATCCTAGCAGTGAGAGCCTCCATTTTTGATTGCACCTCATTAATAGCTTTTTTGATTTCAACTTGGTTAGATTTTAGTTCTTTTATTTCTCCAGAAAGGGCTTTTATCTCTCCGGAGAGGGTTTCTCTAATATCTTCCATGCCTTTTTCGAGCCCGGCTAGAACCTTGAGAATCGTCATTCTGAACTCTAGATCTGACATATTACCAATGTCTGTATTGATTAGGTCCCTAGCCTTTGGTACTGCCTCTTGTTCTTTTTTTTGTGGTGAATTTTTCCGCCTTGTCATTTTGTCCAGATAAGAGTAGATGAAGGAGCAAGTAAAATACTAAAAGGGTGGCACAACCCCAGGAAAATATGCTTTAGCCAAATCAGAAGAGATCCCAAATCGTGAGGGGGGAGAAAGGGGATAAAAAGAGGTTCAGAAAGAAGAAAAAAAAAAAAGAAAAAAAAAAGAAAGAAAAAATTAAAAAAAGAAAACCAATAAAAAAAATATAAAAAGGAAAATATATATATATATATATATATATTCGATAAACTAGTTAAAAAATGTTAAAAAAGAAAAGGGTAAAAGTTAAAAAAAATTAGCAGAAGAAGAAAAATAAATTGAAAAAGAAAAAAAAATTAAATTAACTGCAAGGCTAAAGAATCATGGGGAGAAAGCCGTGAGTTCTGTGCTTTGCTTTTCCTCCTTTGGAATTCCGCTGCTCTCCTTGGTAATGAAACTGCACTCCTTGGTAGGTAAACTTGGTCCTGGCTGGGTTTCTTGTTGATCTTCTGGGGGAGGGGCCTGTTGTGGTGATTCTCAAGTGTCTTTGCCCCGGGCGGAGTTGCACCGCCCTTACCAGGGGCCTGGCTGAGTAATCTGCTCGGGTTTGCTTTCGGGAGCTTTTGTTCCCTGAGCGCTTTCTGTAGAGTTCCGGAGGGTGGGAATGAAGATGGCGGCCTCCCGGTCTCCAGCCCGCAGGAGCCGAGAGCCCGGGGCCCCACTCCTCAGTGCGCCCTCAGAGAACAGCGCCGATTTACTCCCGTCACCCTGCCTCTGGCCGCGCTCTGAGCTGACCGAGCCTGCGACTGGTTCAAGGTAACCCCGAGCTTAGAGCTCACTCCTCGGCTCTGTCTCTGTAGCCGGCTTCCCTGTTCTAATACCTGTAAGCTCTGCGACACTCAGACACCCCCGATCCTTCTGTGACCCTGCGGGACCTGAGGCCACGCTGACCCTGCGTGGGCTTCACCCCGGTTAAGCCTCTGGAGCGATGTCCCTCAGCGGAACAGACTTTTAAAAGTCCCGATTTTGTGCTCCGTTGCTCCGCCGCTTGCCGGGAGCCGGCCCCTCCCCCCGCGGTCTATCTTCCCGTCGCTTTGGATTCACTTCTCCGCCCGTCCTACCTTTCAGAAAGTGGTTGATTTTCTGTTTCTAGAGTTGCTGTTCTTCTTCTCTTCGATCTCCCGTTGGATTTGTAGGTGTTTGCAATCTTTAGATAAGCTATCTAGCTGATCTCCCGCTACCTGAAGTAGTCTCAGCTGCTACTTCTCCGCCATCTTGACTCCTCCTGAATCACACATTTTTCAAAGAAAGATTCAAACTGTCTGTGGGTTCTTCAAACTGTGAAATAATAACAAACCAAACAAAAACAAAGAGCCAATTTTGTAGGGTTGCAAGATGTAAATCTGTAAGCATCACTCTTTTTTCTAATTAACAATACTCTACTCAGTAGATCTATCCTTGCCGTTCTCTCGCTGTCAAATATCTAGCTAGTAGATGTTTACAATTAATGTACATCTAATACAATTCTTATACTTAGTCATTAAATGCTTGCCTTTGTGTTATATGTAACTTTAGCAACTTTATAAATATGTTGATTTTGATAGAGTCATCTGACATACTCTTAAAGTGATCAAATCCTTATCCTATTCTAAACTTTACTTTCTGAACACTGTGGCCAAGGTTTCAAACAAAGTTTTAATGTGATTTCTTAATAATGATGTCTGTACTTTCAGGCTTCTACCCAGCATTACATAAGGCATTAATTTTTTTTTTTTTTGCCCCTTTTCACCCATTTCTCCCATCTCCTAAACCATCCCCTCCCCACTCTGGCAACCACGAATCCTTTCTTTGTATCTATGAGCTTTTTTTATTGTTATTGTTATTGTTGTTTTTAATATTCCACATTTAAGAGAGAGATCACATAGTATTTCTCTGACTTATTTCATTTAGGTCCATCCATGTTGTAGCAAATGGCAAGATTTCATCCTTTTTTGACCAAATAATATTCCTTGTGTGTGTGTTGTGCGTGTGTGTGTGTGTGTGTGTGTGCATGTGCGCGCACGCGTGTGATGATTTCTTTATCCATTTATCCATCAGTGGGTCCTTATGTTGTTTCCATATCTTGGCTATTATAATAGAGCTGTGATGAACGTGGGGGTACATATATATTTTAGAGTTAGTGTTTTCATTTTCTTCACATAAACACCCAGAATTGCAGTTGCTGGATCATGTGGCAGTTCTATGTTAATTTTGAGGGCTCTCCATACTATCCCACCAATAGTGCATGAGCATTACTTTTTCTCCACATCCTCATCAATACTTGTTATTTCTTATCTGTTTGATGCTAGCCATTCTAACAGATATGACATGATATCTCATTGTGGTTTTAATTTGCATTTCCATGATTATTAATGATGTTGAACATCTTTTTGTGTACCTGTTGGTCATCTGTATGTCTTTTTGGGAAAATTTCTGTTCTGCCCACTTTTTACTCATATTGCTTGGTTTTTTGCTATTGAGTTCTTTAGATGTTTTGGATATTAACCTCTCATCAGATATGTGACTTGCAAGTATTTTTCCTGATCAATAGATTGCCTTTTAATTTTGTTGATGTTTTTCTTTGCTGTGTAGAAACTTCATAGTTTGATGCAGTCCTACTTATGTATTTTTGCTTTTGTTTCTTTTACTTTTGGTGTCAGATTTAAAAGATCATCACCAAGATGTATGTGAAGGAGCTTACCACCTGTATATTCTTCCAGAGGTTTTATGGTTCCAGGTTTAAAGTTCAAGTCTTAAATCCATTTTGAGTTAATTTCCGTGTGTGGTGTAAGATGGTGGTCTAGTTTCATTCTTTTACATGTGGCTGTTCAATTTCCCCCGTCATCCTTTATTGAAGAGACTGTTCTTTTCCTATTGTATTTACTTGAGCTATTTTCCTTTGTCATAAATTAATTGACCACAGATGTGTGGGTTTATTTCCAGGATCTTAATTCTGTTCCATTGATCTATGTGTCTCTTTTTATGCTAGTAATATATAGTTTTAACTACTATAGCTTTGTCATAGAAGTTGAAACCAGGGAGGGGAATTCTTCCAACTTTGTTCTTCTTTCTCAAGATTGCTTTAACTATTTGGGATCTTTCATAGTTCTATATATATTATAGGATGGTTTGTTCTATTTCTGTGAAAAATGCCATTGGGATTTTGATAGGAATTGCATTGACTCTGTGGAATGCTTTAGGTAGTATGGACATTTTAATGATATTAATTCTTTCAACCCATAAGCATGGAGTATCTTTCCATTTAATTGTGTTTTCAATTTCTTTCCTTTTTTAGTGTATATATCTTTCAGTTCCTTGGTTAAATTTATGTATGTATATATGTATGTATGTATTTTAGAGAGGGAGTAGGGAAGGGCAGGGGAGAGAGACAGTGTTAAGCAGGCTCCACACCCACTGCAGAGCCTGACACAGGGCTCAATCTCAGAGCTCTAAGACCATGACCTAAGCTGAAACCAAGATTCAGATGCTTAACCAACTGAGTTACCCAGGTGCTCCCCCTTGGTTAAGTTTATAGCTAGATATAGAAGACACTCTTAATCTGCCCAGTATGATTACATGAGCTTCCATGATGTGAGATTCCATACAGAATATTTGAATCACAAAGTTGGTTCTTTTGACAGATATATCTTAAAGTCAGCCATTGGAAAGCATCACACAGGTATACTTTAACATTCGATATTTTGTCTCCATTGCTGCATGACAACTTATAACAAACTTAGTGACTTACAATGACAACACATTTATAATTTTAGAATTTCTGCGTGTTAGGGATCTGGGCATAGACTCACTGGGTCCTCTGCATCAGGGTCTTTTATGGGTACGCCCATCAAGGCGTTGGTCAGGGCTGGGTCTCATATGAAGGCTTACAGTGTTGGCAAAATTCTCTTTCTGAAGGGTTTTTAGAACAGTGTCTCAATTCCTAGCTTACTGTTCTTTGCAGTGTGAACCTCCCCCAAATGGCTTCTTACTTCATCAAAGCATGCAAACTGAGAAGGCAAAAAAGAGTCAACTAGCAAGACAGAAGTTACACTCTTAGTAACATAACTATGAAAGTGGCATCCCATTTCTGTGCCATAGTTTATTTGTTAAAAACTTATCACAGATTCCACCTATATTCAAGGGAAAGGGATTACATAAGGACATGAATATCAAGAGGCAAGGGTAACAGGGCCATTTAGTCTGTCCACCACATATCCCTGGACTTTGGAGGTATGAAACCTAAAAGCCATACTTCATTCTTTGTTTCCATCCCTTCTTAGAGAAAAGAAGTATTTGAGTTCATTGAGAAAAGAGGTATTTGAGTTCATCTGGGGGAAGTTAGTCTGAAAGGTCTGAATTATAGAATAGTATAATGGCATATAATTTTGCTACTTTATGGTAAAGAATATCCTAAAATTAATGCAAATAAAGTATTATCAAGAAAATTTCCTACCTAGCAGTCTTTAATAACTGCATGGTATTCATTTATGATTATCATTTTGTTTTCATTCCAGTCAATGATTGAGGAAGTGTTTCTTGTGTTCTTTATTCACGATAAGTGTGGTAGGGAATACAAATGAAGATTATGACAAGGTTTACTCTCTTAAGAGGTTTGTATTTAGAAGCAAGGGGTGGTGAGAGGGAACCAAACATACACAATTATAATGGAGGACAAAATACAATTGTAGAAGCAAGTACTAAATATGTTTAATAACACCTCCAATTCTGCGTACAGGAAACAGAAAGATCCGTGTTGGATGAAGTTACTAAAAGCCTTCTTCAGGGAAGTAGAACTTGAAAGGTGAACGGAGTTTAGGTAGGAAGTAAGAAAGAAAAAAGAATATACAGAGAAAATAAAGGAAGGTAGCAAGAGCTTGGAGCTCACAAAGCAGATTGAAGAACTGTCTGCAGTGAAAGGAATGAGAAGCAAGAAAAAATAAAGGCAAAGTGATAATGGATGGTTTTGCTTCTGAAGTCTGTTGAAGGTTGCAGTGCCAATAGTGACTTGACAGACAATGGAGAATCATTCTAAATTCTTCAGCAGAGGATAGAAGTAGTATTTGGGGCAGTTTGGTGGGTACGTGCATGATGGGTGATGTAAAGAGAGCCTGGAACAGGGGCGTGGGGTGACAAAAATCTGGGCTAGGTGGGGAGCAGGGGAAGTAATAAATTAGAGCTATATTTATGATGAAGAAATCTACAGTTTGCAGACACTGATTAGACATACTAATAGCAGCAGAGTCTGTTTGCCTCTGCCCTTGGCTAGCCCCTTTTCTTCATTTTAAATGGATAGCATTTAGGCATCTCAGGGCCTAATTAGGATTCCTGTTGATCAGTTGGTTGCACTAACCAGTTGGTATCTCTTGGCTTTGATCCCTTGGACATTTGTTTATTAAAGAAGGCCACAAAAGTCCAACAAGCGCTATTTTTATTTTAGGCATTATAACAGGGGGTCAGGAGGAACTTTTACATATTCCTGAAATCAAGCTGTGTGCATGATGATATGCAGGCTGTAACAGTACTTCTTCTTCTTCTTTTTTTTTTTTTAAAGATTTTATTTATTTATTTGACAGAGAGAGACACAGAGAGAGAGAGGGAACACTAGTAGGGGGAGTGGGAGAGGGAGAAGCAGGCTACCCACCGAGCAGGGAGCCTGATGTGGGGCTCGATCCCAGGACCCTGAGATCATGACCCGAGCTGAAGGCAGATGCCCAACCAACTGAGCCATCCAGGTGCCCCTGTAACAGTACTTCTTAAGGGGTTCCACAAACCCACAGTTTCCACAGCTTAATAGGTTTCTGAAAACAAACAAACAAACAGCCAAAACCATGTGTGCGTGTTATGGAAACGCCCAGGGTCAGTAAGTTTGGGAAATCCTGAGTCAAAAAGTTCAAAAGGTCCAATGTTAATGAACCACCAGGAAGAATGTGGGAAGAGCTGTAATCAAAAGTGTTTGCCAAACTTCTTTGCAAATGGGATTGTGTGTGTGCATGTACGTGTGTGCTGCATACACATGCATCACCTTTAGGAATAGTATTCTGCCCAGCACACTTAAGTAGATGTTCAGTTAACTTCTTGGTGAAGTCAACAGCTTTTTAGGAATTAAGTTTTTGGCTTCTAGGTCATTAGGTTTCTTCTTGCTTTAACTTCCTTTGGTATTTTATATAGCTGTATTTTTAAATTAACATATAATGTACTATTTGTTTCAGGGGTACAGGTCTGTGATTCATCAGCCTTACACAATTCATATACTCAGCATAGCACATACCCTCCCCAATGTCCATAATCCGGGTCTCTTATGGTTTGTCTCCCTCTTTGGTTTCATCTTGTTTCATTTTTCCCTCCCCTCCCCTATGATCCTTTGTCTTGTTTCTCAAATTGCTCATATCAGTGAGATCATATGATAATTGTCTTTCTCTGATTGACTTATTTTGCTTAGCATAATACCATCTAGTTCCATCCATGTCATTGCAAATGGCAAGATTTCATTTTTTGATGGCTGCATAATATTCCTGTGTGTGTGTGTGTGTGTGTGTGTATACCACATCTTCTTTATCCATTCATCCATTGATGGACATCTAGGCTCTTTCCATAGTTTGGCTGTTGTGGACATTTATATATCTACAATTTAAAGCTATTTCTTTCCCAATAATACTTTTGCCAGAAATTGAAAAGGGAAGAATGATGGAGGGAGTGTGGGGGGAGGCAAAAGTAACTCCTTTGCTTGGTGTTCCTTACAAATGTTTTGAGAAAAAAGACCTAGGAAGAGAAATTATTCAAACTCAGGTTGCTACCTGCCTGAGATGTCAAGTTGCTCAGTTTTCAAAGATCCTTTGCTTTTTCCCTCTACCTTATTCTATAGGCAGACCTGGGTTTAAGTCCCATCTGCATCATTGTCCTGCTGTGAGACTTCGGATAAGTTACTTTACCTCTCAATTCCCTCCATCACTTTCTGTTGTTTTTCCTCTCCATTAATTTATATTTTTTCTATTCTGTAACTTTGTTTCTTAGAAGGTTCCATAGGAAGACCAAGTAACCCTTATAACTCATAATTTGAAATGTATCTAAGTTTAAAAACAAAAAACAAAAAACAAAAAACCTCCTTTGAGCTATTTTCCTAAATTTGGATTCCAGATAACTGACTCTAGCAAGCTAAAAGAAGCAAACTAAAGCTAGGAGGTGGGGTTTGTAAATAGATCGGTGTTGGCCAGAGGTGCTTAGTTGACCTACTTTAGTAAACATATTCTCACCTGCTTTTATCATTCAAAATGTGCTGTTTTGTTTGCAAGGTCAGTGTCAAAGTAGAAAATGTTTTATATGTCCATGTCGTGTCATGTTTATGCTTCATTTGCAAGGTTTCTAACATGATTTAGGTCATTTAACTTTTTGTATGTGTCTAGTCTCAGGGCAGCATGGGGGAGAGAGGGAGAGAAGCAGTTACTGTAGGATACTAAAATGTTTATGGCTTTGATTTCTATGTCCTGAATGAAAACTTGATGCTCTATAACAAGACCTACAAAATCCTCCATAGAAAAGCCCACATAATGTGGGTCACCATTGTCCCTGGAATTAATTTTATTTTCATCATGTTGGTCTTGCATGAATCTTTGAAAAACAGAGCTCATAACTGGTATTCCTGTATAGTTTTTCTTGGGATATAAGCATTTGAAGATTATTTTAACTATGTTATACTTAAAACCATGACAGTGGATGAAGTTGTCCACAGAGAGTGTGTACTTGCATGTTGAATTTAAGTTCTGGGAATGTAAATTCCCTATAAGACTCCTAGTTCAAGACTTTTTTTTACCTAGTCAGATTTCTTAATATCAAGAGAGAGCAGTCCTGACACATAGAAAGCTGAATCCAGTAAACAATAGCTCTTATTATTATTATTTATTGAGCACCTTCTATGTGGGAGGTAGTGGGAATGCATCAGGGAACAGCAGTGCTAGATACAACAACACTGGTTTAAGTCTGAGAACAACACATAAATGCTGTTTCTTCAAGGCATACATACTAGGTTCTCACTCATCTCTCATATGCTGACTCTCAAGCCATCTAGCTGTCCCTGGGACCTATAGTTGATTATGCAGTGCTATATCTTGTCATAATAGAAATTTTACAATTATTAGCCACCCAGAGTACTAAGGGACTTTATCCACTTCTTGTTTATTCGTGCCACTTCCCATTCCTCATGAATGTTATTGAGTTTCAATGGCAGTTAGTCATCCATTAATATTCTCTAGTTTAAGGTTTCCATGTTCATCCCATCCCTGGCCTTTTAGTACTAGTTAAAATGAACCTTCATTTTTAAATTTCTAATTTATTGAGTTCAGATTCTATCATCTTATGAGGCTACTTCTGTGACACTTTCCCTGACCTCCCACCCATACCAGGTCTAGCCAACCACTCTTTCCACCATTCTCTACCTCTCTTATACTACTATTGCATGAATAACATTTAATTATTTAGATGTTGAACTCACAGAGCACAGGAGCTATATATTAATCATCTCTCTGTTGCTATCACATAGCACAGAGTCTGAACCAGAAATATTAGTTGAATTGGACTGAATAGGTGCCAAAACAAAACAACAACAACAAAACACTGCCCAGAAAGGAATGTGTTTGTCTATTCTTTACATTGTCTCCAAGCCACCATGTCCAAAACTGGGAAGGGAAGCAGGTAAGAGGAAACTCATTTGGAAAATTCCAGTGAATGTAGCCATAAATGTTAGAATACAAAAGACTCTTGCTTCTTTGTTGAATATTTACCAGGAAATCTAAACAGGCAACAGTTTCCAAGGGTTTGCCCCAAAGTAGGAAATTTTCAGTGTATTTAGTGGTTTGTAAATATTTATTTTTTAAGCATATGAAGACACAAGTTGTTGAATCTGAATGTGTATGCTGAAGAAATGCAGAAATTGCCCTTCTGTCAACATGCTATGAATTTTAAAAATATTTGAAATATTTTATTGCTAATTAGACAATTTGATATTTGGCTACTGCCTTGGGGAATTTACAATGACCTATTAACAATTTAACACTAGGCCAATTAGGTAAAATTTTTAGCTTTCTGAAAATGCATAAGTATGTGATGCAAGGAAATGATGACATCATATTTGGGTAGCTTTGGTTAGCCAGTGTCCTCCTCATTCCCACCTGGGAGATCTAGATAAACTTCCCAAGAATCACAGTTCTGTGGCCAGGGAACATTTATAGCTCTCCACATGTGGCTGGGAGTGGTAATGGTGGTGATGTGGGGAGGGGCAGCAGGGGGGGTTGAAGTGGGTGGGCTTTCTTCCCCCTGCATATTCTTCCTCCCTCCATCCCTCCCACACTCTCCCTTCCACTCCTTCCTTCTCCTTCTTCCTCTCTGTCCCTCTGTTACCTTCTCTCTCCCTCTCTCTGTCTCTTCCCCACCCCATTTCCTTTTCCTTCTGCTGAGCTGCCATGCTGCCATATCAATTTGCATGAAGCCCAGCTCCTTCCTTGGCTTCTTAAAAAATTCACTTGAACCTGAGTTTAGTGATTTCATTAAAGAGTCAGAAAATGGGACAGGGGACGAAATAGAGTTTGGTCACAGAGGATGTGAAAGTTAGCCTTCTTGTTGCCTTTCTCCTATAACTCATCTTCCTCTATTATATTCTCCAGTATAACTGAGTTTTTCCATTTCCCACACACAGAAAAGTTCTATGTCCCGAGCTCAATATCCACTCTAAGCTGGCTTATCAAAATCTGTCCCTAACAAAGATAAAACTTTTCTTGAAATGAGCTCTAGAGCCAGCAGCTACATTTTTTCCCATGTTATTACTACTATTTTAAAAACTAGTTTGTGTTAGTTTTGTTTAAAGGTATATTAAATGATTTTTTTTTAATTTTATTGTAATTGTGTTTGGTTTGAGGTGGGGCAGAAGTAGAAAGTGACCTGGACAATAAAAGTTCTGCAGTCAGCAATGCTTTTAGCTCTCTCCTATTCATTTTAGTATCTCTTTAGTTATTTAATATGCTTGATACAGCTGGTCGTGAGGACCAATGAATAGTGGCCAAGGTTCAACCAGAGAAGCAGAGAGAGAGAGAGAAAGAGAGAGACGGAGAGAGAGAGAGTGTTATAAATAAAAGATTTATTGCAGAGAATAGGCTTACACGAATGTGGAGGCTGGCTAAGCACATTGAACTCTCTAAAATAGGAAGGTCATGGGCAGGCTGAAACTGTTGTTTACAGACAGAACTTCTTTTTGGGAAAAACTTTAGCCCTGATTTAAAACAAAAAAATAAAGAAATGGAACAGTTCTATCCATATTATTCAGGACTAAATCCTGAATATTTTAATCCTGAATATATAAAGTTAGTTGACTAGGAGCTTTAATTATATCTGCACAGTTATCTGCATAGAAACACCTAAATTAGTGTTTGATGGAATAACTGGGGGGTGTAAGCTATACAAGTTAGCTTTTTAGCCAAACTAAAAAATAGTCATCGTAGATGAATAAACCAAACAAAATGTTTACCAAGGGATGATCACTAGAATGCATTTTAACAAAATTTTTAATGGTTAAATTATGAACAAAAAAGGAAATATACATACTTAAGAAATACCCTTTTATGATATTAAACTCTCTACCAAAGTGTTTTTTTCTTTTTCTGTTTTAAAAGATTTTATTTATTATTTATTTATTTGAGAGAGAAATAAGAGAGAGCAAGCTTGCTACACGAGTCACCGGAAGGAGCAGAGGGAGAGAGAGAATCTCAAGCAGACTCCCTGCTGAGTGCAGAGACTGACATGGGGCTTGATGGCTTGATCCCATGACCCTGAAATCATGGCCTGAGATGAAACCAAGAGTTGGACACTCAGCCATCCACTGAACTATCCAAGGGCCCCCAAAGTGCTTTTTCTAAGGAAGCCTTGAAAAATATGTTAGCAAGTATATAAAGGGTTATGATTTGTACTGCCAAAATGCTTATTGTATTTATTACATTCCAGAGGTCTACCTAAATTTGTTATGATGGCCTGAGAAAGAAAAAAAAAAAAAGTGATTAATTTATTTTCTAGATGGACCACTAGGATTTTTCATAAGATAGAACTCATTATCACTCATTCAACACATGTATAATGTGAACACAGCATCTGGCAGATACTGATTCTGTGGATAAAACGGTGAATAAAACAAACGCTGACCCTGCCTTCAAGAATTCTTAGTTTTGTAGTGAGGGAACAAAAATATATATTAATCTAATATTGACACAAATGATACTCACAAATTGTGATAGTTTCTATGTGTCTACAGCTCCTGACCTTCTCTGGGATGCCAGAAAGTTTATTTGAGGACAGATGTTTAAATGGGGATCTAAAGAATGGGCAGAAATTGTTTGGGTCAAGAAAAGGAGGAAGAGATTTCCAGGCAGAGGTAAAAACCTGCTTGAAGAGCCTGACCAAGGCCAGAAAGGCTGGAACATAGAAGATGAGTGAGCACATGGCAAAGACAATGCTGTAGAAGTTGGCAGGAACTAGTACCTTGAAAACCACATTAAGAACTCTATTTTGTCTTTATCTTAAGAGCAATGGAAGCTTTAAAGGATTTTAATATTTTACACAAGGGAGTAACTTAATCAATAGGTCATTTTTAGCAGGACTTTGCAAGATAGAGGTTCTACTTTGCCCCCTAGGGCAGAGATAGCAGAAGTTCAGCATCTGTGTCAAAAATCCTTTTCCTTATCCATGGCAGGCCTCACTAATTGATCATGGCTGTGTTTGTCCTTGACTAAATCCGGACTTCATAGTCTCAGAACATTCCAGACAGCCAATACCCGTCAGGGTTATTTGGCACTTAAGACAGACCTTATTTTACCGAATTCTTCTGCTTTTCTTAATAAAAATACAAAATTGTTTGAGATAAGTTTCCCAGATAAAATACAGGACACCCAATTACATTTGAATTTCAAATACACAATTTCTTTTAGTGTTATATATGTCCCATGCAATATTTGAGACACACTTAGACTAAAAAACTATTTCTTGTCTAGGTGAAATTTATATTTAACCTGTTACTTACAAAATCTGTTAACTCTCATTTGAGGGAATTAATTGAAATAATATAAGTTGAAAAAGCCCACAGCATGGGACCAGTCCATAATAAATGCTTAACAAATGTTTGTTTATCCAATCAGTTCATTTGTTCTAAGAATATAACTTTAGAACAGTGTAAAAGTATTGGTTTCTGATTTAACTTAACTTTTTCATGTATTAGTTATAAGAAATAGACAAAAAGGTCTGTATTAGTTATAAGAAATAGACAAAAAAAATAGACAAAAAGCTGTTGTTCCACTGCTTTCCCATTATTCTTTGGTTTGACTAGTGGCTCTCCATCATTCTTTACTGTACCCCACAAGAAAAAAACCCATAGTCCATTTACTCTACCCATTTCCACTTTTTAATTAAAAAGAAAAAAATTCATGTCAGTGCATAGGAAGAGCACTATAGGGTTAATCTACAACAAACTAGCTTGATAAAACTAAAAATACATAGAAATTTTAAGTTCAGAAGGAATCCTGGCAGTTACTTAAATCATGACCAACTCAAGAAAATTCATGATTCAAGGAAAACAAGTTACCCTTCCTGAATTCTGTGGGATTTCCAGTAATCTGCAAGTGATCATACAATAGGTTTTCATCCCTATTGAACACTGTGTGGCAATCAAGCATCTTAGGAGAATATTCAGTTATATTCCTCAGTATACTTTAGGGGCTGCCCAGTCTTAGTTTATGAATGCCAAATTTTAGTGACTGCCAACTGATTTAGGAATTTACTAGAAAATAAACCCTGGTTATTTACGTAAACTAAAGCCTATGGAATTATGGGTCATTCACCCAAAAAGACGGACGTGAAACCCTACAATTGTATATCAGGCTGAGGGTTTATTAGGTGATACCAAATGGCCCACACTTTGAGAAGTACTGATCCAGGCAGAAGTACTGTCTTTCTCTAGCATTAAGACTCTAAAGTCAATAGTACACATTACAGTGTCTCAATCTATAAATTCAGTTAAACTTTATGAAATAGAAACAGTAAGGCTTCTAATTTTATCACCAGGAATTGGGGAAAATGTGAGTTATAAAATACACCAAGTACTGGGACCTCTTGGGTCCAAAATGTATTATAAAGGTACATTATCTATTTTATTTCTAGTTAATTCTAAAATCTTGATGTTTCCAAGTTGGCTGGAATCAGCATCACCTCTCTTCTGAAAGAGTTTATATTAACAGCTTAACTACCATCTTTCCTCATGGGATGTGTCCTGCATTGACCATATTCGTATTATATTCAAGACTGATGCACTTGGAGCTCCTTTGCAGGCTCGCCCAGATTCTTTTCAATATCAGGGTCCTGTAATTAAGGCTGGGAGGTGTGGTTTTGACTGAGTGCCTTGCAGATTGCTCATTAACATGCCATCTGAACAATTTAATAACGTTTTTAATTAATCCAAAATTGGCATGTCCCCCTTCAGGCTACAGTGCAGCTTTTGCAAGAGTTGGTCTCTGGGTAGTTCTCAATTTAGCTTATTATTTGAAAGCTAAATCTGCCCAGGCTAATGAGCGTGACCAATTCCTCTTACCAAGACCACTTGGAGTCTCCATCTGCACTTCACTAAAGGATGAGAGGACCAGATGTCTTGGGGTGATATTCTGGTTCTTGACTTTTTAAAGAAGTTCCCATCGGTCTAGAGATGAAATAAAATAATTTATAGAGTAGTTGAAAATCACTTCTTACTTTTACTTTATTATTATTATTATTATTTCACTTTCAGGTTTGACATTTTAGAAACTTTAGTCTCAATTAGTCCTTCATACTTTGGTGCCCAGATATAATTTAAAATATTTTAATGGTTTTTGGTAATATGATATTCTGAAGCTTTAGTATTCCTGGAGAAAGAAAATTGCTGTCCTAATGGATTTGAAATATATTTGTGGCAAGGTTGAGCTTGTACTAATTTTTTTTTTTAATTTGAATAGGTAGGACTCAGGGACAATCACTGTTTGAAACCTGAAAAAGATGTGCGTGTGTGTGCGTGTGTCTGTTCACATGTGCGTGTCAGCTTGTATTTTACCCAGCTATAGTCACCAATGTTTGAGCTTCTTTCCTTCAACCGAGCAGAAGATTACTCCCTTAAAATGTGCCCCAGTTGTTTCTGCAGGCCGGCAAAGGAATGCCTCACGTAGGCTTACTCTCTTGTCTGTCAGTTGCATTCATCATGGTCTACCCATTTTCCTCTCTGTTTTCAGTCTTACTTGGTTCTGCTTGGGACAAATGCTCCCAGCTGTTATTGCTAAGAATCCCAGCCATTTTATATTTACAAGAAACATTAGTTGAGTACTTACATTTGCCAAGTGCTATGTCAGAAATCCATGAAAATCCAGTATCTTTGCCCATGCTGCTATCTCCTTACACTTACCAAAAGTTTATCTTTGTAAAGTTGCAACAGTGGAGCCACAGTCCCTAGAGAGGGGTAAGGTGCCCTCTCCCTACTGGCCTGTGTTGGCACCAGCATTTTAAAGCAGCTTGACTCCTGCCCTCATTTTCTTAAAAATCTCTTTAAAACAGCCTCCATATCTTAGAAAACAAAGGATGTCTTGACATATAGGTTTTTCCTGATGATACTCCCTCAAAGACTCTAAGATTTTAGGACAAGATTTGCCTTATTTATGCTAGGAGCTTCCTTCTGGGTGGTCATCTGTGTGAGAAGAAAACTTGTCTGGGAGCATTGCCTAGGAATAGAAGCTCAGCCTTATGATATGGCAATGATATATATATATATATATATATATATATATATATATGTATATGTATACATACACACACATATACACATATATGTGTATATACACACACACATACATATTATATATGTATATATAAATATAAAATATTTTGCATCTGGAAATGTCAAGTCCTATCAGAATTTAGCACTGGCTCAGGCACTACCTTCTCCCATTTGACAGAACAAAAAATCAAGAAAGCCTCCCCATTATCCACATTAACATTCCCCATCAGAATAATGTATTTATTGCAATTGATGTACGGATGGGGCAGGGTGTACCTGTGGGGGACAGGGATTGTGTGGAAACTCTGTACCTTCCTCCCAGTCTTGCTCCCAACATCTCCCACAGACCTTGAAAGGCAGGCCAGGTGACACCCCAGTGCAAGTGTCCAGCCTCTAGTTGTTAGTGTCAGCCCCCATCATACCCGGGGTTCCTGCTCCCAAGCATAAACGCAGACGCACCTCGCAGGAGGCGGGCAAGGACAAAGCCGGGCCGGGCCGGCGGCAGAATGGACAAGCAGGGCTCAGCACTGCCTGCAAACAGGAGGGACCCTGATCCCACCTGAACCTCAGGGAAGCTATCCATTTTATAACATTATTTATCCATATTTGTAACATTATTACATCTGTAACGTTATGTTGGTGGGGTTGGGAACCCCAAACGATCATTTTTAAAAATACCAGGTGTACCCACAGGCCCGATGACTGTCCCTGTTTCTCATGCAGCCCCAAGTGAAGAACCACTTTTTTTTCCGCCACACTCCAAATACTCTTGCCCCTTCCATGCCTGCCTCATTAACATGGATGAAGTCCTCAGCTCCACCATAGGGGTCCTCCTAATGTAGCTGTGGAGTGCTTTTCCCTTCTGGTAAATTCCTCCCTCCCGTCTGCGAATGGGTAGTGAGCAGTATAACTGACAGTAGGAAGTGCTCAAGGCCAAGTTAGAGAAAAGAGGAATAGAAGAGGACCTTTTGGCATATCTTTTTAACTGGAAGAAAATGGAGGCCTTTGATGACAAGATTTGCTACATTTCCCTAAATAGAGCACTTTAAAAAAACACACAACAGAGGGCTACCAGGTATATGGAAAGGCTATGGGTGTTGAATCTCAGGTGTCCTTGGGTAAGATATTTAAGCACAGCAGTCCTGTCTATAACCTAAGAACATTGAGCTTTTAAAGAATTTAACTGTGGTAAAGCACACAGTTCATAAGATACATGGTTCCCTTCCTTCTTTCCCCTTGAAAGGCTAGGAAAAGAGGGGTAGAAAACCCACAGCTAAAAGTTTACCATTGATCTCTATAGGGGAGGAAGAGGTGTTCCTTGACCTCTTAAGGTCCCTGGCTGGGTCTGAAAATTAAACTGACAAAGACAGATTAACAGGAGGAAAGCTTACAAATTTATTTGTTTTATAGGTCACATAAGGAAATGAAGAACAAAGAAATAGTTAGACCTGTGTATTTCTAGGCTAGGTCTGATGAAGAGTCAGCAGCCGTGGAGGACTGTAATCCATTAAGGATTATGAGCAAGTCTGGGAAACCAATAAACTGTGGCGGGAAACATAGCAAGGCCCTGTTTGTTCAGATTCCTCCTTGCTCCCAGGTATCGGGAGGGCACCTCTTGGGGAGGGTTCTATGACCTGTTTCAGGGAAGAGGGGTGAGGCTGGGGAGGAGGTCAGAGTGACCCTCAGCTTCCAATATCCAGTATGCCAAGGTGCCGTATTTGGGGATAGTGTGTCCTGAACCCCATCATCTCCAGTGACTCATACATGAGAATCTGTGCACAGAGATGCTTACTAAGTTGTGCACAGTGAAAAGATGGTGCCTTTTCTCCTTTAGTCCCTTACTCCGTTCTCAGAACCTTCTTTATTAAAGTCTACTTTGGGGTATGTGTGAGGGGATGGGAGGAGTCACACTTGGCTAAATGTCAAGTGGACTTCCGCGCCTCGGTTTCTGTGGGCAGAAGCCCCACTAGGGCAGGCTCCACTCTGCTGCATGTTTCTCTGTCATTTTAAAAAAGGAGAACAGCAAAGATGCAAATTGCTGAGCCTGCTCAGGGAGATGGGCATACAAAGAGGCAATTCAGGAGGACAAGTGTGCGGGAGCAGAAGCAGGCGGAGGAGGGAGGCGAAGGCAGGGCACATTCTTCAGGTTCTTTCTTCTGCCTTTTGTTAAGGGATTTATTGGGCTTGTTAAGGACGAAGGAAACACTGTGAGGCTTGGTGGCCTCTGGGCTTGGGAGGCCCTTCCGAATTTGAAAACTCTAGGCATCTCAGGGCTCTGTGCCTTTTAGGACCCCCTGAGAGCCCTGGGAATGGACTCCTTAGAAATGCAGAGAAGAATTGAGTTTGTTCAAGGTAGCAGGACTATGACACAGTATCTGGTTCAAGCAGGTAGAACTCACAGACTCCTGGAGGGAAGCCCCAGCCCCCCCCACTTCACCTCCACTCCTGATCCAGTCCCCTCCCTCCCCACCCTGACCCAGGCTTCTTTTCAGCAATACGCCTCCTCCTGAACCTGGACTGTGCCCCCTGAGGGAAACCCACCCAGGCTGCAAAGAGTGAAAACCCTCTTGCTGCCATGAGCATTTTCCTCCTCCCCCTGCCCTCAGATGCCGCCCTCCAACGGATGGGATTTTGATTCCAGCAGAGGGAGAGCACCCTGGTGTCTGGATACCTGGTTCTGGTCCCAACCCTAATTGGCACTGTGACTTTGGGCAAGTCACTCCCCTCCTCTAGGCCTCAGTTACCTCTTCTGTAAAACGAGGGGGTTGGGCTTGGGGTCTTCCGAGCCTTGTCCTGCTCTGATGGTGGAAACCTCAGTGGCTCTAATTGCCTCATTAGAACACCAGGGAATGCCTTTCTAGTAATTGTCTCCCAGACTCTTGTCTTACCCACTCCCTACTGGGCTCTGCCTCCAAGGAAACAAAAGCAGCTGCTCTCTCCTCTGGGGCTTTCTCTGAACCCGCCAGCCCTTCCTGACAACGTCTGTGCACAGGCATTCTCTGTCTGTCTCCCTCCTTCTGTCTGTGGCCTCTTTTGGAGGGTGGGTGGTGCCCCTTTTGAGCCCTGCTCTTTCTCTTCTCTGCTTCTTTGGCAAGCATAGCTGGCCTCTGTCCCAGGTGAGATCAAAGTTTCCTTTATTACTCTCCACCCGGCACATGGATTTGGCAGTGGGCGCTTTACAAATAACTATGTGCTCTAGACAGCTGCATCGAGGCCCTCCGAATCCAGGTGAAGGCTGAAACAGCTCCACGCAAATGGCAGGGGATCAAGAGAAAGTTAATCTCTTGTCACTGTCCCCGAAGACAAACACATTCAGAGATTTGGCAGCTGCCCTCAAGAGATGGTCTCTTTGCTAAAAACCAGAATATTTCATTTTCTGTTTAAAGAACAAGGCACAAACAGCACAGATAGTGCGGTTTTTAAAATTTGCTAAACCAGCCGGCCCGATGAATCTCTTACAAAACTCTCACCATGCGTAGGAGTGTGTGCGTTTCGGTCAGGAAACAGTTTGTGTGTGTTCTGGGCTTGTGCGGGACTGGCTGGGCAACAGATCAGAGATGTGGGAGGGGATGGTAGGAAACTCAGGTCTAGTTGGAGACCAAAGATACAGGCAAGTCTGGTAGAATCCAGAACATCGAAGATCTGAAAACAGAGAGAATAAGTCTGAAAGGCAGCAGAGGCAGGAAGGGGGACTCTCCTTTGGGGACATGATGGCAGGTGGGGTCTAGCATCCAGCAAGGCAGAGACTGAGGCACCAGTGGTTAAGAGACGCTGTGTGATTTCCGATCCCCAGAAAAAGCAACTGCTCTTTGCCTTTCTGACGTCCCCTGAAGTGTGGGTGCTCACGGGTGGCATGTTGGTGCCCAAAGCCGGAGCTTTTCATCTAAGAGCTGTTTCTGATGTAGCCAGCAGCCTTCTTCCAGTCATGTGGTGTGAGATTGAAGAGCGTAGACCCTGGTTTTAGACAGAATGCGCTCAAATCCTGGAATGGCCAGTTTGCTGTTTATATTTACTGGCTCTGTGCCTCTATTTTCTTATCTGCAGACTGGGAGGAATAATAGTGATGGCCTCCTAGGGCGGTGGGGAGGATTGAAAGTGCCTGGCGTAGTGCCTGATACTTTAAAGGGTTCAATAAATGGCAAATGCCACTATTTTGACATTGACTTACAGAGTTTTCTAATAAGAGGCAGTGGACAGCAAGATTCCTGGGATACTTCAGCATGCCTCAGTATCCCTCAGAGGACTGGGCCCCGTCCCAGTTAGTGTGGGATATGGTCTGTGGAACGTACTCTGAGGATCACTGTTCTCTGTCCTATACATGAGACGTGGGTCCAAATGAGACCATTATTTAACAAATACCCAATTAGCCTTTGCCATGTGCCAGACTTTGTATATATACACACTGCATAGTATTACAAACTTTGACTCATTTACTCCTATGGAGACCCTATGAGGCAAGTTCTATTATACCCACTTTACAGATAAGAAACTTCTTGGGAAGTTTTTCAGTCTCCAGACTCTGTAGTGCTGAGCTAGGTCCTTGCTGTAACCCTGTGTGAAGTCAGGAAAGCCACAGTGAAAAGAGTTGAGACTCTCGAGCCCAACTAGATTTAGAATCCCAGGACTGCCATGTTTGAGCTGTGTGTCCTGAAGCAGGAAGATTCATCTTTCTGGGTCATTTTCTTTGTCTAAAAGAAGGTGAGAAAAGGATGAGACTCCTAACAGCTTACTGGTAGGGGTTTGTCAGCAACAAAGAAAAGAAGCTCTTATGAAGTACTTGGAAGAAAACAGATGCTCATGAAGGAGAGTCTCTCATATTTTCCACAAGTCACTGGCCCTCTTCTTGCTGGGCCACCGGTAATGGCTTTTGCTTGATGGTGGTAAGTATTCATTTCTCTCCTCCCAGATCACCTTATTCTCAACCCAATTTCACTTTCTCTTTATCAGTTTACACATCTGAGAATGATAGAGCTAGAAAATACCTTGGATCATTCATTCCTGACTGTATATCCAAGTCAACAGGGGATTAAAATATGTGTGTGTGTGTGTGTGTGTGTGTGTATACATATATATGGTGTCCTGGCATCCTGTGACAGATCGGATTACTCCTCGAAAGTATGCATCTTTCCTCCTAATTTCCATGGGAAGAATGTACTTTTCCCCTTCGGTGCTAGCTTAGACTTTGTTGTGGTCAATTGGATATTCCACAGACATGAGGTAATAAAGGCTTGCAATGAGCTTGTAAAGTTAAGCTTACTCCTTTGCGCCTCTGGTGTTGCCATGAGAAGACTTGCATGATGTAAGACGTTGGTCCCTGTGGTAGGGATAACATGCATGCACGTGGATCAGAACTGGGCTGCCCCAGCAGAGCCCAGCCCTCATCGGGCAACCATCCACTGACCCCCAAGATGTGGCAGAGCCAGCCCAGATGAGCAGGTCCATGCCGCTGAGCCCAGCCAATACCAGTTGTCTTACCTGTGGGCTTGTGACCTACATATTTACTGACATAAGCCACTGAGATGTTGTGGTTCTTTGTTAAGGGCCTAATTTTGACTCTATCTCCAGATATTCTGGGTAACAGGCTGGGGGGCCCAGGAATGTGTGCTTCTCCTCCCCCATATGATTCTGTTGTTCAGCCGGATATAGGAACCATTGCTCTCTGATCTCATCTCCTCGAGGGAGATGTTAAGACACAGAGAGGTAAAATGACTTGCCCAAAGTCTCAATACCTGGCAAGGTTAGTATTAGAATCCTTGATATACTGTATTAATATTCATTCTACTGTGTCATACTGTTCCCATAAAAAATTTAACATGGAAGAAATCCTTCATGTCCCCATAACTGAGATACTTTGGGCTGAAGTACTTCAATGCTGTATTGACATCACCCATTGAAAACCCACTGATGAGAGGAATTGCACAATGGAAAAGAGTATATTGACTTTGTTTGTAATCGTATTTACTGTGCCCGATGTCTCCGCTCAGGGTAAAAATGTGGTCACTAGATCATGGGCTTTAGAGGGAATTTAAAGTACAGTATTCTTTTTCAACTTGGGAAAGTTTATGCTATTTCTAGGCAATTATTTCCTGTAGGAATCAAAAATATGTGTTACTCTTTCATCCTATTCATCTCGCTGCAGTTTCTCCTCATTAGTGGTTTCCTTCCTCTTGAGCTGCAGTAATGCCCTCAAAGTACTGAATCTATTACAGACCTGACAGAAATGCAGATTGGCAAACTGAAATGTCTGTCTCGATTCAGACTTCTATTTACTGAGCACCTGCTATGTGCCCTGCTCTGTGCAAACTGCTTTCATATACACTGTTTTTTATTAGGTGTATAGGAATTTATAGGGAGTGGGTGTAGACTGTGTGGAAGGAAAAGAGAGAAGAGACACTTATGGCTGAAGGCTGTTACTGCAGACTCTTTTTCTGACATTTCTCTATTTGCCAACACGCTCGTGTTCAGTCTCCCCCATCTGTTTGGTGGTGAAAAATCATCTCTTTCCCTTGTCACCCCCTAGCCCAAACATCACCTTTTCCCACTCCGTTTACTACACCAGGGACTACTTAAGTAAATAAAACCAGACAAGGTGCTAAGTATTTCCTGGCAGGCAGGGGCTGCACCAGGCAGCAACAGGGGCTCCTTCTTGGTCTAAAACTCTAAACTGTTTTTCTTGTGGCTCAGTGCAGTGTCCCCTCAAGTCTTGTCCTATTTGTTTCTCCCCTGTCTAATCTCTCCTACTCAATGCAACTTTCGCAAAATGCACACCTGCAGGACCACAGCTCTGAGGAGTTATTCATAGGCTCTCCCTGCTGAGATCCTTCACCGCCCTTCCTTTATTCCATTGCTCAACTACTGTCTCATCCCTTCATTCTGCTCTAAATAGTGCCATCACTTACTTCTTACTCCTCTACTTTTTCTCTTGAGTTGGACTACACACACATGTGCGTGCGTGCACACACACACACACACACACCTGTGACATGACAGTCTCTGCTTTTGGACCTTCCATCATGCTTTCTTCTCAGCCTGAGAATCTCTGCAGACTCCATGGGCAGTCTCAATTTCCCACAGGGGCCACGCAGTGTAAATAAGTGAAGCAGATGTGTGTGAGACAGCAGGGAGTGGTGGGGAGCATGGCAAACTGGGGAGGGCACAGCAGGTCAATAGGGCCCCGTTGCTACTAGGCCTTAGTGAATGGACACCATGTCATAGTGTAGCTCAGTATTGACATATCTTCTACATTTTTAGAATCTAGAAATGCAGATTTTGTGTGAAATCCCTAGATCTTTAAAGGTATAGAAGTACACTTAAAAAAAAAATGTGTGTGTGTGCCAAATAAGCAAACCTACTTTGTTCATTTTGTTTATTCAGATCCTACCAAAATTTGAAGTCCAGTATAGGCTGTGTCTCTCTTCTGAAACCTTCTTTGATGACTTATACTGCTGTGTTCTTTCCTTTCTGACTCCTCAGTACAAAGAGACCTGGATGGTTATGTAGGTATCCAGAGTCCAGAAACAGAATACCTGGGAACAAAACTGCCTACTAGCTGTGCAGTCTTAGGCTGGGTGATAAACCCCTAGAAGCTCTATTTCCCTATCTCCAAAAGAGAGGGGGTAGCCCTAGGCTCTGTTTCATAGGTGTGTGACAACAATTAAAGAGAAAAGGGATATAAAGTACTCAAAGTCTGACATATAGTCAACTCCCCATGAATATTAGCTATCATTACTTAATTATTCCACAACTGTGAGCATCCTCACATGATTGTTAAAAAGCAAAGATTCTAGAGCCTAATATCCAGGGTTAAAATCCCTACTCTGTTTAGCTATGTGGCTTTGTGCATGTTACTAGTGCCTTGGTTTTCTCATCTGTAACATGGGGCTAATCAGACTCACTGAGTTATTACGAGGACTTGCCTCCTGAGTCATTTTTCCTCAGCTCAGTTGTGGCACTGTTATTTCTAAGCTTGCACCAGTTATCAGAGTTCAGCGCTCAGCTTCAAATTCAGTCTTCAGATGCTGTGGTGCAGTGATGGACACAGAGCGTTTCTCCTTTACAGAGAACATGCTGCTAACCACACCAGTAGAGGGCGCTAGAGGAGCACTGTGAGAGGAGGAGTAGGGGGGGCGTCTCTTCCTGGCTCTGATGTGATGCCTTTAGCCTTCTTGTGCTTACTCTCTGGTCCATAAGGGGTAAGAGAATGGGTGTGGTGGTGGTGGTGGTGGTGGTGGTGGTGGTGTGTCTGTGTCTGTGCACGTCTGTGTGTGTGTACACGCATGTGTGTATCTGTGTGTGTCTTTGTGTGTGTGCACGTGCACACAGTCTGGTGCTGCTCTGCCCCCATTCTGTGCAGAGTGTGTGCAATCTCTTGGCCAACTTGCTGGCCTGTCCTGGGCCTGGTGACAACCTTGCAGATGTGGTACAGGTGATTCAAGTGACCCCCTCCCCCACCAAAGATGCAGACACTGCCTTCTTAGGCCTGTGCCTATAGCAGTGCCCACTTGCTTCCCTGTGCGTTCCCCCAACACTGACTCACCTGCCCCTGGGAGGCTGGCTCCTGCTTGTTCTGGCATTCTGGGCCAGCTTGGCTTAGGCAACCCAGCACACTTCTCACCTCCCCATTGCCTTAATGAGGTCTGACCCTCAGCTGTAGGGACTATCTCTTAGTCTTTGGGTACCCTTTAGAGTCCTCTTTACGTTACCTGTAATCCTTTAAGAATTCTTCATATTAAACTGCCCCTGTTGAAATTGCTGTGTGATTTCTGTCTCCTGATTGAACCCAGACTGATATGTATCTTGAGTTTAAACCTACTCCTCAATAATCCAGACATTCTCCCTACAGGCTTTTCTCTGGATCTGCTGACACTGTATCTGCTTCCTTTCCTGCCAACATACTATTGTATCCATATCTGCTACCAACATATTCTTGGGTGCTTAAGAGGTACTTAAATGAGATCTCATATCCCTGGATGAATGTGTATTTACAGAACCCTTTAACCCAAAGAGACTAATGTGGGCTGTGAACTAGACTATTTCTTCTCAATATGTTATATGTGGTAGAGAACTGTTTCTAACACTTCATTTCCAAATCTATCATAAACCAGTACTTTTGTGAAGTATCATAAAAATGAAGTACTAGAAACATAAAACTTTTTAAAAGATGTACAAAATCTAAGCCTACATTTTTTTAGTTTTGGATTCAGTAGATATAATTACTCTATGAAAACTGCTCTAAAAGTTTCTAAATACTCAGCCTCAATTTTTATGTGTGTTGCCATAGGTGGTGGCACAATGTAGAGAGCGCAACTTGAATGCCACTGACCTGGGCCACGCACCTTTGCCGGGAATGATACTGTGTTCTGTACTTTGGTTTTTACCTTTCATCCTTTCATTGCACCTTGCTTGCATTTTGGAGTTTGCTCTTCTGTTTCATGGAGGCAATAATGAGATTCTTCTCCATCCTCTCATCCTGTCCATGCGTCTTCCCCAGCGCATGCTCTCTGAGTGTCACTTCTGGGAGATACCCTTGCTTATTGTAGTAACTTTGCTCTCTTTGTCATGATCACAGTCTCTCTTCTCTTTATCAGGAGGTGGTAGCTGTGGCAATAAAGCATCCGCATATTTCCCTGGGCTCTAAGCCATTGAATTCATAAACAGACACTCCACCACTTCCTCCCACCCCCCACCATGTCTGTAGCTGATAAGAGCCAGACTCTGAGCATTATTTACATATGTGACTTGTCTTGATAGCATGGGATGCACCTACCATTCCATCCAAAAGCCTTGTGGCAAAGCCTGGGTTCAGCCAGTCAGACAGGAAAATATGAATGAACTGGCTATGATGTCTAGCAAAAGCACCATAATTGTAGCTTGAAATGTTAAAATGGAGGCTAGTGATCGTACCCAATCTCCTTGTCCTCCTATTCTGATTTGAGTACAACATCCTCCTGTTTCTTAATTATTATCATTATACAAGTCTATCTAAAACTATCTTTATAAAATTCTTTGTAATGCATGGTAATTCCCCTGAGTTTATTTCCCCTTCGTTCCCCTGGGTGTGTGACCTGCCTTCCCAGCTCAGTTTGTCAGCCAAAGATTTATTCTGCATTCAGTAGAGCTTCTAGCCCATTGTTGGTGCGCACTAGATTGTAATAGAAATGCCATGCCACCGAACTGTGAGTTGAAGCTGTATTACAATGATACTGCCCCAATTTTACAGATGCTGCCCAGTGCCAAAGAGCTTTAATAAAATGCTCAAGGTCACGGAGCAAATCCAATGTAGAATCAGGGGTGGGACCAGCTGTTGTGAATTTTGAGCCCAAATCTCTTTTCATTGTATCAGACTGCCTCTCAGAACCACACCAGATACTCTTATCAGTGTTGTTTGGTGGGTGTTCAGTTCGCTGCAGTCGATACTGTCAAATGAAATCTTCAAATGCCAGAAGTATGCTGTCAGACACTCTTCACCTTTATGAACTCCAGCGTTATAAGCAGCAGCAGCAGCAGCAGCAGCAGCACGGACACAACCAGGAAATCTATCACCATAGTTAATGCTGGTTGTTAAAAGTATGTCTGCCTGAAAGTTATTCTACGGTGAAAATGATCAATGCTGGCGTTCGTTAAAGCAACAGTGACAAAAACAACAAAACGCACGGCCCACCTGAAACAAAATCTAAAGTGCTGGGAAGCTATTCCATGGCTCCTATAGAGAACCTGGAAACATGTCCCTAATAATCCACCTGATCCAATTCAAAATAATGGTGATATTGAATATGCTTTCTTCAAACACTATTTCCTTCTCTCCCAGGATATTCTGATTCCCTCTCCATCTCCCCAGTCACTGGTATTGGGTCAAGGCCAGTTAAAATAGAAGTTTAGAAAACTGGTTTAAAGACAATTTAACGTAAATCGCCAGCATGCATTCTAGGTATTTAACATTCATGGTTTAACTAGTCACAGAAAATACTGTGATGGATGTTTTACCAACCTTCATTCTAATTCTTACATCAGTCTTGGAAGGTCAATTTTATAGGTGGGAAAATTGAGTCTTGGAGAAGGTAACTTGACCATGATCTAGGTGGTTAAGTAAATGGATTTCAGATTAGGTCTTTCTGGTTCTAAATCTTACCCTCTTTCTGCTTCACTCTGTACCTTCCCTTTAAGAAATTGTAAGTCATGGGGCGCCTGGGTGGCTCAGATGGTTGGGCATCTGCCTTCGGCTTGGGTCATAATCCCAGGTTCCTGGGATCGAGCCCCGCATTGGGCTCCCTGCTCAGTGGACAGTCTGCTTTCTCCTCTTCTCCTCTGCCTCTCTTCTCTTCTCATGCTCTCTTTCTCTCTCAAATGAATAAATAAATGAATATGTAATAATACAAATATACATAATATAATAAATATTATATATAATGTAATATATAATATATATAATATAATAAATAAATGAATTAATAAAAATCTTAAAAAAAAGAAATTGTAACATTTCTTTTGTAATGTTTGTAATTGTAACCATTAACAATTGTTACAATTGTTACAATTAACAGCAGTGTTTTATTTATTTACCTTTAAAAACAATTCATACATGGTTGAAGTTGCACCCATAGTCAATGTGAACTGTTCAAAATGCAGACATACTCTGGACACTGAAAGCAGAACAACCAAAAAATATTAAAAGTCAGTATTCTGACTCTGATTTATAGGGTATATTTTAATTACCAACTCTAATAATAAAAAATCATAAAATTTTAAAAAGTGATGAGAAAGGTATCATAATTTTCCTGGCATTCAGAGATTTGTTCTTTCTGACTTTAAAGCTTGCCTATTAGGGGGCACAGGAAGAAATTTGGATTGGAGAAAATGAGGCTTTCTATGGGAGATTCAGAAGTTTTCTTTGTTCTACCAGCATTTGCTGCCCTCTTCCCAGTTCCAAAAGTGCCCTCCCTAATCTTTTCCATTTTTTTTACTCAGTTAAAACAGATTTAGGAATTCACCTCATCTGGGGGGTTGGTGGATGTCTATGATGATGTCTATAGCTAATTCTAAATTAGACTGAGTAAAACAGATTTAAGAATTCACCTTGTCCATGGAATTGGTGGATGTCTATGATGATATATGCAGCTAATTTGGGGTAATGCAGAAACAGTAATTATCATAAGGATATCTTGAATATATTTGGCTCCTTTCCATTTTTTAGCTACATTAAGGTATAACTGAGAAATAATATTTGTGTATATTTAAGGTATACAACTTGATGTTTTGATATTTTCATACACTGTGAAATGAGCACTACCATCAAGCTAATTAATGTATCCATCACCTCACACAGTTACCATTTTCATTGTGGTAGTGGTGAGAACACTTAAGATCTACCCTCTTAGAGTATTTAACGTATACCCTATGGTATCTGTAGTCACATTATTGTCTGTTCAATTTCCAGAATTTATTCATCCTGTATAATTGAAACATTATATCCCTTTGACCAACATCTTTCTCCATCTTTCCTTTTCCCCCCAACCTCTGGAAACCAGCATTCTGCCCTGTTACTATGAATTCATTACTATGAGTTCAACTGTTTTAGAGTCCGTATGTAAGTAAGACCATGCAGTATTTGTCTTCCTGTATCTGGCTTATTTCCCTTAGAGTAATGTCTTCCAGATTCATCCATGTTGTCTCAAATGGCAAGATTTCCTTCTCTCTCTCTCTCTCTTTTTTTTTTATGGCCAAATAACATCCCAAATAACATATAAGTATATATAAGTATATATAAGTATATATATATATATACACATATGTATATATACTTATTTATCGAGGGTTGTTTGGTTGTTTCCATATCTTGGCTATTGTGAATAATGCTGCAATGAGCAGGGGAGGGCAGATACCTCTTTGAGACATTGATTTCATTTCTTTTGGATCTATAATAAGTGAGGTTACTGGGTCATATGGCAGTTTTATTTTTAATTTTTTTGAGGAAACTCCATATGGTGTTTGATAAAGATTGTACTAATTTACATTCCCATAAGTAGTGTGTAGGGGTTCCCTTTTCTCCACATCCTTGTCAAAACTTGGTTATCTTTTGTCTTTTTGGTGATAGCCATTCTAACAAGTATAAGGTGGTATTTCACTGAGGTCTGGATTTGCATTTTCCTGGTGATTAGTAGTGTTGAGTATCTTTTCGTATATCTGTTGGCTTTTTGTTTGTCTTCTTTTGAGTAATGTTTATTCGGGCCCTTTGCCCAATTTTAAATTGGATTATTATTATTAATATTATTATTTTGCTATTGAGGTGAGTTCTTTATATATTTTGGATGTTAACCTCTTTTCTGATATATCGTTTACAAATATTTCTGCCATCCCACAGTTTGTGTTTTCAGTCTGGTGATGGTTTCCCTTATGGTGCAAAAGCTTCTTAGCTTGATGCAGTCGCACTTGTCTGCTTTTGCTCTGTTTTTGGTTTTTTTTTGCCTTTGCTTTTGGTGTCATATCCAAAAAGTCTTCCCAGACCAACGTTTGACTACTTTCTTTATTTCTAGGAGATCATGGCAATCCAAAGCCTTCTTCATAGAAGATATTGACGGTTGGTTTTTGGAACTGATAGGCATCAGTTAATGATTTCCTTTTGCACATGTCACGACGGAGGCATCTCGCCACATTTGTCTGAGCGAATGCAGTCAGTGATAGGGCATAGAAGTCAAAATCTGGAACTTCTAATTCCTCAGTTGACGTCAGTTTAACGACACATTCGATGTTCTGGTGTTGCTGGTATTTTGCAACCATTTTAATTTCATAACATTTCTGGCAGAAATACGTAGAATATACCATCAAGACCGTGTTTCTATAATTGAATTCTGACACCATGCTAGTCATACTCTGCTCAATAAGCAATGAATATGTAAGAATGCTCGAAAGGACGTCAGGCAGAGTGTCGGGTCCTCAGAGGACACTAGGAAAATATGACACGTGATCTTACCTTCAAAAGGCTCAGAGTCTGCTTTGAGAAATTAAACTCACTCCTGCAAAGTCACAGCCCCAAAGATGTGGTGCTGACTAAAATATCAAAGAGGAGTCAAGGGTACAGAGATTGACTAGAAGCTTCAGGGTCCATGGAAGGCATAATTGTTGAATCTTTAATGGTGGGTAAATTTCAACAAGGACAGGAGGAGAGGAAAGAGAACATCCCACCCAACATTTGCATACTGCTTTTTTAGTTGGCAAAGTACTTTGATGTTCATCATGAGATCAACACCCATGAACTCAGCAGGAAAAGTTACTGTGATACTCATTTTACTGATGAGGATCCTGAAGCTCAGAGAAGTTAAGGAGACTTTCTCAGGTGACACAGCTTGTAAGAGGTAGAGCTTAGAGTCTGATCTATGACTGATGCATGTTCCCTTGTGACATTTTTTGGAAGGTTATAAAACTAGGCAGAGGGAAATTATTGTTAATCCTAGACTACATATATAATATAAAAATGGAGTGTAGGAGAGTTTGAAAGAGGAGACAGGGAGATAAACCAGGATTCTCCCCAGGCTTCAAAGCACCTCTGTTACATCTGCCATGTCTTCATGATGTTCGGTTGTACTTGTCCATCTCTGGTCTGTTCCTTCAGCTCTGAGCTCCTGGAAGGCAGGGCTTCACTTTTGATTTCAATAAGGTCCAGCATACTGCTCATCTCATAGGAGGTGCTGATAATATTTTGAGTGAATGAATGAAGTAGTTACAACTTTGATCTTGCTCTGAGGTGATGATGGTCTGGTGACAGCTGTGGAGTTACAATAGTGAAGGCAAATCCATGGACCCTGGCCAAGTAAGAAAGGATAGGATTATCTGAGTGGAGCCCGTAAAGGACTTTGAAGGCCTGCCAATAGTCTCTGTCTTAACCTGGTTGGAGGAATATATGGGTGCTTGTTTGCTATTGTTCTTTAAACTGTACATATACTTTTCTATATTTTATACTTCAGTAATAACATTGGAAAAAAAACAGAAATGGGAAAAAAAAGGTAACATTTGTTATGAGGGATAAAAGACTTGTTATGAGGGATAAAAGAGAAGGATAATAAAACAACCTCAAGTTTATTATATACTGCCTGCCAGACATGGGACAGGTCTGGTTAATTTTGGACATTTTCAGGGAGCCCTGTGACTGCAGCTTGAAGCCTTGCAGTCAGGTCTTCATCCTGGGGAGTCCCTTGTTCCCTTTGGGCCTGGGCTCCATGGCCTGGGGAGTTGACTTACTTCCCTTTCTCCTTTCAAATTTCAGCATCTGCTTTACATTAGTGGGCTGCTCTTCTTCCAAAACAGATCTGGTAGCCAAATCCTTCTTTTTAGCCCCTCTTTATTACTGTCCCCCCAAATAAACTCATAGAGACCATTTAGAGACTTTACTGCTGACCTCTGTAGGACTATACATAAAGGTTAGCAAAAATTAAAAGTACTTGGGGAGTTATAAAGTTTGCAGAAATCTTACCAAGTTTTATAACAGTCCAATTCAGCATTTCGGTTTTTTTTTAGATAGTATTCAGAAGTCACTTTTATATCACCCTGAGAGCCTTTCTTAGATGGTTATAAATGACAGTCTAAATTTTTATATATGTAACTAATACTGGTTGTGTGCTTATAATGTGCCAGACAGTATTCTAAACACAGGACATATTTAACCTAAAAAAACATATATATACATATATATATGTACATATAAAATATATACATATTTATTTATATATACATATATACACAATATAATTATATGTATAATATATTATACAATATACTATTATATACTATAATAATTACATACTATACTATTATATTACATATACTATTATTACCTCCACATACAGATGAGGAAATTGAGGCATAAAATATGTGAACACTGAGCACCAGGTCACAATCACTAGGTGGCAAAGGTGAACTCTGAACCCAGGCAGCCTGGTTTTAGAGCCTGTGTCTCCCTGTCTTTCCTAGTAACTACTGTTCAGGTATAGCCTCTAGAGGGCTGAGGCCCGGGAGCTTTGTAATGTTTGATGCAATTTGTGGTTCCTTTCTAGATCACATGGTCCAAAGAGGGACCAATCAGGCTCAAATTGTCATTTCTACCCTTAGACATTACTCTTTTTGGTGTTTGGCTGTTGTAAAAATGCCTCTCTTACCTTCTTCTGGCTGGTCCCAGAAATCCAAACTTGTCCCAGGTTCTCTCTTAGGGGAATCCTTTCTCCATCTGGTTTACATGGATTTCCTCCCCTGGGTTTTGAACTCATTCTGCATAGACTTGAAATTGTCTCTCCATTCTTCATTCACTTATTCATTCAACAAATGTTCAACAATTTATTATGTGCTAGGCATGATGCTAAGACTCTAGGCGATATTTGAATAAATAATTCATCACCTTTTTTCTCTAAGCTACTCACAGTCTTAAGAGATGTACATGTGTATAAATAAATACAATTCACTATAGTAAATGCTGTGGAGGAGGTATGTACAAACAGTAAAGGGAGTGCCTTTGGAAGTTAACCGTGCTGAGGAGTAGGAGGGTTTTACAGTAGAGATGACTTTACTTTGGATGCGTTGAACTTTTTGTATATTTATCAGATTGGAGGAAGGTCATTCCAAAGACAGAAAAGAGCTTATGCGTAATTCATGATTGCAGAGAATCATGAATGTGAAGATTTAATTCAGCGATTCACTCATCCACTAATATTTATTGAGTGCCTATTTTGTGCAAAACCTCATGCTACATGCTAGTGATGCCTTATAAATGAAGAGTTCATTGCCCTGATAAAAATTTCTATTAAGCACTAAGAAATGTCTGTTTCCTTGACTTTTCTAGCATCTAGAGGCTGCCTGCATACCTTGGCTGATGGTCCCTTCCTCTATCTTCAAAGCCAGAATATAGCATCTTCAAATCTCTCTCTGACTTTTGTTTTTTTTTAAGATTTATTTATTTATTTTAGAGAGAGAGGGAGTGCATGAGTTGGGGGAAGGAGCAGAGGGAGAGGGAGAGAATCTTAAAAAAAACTCCCCACTGAGTATGGAGCCCAATCCAGGGCTTCAACTTACAACACTGAGATCATGACCCTGAGATCATGATCTAAGCCAAAATCAAGAGTTAAACATTTAATAGACTGAGCCATCCAGGTACCCCCAAATTTCTCTCCAACTTTTATCCTTACTCTACCATCCTATCTCCTTCTCTGTCTCTTTCGCCAGGTAGGTGGCTCAATAAATGCCTTTTATATTGTATCTGTCCCCAAAAGTCCATGTATAAAAGTTTTTCCAAGACCTTTTTTCCTTGACCTTCCAATCTTTTTACTTCCAGGCCCTTAACCAATCAATGTAACCATTCACAACTGTCCAAGTGTCTATCTATGCTTTTATCACACAGAACAGATGGCCTGATAAGACACCCAAAGTTTTGTCCAGTGGGAGGATTTTCTCTCACTACTGTCTTTCAGGACAGTGGAAGTCTGTTTTGGGTTTGTATTTACACAAACAAAATCTTATTTGTAAACCAAGTTCTATCTTTTTTCTTTTTCTACCAGCTGGTTATAAGGGACTCCACTGTGGGATCATTTGTGTGAGGGGAGGTACTGGTGCACCAGCAGTAATATGGGGTCTGGATCACTTGCTAGTACAGCTCACTTGTGCTCTGTGACCCTTCTTGTGACTGACCCCTCATGTACAATTTCTATCTTGTGATGGATTGTTATTGGGCTGTTCAATATTATGACTTGGGCCAGCTCATGATCGGCAATTCTAGATGCATAGACACATGATCCCTGTGTTTGAAGACTCATCTCTAAGGCTCAGTAACATGCCAAGAACTCTTTCTGAATAGTGTATAATTCTTCGATGCAGGTGTCATGGCCTTGCTCCAGAATCCTAAGGTATCTACAGTGTGTTTCTCCTACTGGGCCTTGCCCCATAGCTCCATGGAGGAGCTTAGGCCTACTCAAAGTTAGAGGGAATAGTCCACAAAACTCCCCTCACTTTTAACTTCAACCTCATGTCTTTTTTTTGGCTGGGGGGGTTCTAAAACCACTCTCAGTTTTGATAATTTGTTAGAAACACTTATAGAATTTATGGAAAGCTATTATACACACAGTTAGGACTTTTTTTTTCTTTTTCTTTTCTTTTCTTTCTTTCTTTCTTTCTTTTTTTTTTTTTTTTTTTTTTTTTTTTTTTTTACAGAGAAAGGATATAGATTAAAATCAGCCAAGGAAAAAAGTACATAGGGCAGAGTTTGGGAAAGTACCAAATGTAGAACTTAGTTTGTTCTCATTCGGAGGAGCCCAGATACATTACTTTCCCGGCATTGATATATAACAGTATACACACAGTATTGCAAACTGAGGAGGTCATCCAAACCTTGGTCTTGAGAGTTTTGGGGGGATCCATTTGAAAGACAAGATTGATTGATTGTCCACATGCTCGATCTGTCTCCACGTCAACTGGTACCACATGACTCAAAGCCCTCACTTGAAATCATGTTGTTACTGTCTGGTGGGCCCAAGACCTCCAGACAAATAGGGATTACCTTTCAGGAGGCCAGGAAAAAGGCCAAACCTCTTTTTTTGTACAGGGTTAATTTGTTTACTATACACTCCACATGGAGTTACCCCCCCCCCACCTGTTACCACAGGGACTGGCAGATTGTATGACCCAAACAACAGGTTGTATGACCCTTGGTGCTGCAGCCCTGACCAGCTTGGACAGCCTTCCATGTCACTTGGTGAGTGGGTTGAAGCAGAGTACCCAAACATAGGTTATGTTGCCTTTAGAACCCAAAACCCTGGGGTTTTCCTTGACAGCTGGCATTCAGGTGATCCAGCTCCAGAACATTTCCTTCTTATGGGTGAGGGTAGGATATGCCATAATTTGTCCTTTATTTTGAAGAGATGCCCTGGCATGTTCCAGGCCACTAGGGTCTTAAAATTTCATCAAAGCAGGGAGCCCTTGAACCCTCATAGTTACCAATACCTCCTTAGCTTGCCATATTGTGCTCATCATAACCAATTAACATAATGTCATATAACTGACCAACATGATATTGTGAAGAATGTCCAGATGGTCTAGGCCCCTTCAAACTGTGTAATAATAGAGGGTGGGAGAGTTTACATAGCCCTGAGGTAAGATCATAAACATATACTATTTTTTGTCCCATGTAAATTGAATACTGTTTCTGATCCGACCTCCTGATAGGGTTAGAAAGAACACCTCCAAAGCTTTGTTGACCTACTCTAGCAAAGACATCACTTCTGGGCATTTCTGCTGGCTTGAGAGGCTTAGGGAAACCTGACAACTCAAGGTTTTCAAGTGCCTTGATCCAAAGGTCCCCATCCCAGGCTTTGGGTCCCATTTCTTCCCAATTAGGTCTCTGACTTTTGTACTGAAGACTTGCTGGGGTTGAGAATTCAGCCTTCATTGCAGCTCTGATCTTTTTATTGTACTGTCCTGGCCTGATCCTCCCCTCCTTTGCCTACAGCTGTAGGAGATAAGAGCCTTTGCTGGTACTGCCAAAGAAGCACTCTGGCTTTCACAATTCACCTTCATTTGGAGATAAACCATCCTCAGACTTTCATTGTTTTTTTCCATTTCACTGATAGCACCCAGTAAGAGCCACTTAGTTCCATAGTCTTTCCCAAACCTCTTAGACTCCTCAGCTGGTGCCTCTGCCAGTGGATTTTACTTCCACTTCTGTTCCATTCTGTTTCACTATCAATGAAAGTTTTAAAAATTGTACCTCTACAGCATGCTGGGGGATATCCGTCCTTCATTTACCAGAAGTGATCCAGCTTTCTTGGTGCAGGCGATCTCTGTCCCAAGTCCCAAGTCAGAGTCAGCTTCCTAGGATCCCTCCCAGTACCAATTCTCTTAGGTCTCATTTCCTAGGAGACTTAACACTGAGGCAGGGGATTTGTATGCAGCCATTTTGTTGGTGGGTGTTCTCAGAAACCACCCCTGTGAAGGTGTAAGGGAAGCAGGATTGGAGCAAGACAGAAGATGAAGTTGTGTTGCAGTGGAAGTCTTGGCCAGTCCTTTAAGGAGCTCTGGCATGGGGATGGCCCTCTGAGTTGTCCTCATCTGAGGAAAGGGGCCTGGGCCTTTGTAGCTTAAATTACCTGGTCATTATCCATGCAGGCTGCCCTGGGGGAGGGGCAAGCCTTGGGAGAGTCATCTCTCTTTCACTGAGGGCTGTGGAAGATTCCAGGCTTCAGGGGCCAGCAGTCAACACTCCTGGCCTCTGGGGGAGTGAGCACCTCCATCTTGAGTAAGGAATCTGGGAGGTGCACCCCAGCTTCTTTGACATGCAGCTGTGTGACCAGTACCATGCTAGACATGGAGCTTCTGTTGGCCAGAGTCTGTCAGTGTGAGCGACCACGTGTAGCTAACCCATGCTGGACATGTTCCTCCTTGAGAGAGAAAGAAATCTTTGCTTTGTTAAGCCCTGAGATTTCAGCATTCATTTACAGCCTTAGTATAATCTAGCCTTTTCCAGACAGTAGATCCTATGTAGTAGTCACTATTTTCATTATTATTTCTAACCCGTAAATTTTATGTGGCAGCTCTTACTATTTCCAACAGAAAAGTTAAGTGAGTTGATTAACATTACGAAGTCACAGTCAAAGCTAGGATTCATTCAAACTCAGGTCTGCCTCAACACACAGCTTCATACCCTCCCCCCACCCCACCCCCTTTTTTTTTTCTTTTTAATACCATACTCTTCTTGTACTGGAGTACTTCATTAAAACGTTCTCTGTTCAAACTGAAGACGTTCTTGAGAAGTGTTATGCACTTAAATCTTATCAGCCAATAATATAAAAATATATTTATCCATGCTCTTCTGAAAACAATTGAGAACAAGTATTGAAACAGGAGGGGAAAAGGACAGGACAGTGCCTAATAACTAAGGGGAAATAGAAGCATTCCCACTCTAGCACATAAAAAGACAACAAGAAGAGAGGCACCCAGCTCCCACAGCACTTAAGCATCACCTACTGTTGGTTCAGGACTCTGGAAGGAAGTAAAGGGTTATTTTTGTGTTTTCAGAGTAAGCAGGGGATTCTTAAACAAGAGCCCTAAACAAAAGCCCTAATACTGATGGATCTGACTTCTCGAAACCAAACATTTCTGCTTAACTCAGGACATATGGACAAAATTGACAATAGAAGAAATATCTGTGGTGCCTAAAAACAACAGGGGGTTAATTATCTAGAATGAAGCAAGAAATTATGGTAAATTGGCAACTAAAAAAATAGAAAAATGGAAAATGGAGATAAATAGGTAACTTCCAAAGTGGAAATCTGATTGACTCAAAAATAAATGTCAAAAGTATTCAACCTTGCTAGTAAACAGAAATGCAAATTAAAATGAGATACCACTTCAGACCCAATAAATGGGCAAAAACTAGACAGCCAAATCATATCAAGTGCTGGCAAAGCTGTAAGGATGGACAACCTCTCATGCACTTCAGACTGAAGTCTAGTTAGAACAGCTGCTCTAGAGAGAATGGGAAGCATGTAATGCAATTAAGCACATGCATGTCTCCTAATCTAGAAATCCAGCTCCTGAGAGCAGACTTCTTACAGGTCAGCTCAGGGCCACATGGAGGTTCAATGCAATGGTGTTCATGGACTCTCAAGCCTTGGGTAAGCCTCGATATGCTTTGTCACAAAGGGAATCAATAAGTAAAATGAAGGCAAACCATCGAAAAGCTCGATCTCAATCTCTCTCTGTCTGGAGCACGTGAGTGTAGAAAGTGAAATGGAAGGATATACATTGAATGTGTTAGTGGAGGTGAGTGGGGGAAGAGTACAGTTGACTAAACTTCCCATATTGGAGATCTTACAAGAGAAGGAAAAGGAAAACAAGAGATGAACTGTAAAATTGGTTCATGTCTACAAATTATTAATCTGTGAACCACTAACTATAACTGTTATTTAGAGTCACATAGAGATGTTTTTCTGGTCCCCACTCTTAATTTCATCCAGTAAATGATTCTTTTGGGGGGGACTCTTTTACTGAGGCTAGTTAGCACTCTCTTTGAGGGTTTGGCTGGCATGATGACCGTCACTGCAGACCTATGAGGAGTGAATGTATCAGTCTTTATTGTACAGCTGTGGGAAAAGGCGCAGAGAGGTTGAGCAGCGTGTCCATGGTTGTGCAAGTTCTCAGTGGCCTGGAATCAAAGGTGATCTAACTCCAACAATTACGTTTTTTTCTTTGTTGTCTGGTTTAGTTCGAGTGTCTGCGACTGATATACAAAAGCGGTTGCAACTCTGGGAGTTTTAGAGTCCTTATGTTGCTGACAGGAGAAGAAAAAAAGTTTTTTGTAGTAGGTTTTTTGTTGTTGTTTTGCTTTGTTTTGTTTTGTTTGAGGCAAATGACAACCGTACACTGGGACCAGAGCCTCTTCAAGGCTCAAATATTCAGTGAACCACGCCTGGCAAAGTTCAAACTTGATCTGAGGTAAATGACTTTCTCTTTGGAAAGCGCTACGGTTGGCCTCTCAGGTTTAGCCTGTTTCTCTCCTTGGGAGCTCTCCATTAAGAATTAATTTACTGGCATAGAGAAATATAATCTTCATAATCTCCCCAGTGTCTAGAGCTGTTGTCTCTGTCTCCTTTTTATGTCCTTTCTGTACTTTTCTGAAAACACAGTTGAACTTGGCTAGAGATTTATCAAATACTGTTATGGGAACAACCAACAACTCACACATGCCTAGGGCTTCAGAGTTTACAAAACCCTCTCCATACATTATAGCACTGCATCCTCAGCACTGTCCCTGGAGGTGGCACTCTCCACAATATGCAGAAGAAGAAATGATTCTAAGAGGTCACTTAGGTATTTCCCTGCAAGTAATAGAGAATGGATTTGCTTGCTCCGTATTCTGTGTTACTTTCTGTAAACCATGCCTTCTCTTGTAGGAGCCAGAAGAGCTTTATTATTTCCAAAGTCCTTTTCCATACTCCCAGATGCTGTTCCCACCTCAGAGCTGAGATACAAATGTGTGCTATGGTCGAGTGACTGTCCTATGTTAGACCTTCAGCTGGGGAGGGATGGTGGGATCAGAACCCAGGGGTTCTGCCTCCACACCCCTTATTTTGTTCACAAATACAGAAAAGAATACTCCAGTTTAATGTGTGATTTCTGTAATGTTAGAGATTGGGCCAATAAAATCATGCTTAAGAGTGATGAATGGTGCTACCCCTTCTGTGAGACTCTGAGGGTGAAGGGAAATTTCAAGAGAGAAAATAACCTATTGTAAGTTACTTGGTGGAGCTGGAATTGGAGCTCAGAACCCCCAGGCCCAGTCCCTTTCTCAGTGAATGTTAGGCTGTGAAGAACAGCCTGCCAGGGGGCAGGAAGTGGGCTCGAAGATGGAAGAGCCTTGATAAAGTTTCCCGCGGAGCTCTATAAAACAACTGAAATGTGAAAGATGGTCCAAGAGATCCAGATGAGTCACGGGATGATTAGTCAGTAGTGCTTTCCACCAGCCCCCCTTGGTTCTCTGACTCCCCTGGGGCTTGTCTGCCTGCCTTCTTGTCCAGGTTTTCACTGCTCATTAGCACTTCCAGCAAAGGGTGTCAGAGGAAATGAATGCTGGAGCTGTTGGATCCCTTGCTTAAAGCAGGTGGATTCTGGAGTACCAGGGAGTTCTTCCTCAGGCCCCTTGAGTCAATAACCCAACATACCCAGAGCAGAGCTCCCTGACCCTGGGAGAAACAAATTGCAAATCAGGTTCTGATTTGTAAGCTTAGAACTGGGTCTTCCCAGTGAAGGCCTGGCTTTTAATGGCAGTGACCAAGAGATGAATCCTGTTAGCCTGGGAATCAAAGGTGAGATGGGATATTATATAAAAAAAGGCCTATCCATCAACAATGTTTTGATTGTAGTCTAGTTAGCCTAAGAGCATAAACTCAGACAAACTATGTTTCACAGCTGTTCCCACTGTTCCTAACCTTGGTCTTTTATTGATAAATGTGTGTAGGTCATAGGGAAACTTGGTACATGGAGTTTTAACGTCTCAGGGCCCCTGTCATCACCACTGGTGGGTAAACAACCTTGCGCTCATATTCTGACTGACCATATGTGGCGCTCTCTCTGAGTTAAAGGACACACATCACTGCGGTAGAAACCAATTAGCAGATCGATCTCACAGATGAAACCTCTGCAGTGTCCTGGGATCTACGTTTTCCTTCCCATTTCAACAGCCACTGCAGAACCTTCTATATAGCTACACTCATGGGCTCTTGCATGGCCCCTGTCCCCTGCCCCTTTCTCTGGCATCCACTCAACCCAAAGTGTTCAGATTCTCTTTCTCGTGCACGGCTTTCTGTGTGCCATTTACAGTGATGAATCTTCAGGAGACCAATACCTGCATCCCTGCCTCCTCTGAGCTTTTAGAAAACTTTGTTTTTACTGTGTTACATAGACAATTTCTTTTTGCATCCTTTTCAAATTGTTTTATTAAAATGAAGGGACATGAGAGTCTCTTTCCTTACATGATGAGCTTCCCCTGGAGCATGGCCAGCCTTCATCTTGTGTGACCAAAAAAACCTAGCTCAGTTCAAGGTCCATAGTAGGGACCCCATCATTTGACTGCAGAATCAAAATATTTATTGTGAATTAACATATCATATATATCTACACATATGTCTTGTTACTTCTCCTAGAGCAGGGAATAACAAATTATAGTCACCCAACCAACTACAGTCAAAACAACCAACAGCCTATTTTTACAAATAAAGTTTTACTGGAACACAGCCACTTTGATTCATTTACATATGCTGATAGGTTCTTTTGTACTATAGAGTTTAGTTGCAACCAAGATTGCCTGGCTTACAAACTGAAAATATTTACAATCTGGCACTTTGCAGAATTTGGAGAATAAGTATTCCAAGGGCAGGAATTGTGCTTTATTTTTATATCTAGTCTAATTAGTAGGAAACACAACAAATGCCTATTGAGTAGATTACTCAATGGATTAATATTTAATGAGGAACTACAATCCAAACACTTGTCCTTTTCCTTCTCTCTTTTTTTCTTTGAGATAAACCATGATGACTAACTTTCTGATGATGGGTCTATTTTCATTCATTCATTCATTCATTCATTCTTAAGCATCTACTAAGTGTCAGACACTATTCTTGGTGTTGAAACAAATGGTGAGTAAAACTCTCATGATGGCTACTTGCATGAATCTTAGAGTCTTCTGAGGGAGACAAACATCATTCAAATGTCAAATATATTATGTTAATTGTAGTAGGGAGAGAGGGGTGCCTGGGATCCTGAGAGCATGTACTAGTGGGATTAGCTCCATTAGGAAGTTAAGGAAGGCTTCCCTGAGAAAGTGACTATGAAACTAAAATCTGATGGAAGAGTAAGGACCAGTTGACCAGGTAAAAGAGGAGTGAGGAACCAACTACACTACTTTCAGTCCTGTGGACTGAGAAAGGGTGCGATCTGGGGCTGCAGGAGGAGATGGGGTCTGGTCGAGAACCTTCAAAGAGTTTTCTCTTTCCTGGGAATAATGGAAGACCAATGAAGGGTAAGCAAGGAAATGCTAGTAGAACAGAAGTGGAAAGGGATGGATTTTAATACAATTTGCATTTTGCAAAGATCATTCTTTTCTTTGGAGCAAGATTTTTTAGTGACAGCTGCTCTCAAATATTGATTACATATTTCTTAATAAATCAAACTCGGGAAAATGACAGTCATCTTATTAAATATTGTGATAGTAATACCTTGCACTTGTTCAACTTAAAAAAAGAAACAACCCTCTGTTTTCACATCTAATGCTTTCTCTTTTAGTAAGTACAGCACGCATAGTGTGACGAAGTAGAACATTTGAGCATAGCTGGTGGTGTCACTCTCCCCTGAATTGCACACAAGGGACATGAATGGAGGCCTTTGGACTTTGGATTATTAGTCCCAAGGCTGATGTTTCTGGGTGTGTTCAAGGTGGAAGATCCTGATCTAAGCTAGCTTCTCAAAGTAAGGTTGGGCTCCAGTGCCTGTGATGGTCTCAGTGAGGGGAACTTGCTGTTGCATTTTGTTCTTAGGTTCAGTAAACCCTGGGATTGGCTCTAGTGAGCCACTCTTCCCTAGTTGTTCTGTAGCAAGGCATCCTTTTACTTCTTTTGCCTTTCTCTTTTTCCCTCCTTACTTTCCTTCCTACATAATCGTTATCATTTCTCTCTGCTACCTTGCCATTCTCTCTGTTACAAACTTCCCTTCACTTCTCAGCTGGAGCAAATTGCCTCCCTTGCTTTTCTGAGAGCTGGGAGATGGCTGATGAGGCATAGGGTGTGAGAGACAGTGGCTGGAAGCACAGGGAACTTTGCCTTGAATAAGGCCAGGACAGGAAAACAGGACACAGACTCCATTCATTTTGTTTTTTCCCCCTTAACTGGACCAAGGTGGCTGGATTCTTGGTGATGTCACATAAAATCCTGAGAAACCGTGTTCATACACTGGGTCTCCTGACACTCCAAGAAATCTGGGACAGCCACTGGAATCTGGAAAACGCTTGGTCAGCAGGTACCTGTTGGGAGGCAGTTTTATAATTAAGAAGAGTGTCATGATTTTCTCCTTGGTGTCACTCTATATCACATCATTTATTTGTTATTTGTTTAACACATTTTAATGAAACAGCAGCCCTGTTTAGAAAGAGAGCTACGTTACCCATTTCTGAATTGAGTTGTCTTTGCCATACCTGACTCAGCTCATGCTTTCTTTGAGTCTAACCTAGAGTTCATTTAGCATTTTAATTGCAATTCAATATAAACTTGAAAATTGTGTCAAAAAAATGCTGTGAAAAGATCTTTCTGTTTGAAAGATTCCCTTTGGGATTAAACTATCTCTTTGGAAGTTTTTCTTTTATTTTTAATTATCCATAAGTGTATATGATGCTCAAATTTGATTGCCAGAGCTATATTTCTATTCACCTTCCTTTTGGGGCATATTTTTTTTCCCTCTCTTTAAATTTTTTCTTTGACATTTATTTACTCATTTATCATCCTTTAGTTCGCTAGGTTCTTTTTCACTCTAACCATGATTCCATTAATCTCTTGGTCCAGAATGCAATAGTTGGCTGCAGAGAGAGAAGGGAGAGAAAAACAGATTCAATTTGGGAGCAACCCTGATGATCAAAGAAGAGATGAGGTCTCTGAACCATGAAAGATAAGAACTCAAAGAAGTCTGATATTCATGACCTTGATCTGTGTTAAGTGTCCAGAGTATCATAGTTAGTAAAATTACAATAGACATCCTCCTGTTCTGGCCAAAACAAAAAAATAGATTGAAGGAAAATATTGTAGAATCATTGGATTACAAGATTTTGACTAAGACTAAAACTATTTAAAAGTCTGTTCGATTTTTCTCTCTTTCTCTGAACAGAGCTGATCTTGAATTGATGACATTCCCAATATCTCTCAGTGTTCATGAAATAAAAACAAATTTGCCATTTATTTTCACGTAAGATACCATCCAATAAAAGTTAATTTTGGGTTACATAAAAATATAACTCGACCTATTTGGTTCTGAGGCGGACAGAACAAATTGTTCCATTCTTGATCTTAGAGGTAGTGAGGCCAGTTAGCTGGTGCTATTAAATTAGCCGCAGACAAAATGCTGCAACGCTACGTGAGCCAGTGTGATCAGAAGTAAGACAAAGAGCTTTTCCCACCTTTAGGTTGGTTGGAATCAGCTGTTTGAATTATCCCACAGAGGCGCTGGAGTGACCGGCAGACTCACACGTTAAAAAAAAAAATGGTTAGCGAATCCTGGGAGGACGCCATATGCTCTGTGCTTTGCAGCAATCTGCTGACAGTACATGAGGGTCGCAGTGTTGAGGTGCTGGGCCACCCCAAAATCCAGTGGACAGGAATTTCTCTAGGCTTTTTCATCACTAATGGAGGCACACTCCTCCACGTCTGATCTTTATCACAAAGTGAATTAGTTAAAATGCAAATTTCTCTCTGCCTCAAGAAGTCTGCATGTGGACTGAATTAATAAAATATTATTTTTAAAGTACTGCGTTGAAGGGATGGTTAGAATTCATCATGCCTCTCTGTCGCCAGAGCCCTGGACATCCTAGCATTCTGCAGTCTTGGCCCTGTAAACCTAACCTATCTGATTGCAACCTGGGTCTCAGATGAAGCTGTTGTTCCAAAAGCTTCTTTATAAATATTCATTTCAAAAGCTAAGGGTTACAGTGTTATAACAGGACAGTTTTGCATACAAAACGAGTATATATGGGCCTGTATCATTAGACCACCTTTACTTCCTTTTTCGGTGTGTGCAGGAAATTCTCGAGCCTGTCATTCCTGGCTACTAGCATTCCTCCTACAAGGTGGGGCAGTTGGCCTATTGTATGAGCCATGATGGATGTGTGCCCCGTGCCAGTAGCAGGAGCGTCTCCTTTAATGGGCATGGTTTGCTGTATATTTATTATGTATTATTATAGTCTTCATTGTAACCTAGCCTAGAGTGAAGATTGCAGTGTGATTTCCATTGTAATTTCTTATTTTCATTCACTCACAGCCCTGAGAAATGAGGTGAATTCTTTCAGGAGGGCACTAAAAGACCCTTTAGTTGTACTGTGGCTATTCACCTAGCTCCATCTGACCCAGCGAATGTAACCATAAAGGCACTAATACGTATTTCCAGGAGACTGAGAGACGCATTCACGAGTCAGTGATATTTTGCTATGGCTTTTGCATTATATTCACTCTCCATATTTTTAGTGCTGAGAGGTCTATTAGCTTAGAAGTTTATGTCATATTATAGCATCCGATTTAACGCCCAGTCAAGATCCGACCTGCCTGCTAATGATTGAGCAAAAGAAAGGCCAAAGGAGGGGGATCTCAGTTCCAGTTTAGAAAATCTGGGTTAGTGAGGCCTTTTCTGCCTGTTCTCAGTGAAACTCTTCTTGTTCAATTGCTGCTTGACTCACTTCCTTTGTCTCTTTATGATTTTTTGTCCATTGCTCTAAACTCAATGTTCCAGAAAATTTAACTCTGCTATAAAGCTGGTTAATTTGAAATAAAGAATTCAGCACAAACACTGAGGTGCTGGACAGGTGGATAGGAAGCAGTGACATAACCAGTAAAACATTTAATAACATGAAGATAAGAGCAGAAGAAAAATAATGGGATGTGATTAAAATATCAGCCGAATAACATTATTAGATTGAGTTCCAGCTACCCAGAATGTGGTTTATTGAACTCTAAAATAAAGCTCTCCCACCCCCCGCCCCGTTCCCCCCAACCCCCTCAACCCTACGTCCCATCTGGCCATGGTGTTGTGTTGTGTAATTCAAGCTTTGGTAGAGACCAGTGATTCTCAGAGTAGGGTCTCTGAACAAGCAGCCACAGCAGCACCTGAGAACTAGTTAAAACTGCAAATTGTTGGGATGATGAGGTCCCACTTGAGACTTACTGCATCAGAGACTTTGGGGAGGGGACATGCAATCTGTGTTTTCACAAGAACTTCCAGGTGATTTTAATGCAGACTAAAGCTTGAGAACAACTGACCTAGGGCCTGGACGCAACATTTTAATCTTCAGATTTTAAGAGATACTTAAGAGTTTAGTACCCTTGAGTTGATCTCTTATTTATGATTTGAATGTTCTATTACCAGCATTGATCATATGAAAGGTGGGGAACCTCAAATGCCAGACTTCTCTTGGTTACTTTAACTGGCTAATGAATGACTTCTAAGTCAATGATGGGGTGGGTGGCTCTTAGAAAACGTGATTCTGATTTTGGTGGTTATATTATCAAGAAAAGATGAGGATTTTTTTACTTCAGTTTCTGTTATTGGTCATTTGTACAGTGACCACAGAGTAGATAGTTTAGGTAAAACTGCTTCTTTCTCTATAGCTCTTTTGCATTTATTAAAATTTGGTAATCCAGTGTACCTGTTAATAGTGACCTCTGCTGTCCAGAAGCAGTACTACGACCACACAAATCTGCATAGGAATTAGTTATTGTTTAGTAAGAAGAAAGTAATGGATTTCCTGAAGTTATATAGAAAAGGAAAGTGCTGCAAAAAATTATCCGGCTCTTCCCAAATTAAAATACATTGCATCTATCTTGGAAAGAAAAATACTGTTTTTTTCTTTCATTGCAAGTTACCAAATGTCACCTTTGAAGGCATTCCTCAGCAGAATAGGAGGTTGCTACAATTAAAAAAGAAAGTCCACATGATTTCCTAACTATCAAGAAAGTTCTCAGTCTTTAACATGTGACATCATTATTTACCATTAGATCATTATTTCTGATCTGAAATAAAATCTTACAACTCTCAAAGTAAAATAAAATAATTATTTTTAAATGCCTTAACGCATCTTAACATAAATTGTGGTATTGGTGGGACTAGGATTTCTGGTATCTAGTAGGTGACAAAAAATATTCGTTGAATGATTACCTAAAGACAAGTGCCACAGACTTAGGGGGGTGATCTGTAGCACCTAAGACAATCCTGCTTGTGGTAGAGAGAAAATCAGGAGGGTTGCATGCCTCTTTGAAGTGTAGGATCTGACTTGGAATTGAAGGACCATCACTCAGATTCCCCTTTCTCTGTGTGTCAACTTTGCCAATGAGTGATTTAAGCACTTGGGGACAGGTATCAACTATTCTAGGTTACCTGGCTAATATTTTTATAAATTAAGTCTTTGGATGCTACTCTTATGTCAACCAATTTAGAAAATTGGTTGAATACCTTTCATGTACCTAATGGTAGAGTAATATAGTAGAAGACGGCTGGACTTTGGAATCAGACAACTTTTAGCACTGTTACATGGTTCTTCTCCTTATTTGTGGTCTCAGGCAAAGGACTTCACTACACTACTCTGAACCTTGGTTTTCACATCTATAACATGGGGATAAATTATACTTATTTTTCAGAAAAACTTCCAGAACAGCAAGTCAAGCAGAAAGGACATAAAATGATTTTTAATGCCATGTCAAGAACATTTTCTAAAAAGTACAACTGAAGGACATTTGACTTGTTAGAGAGACATAAATTTGCACAATGGATTAGGGTTCAGATAGTTTCCAATTCTGTAGAACCGATGAGATGTGATGACATACATTTCTGTACAGTAGAGAAGATAGTCCCCACCATACCATTGTATTGCCCTATAGGACATTAACTAGTTTTGTAGCTAAGCAGGGCTTTCTCAGTATTTCCTTTTCTTTTTTCCTCTACTCCCTCTCTCCTCCCCCACCTACTACAAATCTTATTTCTCCAATCTTGTGAACTGGTTTCTATTAATTTCTAATGAATCCTGCTAGTTTCCTTAATAATGAGCTAAATAAAATTTGACACATTCTCACTATATATTTGTATAAAAATTATGTTTTTAACATTCAGAAAATTATGCTTTGACATATTACCTTGAAGAGTTTTTGTCAGAATTGAAATGAGAACACATGTGGGAACCCTCTTAGCACAGTGGTTGATTCATAATATGCTTATTTCTTTTTCTCTTTCCTGGGTTAAAAATGTTTACGCGTTGTTCTTGCCCTTGAGGCAGTAAAATCTGGCTAGAAAAAACAAAATGATCACCTAAGAGATAATAGGAGGACGTTTATGAACTGAGCTGTGAAGTACCCACTCTGAGGGCAGAGCTTCCAGAAGGGAAATCAGGGGTTGCAGGAAGTTGCTCAGGGATTTGGACCTGATGAGGCTGATCCCTAAGGCCAAGAATCTGCATTTTAAGCAAATATCTCCAATGACATGGATTGTAACAGTTTAAGGACATTATAATTTAGCAGAGGGAATGGAGATGTTTGGGGACTCCAAGCAAGCATTTCAAAAGTGGCCACATTCAGTAACAGGATATTAGGATTGAGGATGAATCCTGTAGTCTAACGGACTCTGGCTGTTGGATTAGGAAAGAGTTCATGGGTTTGGATCTCGGTGCAAAATTTCCCATGTACAGGGAACTTGTATTTATTTCTCTATAGCTGAACTTAATTTCTATTTGGAGCTTATCTGTCTTCCAGGAGGCAGAAGCATAATCCCTGACAAGAGATACCTCATCATTGACTGGGGCTACCCATAAAGCTACAAGCTTCACAGCCATGCTGGCTGTCTGTCTGTCCTGGGTGTACTACTTGGGGTCTAGGAGCTAGGGCAAGCACTGATTTGAGAGGGGGCTGAATTTTCCCTGGCATCATCTGCCCAGGCTGGCATCGGCTAAGACAATCTCACTAGAAAGGTGGTTTCCATTTCAGTTTCCTTAACCACGAGGGGTCCACAAACAGTCACTGAGGCTGCTGGGCTACTTTCCAAATTTTTCTTGACCAGCTGTCCATCTCCCAGTCTTTCTGTGGATTAAACTCGATCTCCCAGTAATCCAGACCGTCCTGATGTTCTTAACTGAGATCTTCCTACAAATACACTGGGAGTCAGAGTCTGATTTTCCTTTGAAATGTAGATGTATCTCTCAGCCCTCCTTTGAGAGCTCAAAGATTTAGGACCAGCATCTCAGAGTGCCTTTGTTTTGTTCTTCTGCATTTAAAAAATGAAGGGTATACCTGGGGCTGGTGCAAATGGCTTAGGTGGGGGTAGACTGTGCTTTGGAGAATGTAGAGCTTTTATTTTTTTTTGTACTGTCTGGGCCCTTCAGTGTAAAAGATTTTTAAAAAATCGTTAGAAGCAAATGAGGTAGAATGAGGAAGGTAAAGTAAGTTGGCTTCCCTAGCACTGGGAGAGCTGCTTGGGAGAAAAACACATTCTACTAACACTTTGGATAAAGGGGATCCTGGTTACTAGAGTTTCCAGGGTTCTTGTTTTGTTTTGTTTGTTTTCCCTATCACTCTTCCCCATCCATGGTCTCTACAAGCAGCTATGGGCACACATTCTAACTTCAGAGGTTCTGTTCCCACTTCCTTTCTAGCCTCTGTCCAATTGGGAAAGGGGCTTCTTCATTCATTCAGCACATATTAATATACACTGAACGCAGAGCACAGAGCAATGGTGGGACTGTAGGCTCTGAGAGGTCTTCATAGCTAGAGCCAGTGGGACAGGTGGAAGGATCCTTGGCCCCTCTCCTTTGGGTGGAAGGGGAACTTCATTCTAGAAGGGGAACTTCTAACCCCTTTTTAAATAAAGGAAGATGTTACAGGCCTCCCAGGTTGGAATCCATGGGTACTTTGCAGACTCTGTAATTTAAGGGCCTATTTAGCCAGAGTGGCCCCACCCCGGTTGAACAGCCATTTTGTTGTTTATGCAGTAAAACTTAAATTGACCCTGCCCCCTCAGGGGAACTTACTTAAAAGCAAGTCGGGGAAACTAGTCCCAGGTAACAAAGCCCAAATACAAGGGTGGGTCAGGTCAGGTGGAGACATCCAATCAGTGGAGTATACATATTGTCTCCCTAGCTACCAAGGAGTGTGGTCCCCAGCTTTTGGGCACCTTTTGGGCGCCAATTTTGACCAAGGTGATAGGCTAGTTCAAATAGCTACTATGGGGTGAATTGTAGTTCAATTGGCCACCCGTGTGTGACCTAAAAGTTAGTCTGTGAGGTGGGGAGGGGTCGCCCTCTCTTGACCTTCGCTTTGTATCAGTCTCGCTCCTTTGACCATGGACCCGTTATTGGGGGACCCAACAGTAACTTACCCCTGAAGATGCCCTTTCCCTCCTTGATCACCTGGGACATTCCTGAGGCCTTCCTTTGACGCCGTCTCTGCTGTGTGTCAGGGTATTCCTCCTCCCAATCTCAAGACTGAGAAACTGTACCTACTGACTTTACAGTGTCTTCCCACTTTGGGGACACATCTGCTCAAGCACTTAGTTCTCTCCCTGTAAATATTAGTTTGTTTCAAAATATGTTGATTGAGGCCCTACTGGGAGATACTGCAGAGTACAGAAGTACAGAAGTCCCCCCACCCCCATCTGCGGTTTTGCTTTCCATAGTTTTAATTACCCATGGTCAACCACAGCCTGGAAGCAGATGATTGGTGGTTCTTTTGAGGAGTCGTCAGAAGGTCAGTGGTGATCTCATGCTACACCACACTACTTATGTCATTCTCCTCACCTCATCTCCTTATGTCAGCGTTTTATCATGTCACATCATCACAAGAAAAATGGTGAGTACAGTACAAATAAGGTATTTTGAGAAAGATGACATTCACATGACTTATAGTATATTGTTCTATTTTATTATTAGTTGTTAGTCTCATACTGTGTTTAGTTTACAAATTAAATTTCATCACAGGTATGTAAGTATAGGACAAAATAGTGTATATAGGGTTGGGGACTAGTCACAGCTTCAGGCATCCACTGGGAGGCTTGGAACATGTTCTCCGTGGGTAAGGGGGCTACTGTAGTAGGTAAGAACATTCTGGCTTTGCATCAGACTCCTTGGGTCAGGGTCTCACTTTCATTAGTTATTAGCTGTGTGATCCCAAGTAAGTTACTTTATCTGTCTCAGTTTCCTCCTCTGTAACATGTGGGTTAATAATACACCTAATCCAAAAGATTGCTGTGTGTTAAATGGTGTACTAATATACATAAAGTTCTTGGAACAGTGTTAACGTGTTAAATAAATGTTATCTATTAACCTGTGCCAGCTATTTTCTATTTAAAATCAGGTCTATATCTTACTCATGTTTGCATCACCAGCTCCTAACATATATACTGAATAAATGAGTCAGCAATCCACCATTAATCTTACGCTCTACCTAAAAAGATCATTTTATGGTTTGCACATTCATTCTGTCATTACTCTCAGACAAATGGAATGACTGATATATACTATTTTTCACAAAATGTTTTTCATCTAGATTGTTTAGTGTTAAAGCTCCTAACTTAGTAGATTTTTATGAATGATTCAACAGTATAATCCTCATTGTCATCAACTATAGGGGAGGATAAATAATTTTATCTCTGCCCTTCTAGGTTCTTGCCTGACATTTCCTGTAATAAAAAGATAAAGAGGAGAAAAACAAACAGAAGTTTAACAACATGTACATGTCCTGTATACAAGAGAGAAACCCAGGAAAACCAAGTAACTCCCCCAAATGGCCCAGGCCACCACCTCAAATAACCTCTCCAGCTAAAGACAAAAGAATAGGAGATGCCTGGAGGCCAGTTATGTGAGGTTACCAAGAAAAACATAATAAACAAGGTCATTAATGCAAATGTAAGTCCTTGCCTTCTCTCCTGATAGGGAGTTTCTAGAGATTCATACTCATTCTCTTCCTAATACAGAGAGGGAGACACTCTTACAAGTAGAGATTTCCCTTAAAAATGTAAATGTCTCTCAAAAAGGTAACTTCTACCTCATTTGTGAGGATTTTCCTATGTGCGTTGTTTTTTTCTTTTTTCTTTTTTCTTTCTTTCTTTTTTTCTTTTTTTAAGATTTCATTTATTTATTTGAGAGAAAGAACATAAGCAGCAAGGAGGGGCAGTGGGAGAGGGAGAAGCAGACCCCCTGCTGAGCAGGGAGCCTGATGTGGAGCTTGATTCCAGAACCCTGGAATCCTGACCTGAGCTGAAGGCAGACACCCAACTGACTGAACCACCCAGGTGCCCCCTATCCCCTATGTCTGCTACTTCTTTAAAAAAAAAAAGAAAAAGAAAAAAATCAGCCTAAAATAATCCTCATGTCAGAGGCATATTTTGGGGTGGCAAATCCTGCCCCCCTTTACAATGTTATTGAGAACTTATACCACACTATTTATGAAAACCATCTCATTTAATTCCACAACCACCCCAGGAAGCACTGATACTTAGGAAAGACAGTGTTTCTGGCTGCCTCACAGAACTGTTTGAAGGTAGATGTGTTGCTTGGGCAAGGGAGTAATGTTAGCATCAAGCCACCAATGATTGCCTGAGAGGCAGTGAGGGGAGAATGAGCAGAGAAGAGTGATCTCATTCCCTGAAGGCTATTCTAGAACTGCCTTGAGATCTACATGGAGGTGAATATTAGAAAGTGTTTCAAGGCTGGTGAGTGGGCAGCACAGGACACTTGGGTTCAAGGCCTGACTCTGCTGTTCTCCGTGTGATTTTTGGGCCAAGTCACTTAACCTTTGAGCTTTGACTTCATCTGTAAAGTGGAAGGGACAATAGCCCACTCCTCATGGTTTTTCTGAGACTCCATTCAAATGAAGGTATAGTCAAGGGCTATTTGCACGCTTCCATTGTTTTGTTATCTGTTTTAGTTGGGAGAAAATCATTAGGTTAATGGAGACCAGAAGGAAACTAGTTTGGGAACTGGCAACTTTCCATTTGCAGCCCATTAAAGATTATCAGTGGGAATCTCTGTGTGGGAGGACCTTTGTGGATGCCTATGGCTGCCAGCCCACTCAATTATCCCATAATTGAGGAATGGTGGGCTCCTAGTGACCTTTGACTTCTTAAGTGTTCTTCCCCTTCAATGCCATATAGTTTATATTTAATTTTTAAATTAGAGTGCTTGTCATTGAGTCCATGACCACAAAAGGAATACTGAACCAAAACCCAAGAGATCTAGGTTTTTATCCTAGCCCAGTCATTACTTGGATGACCCTAGACAAATCACTTAACTATTCTAGTCCTTCATTTCATAACCCAAACATGGGATCATAATCCTCTTATCAAAGCTTCATGGTTGCTGGGTGCGGGGGCATGAGATAATACACATGTCAACATTTTGAAACAGATAAAAGTACCATGTAAATTAATGTAAAGTTGGAGATGATCCTTGGTGTTAAACCAAGATAGAAATCATGTATTCACTTATTCCTCTGACAAATATTTCAGAGTCTGTAATATGAAAAACATTGTTGTAGACTTTAGCAAGTTACAAGGACCGTTGCTGTTTACGGAGTGGTAAACAGAGGGTGGGGAGGTCGTTACATAAAAAATACAAATGTAGGCATATTGGTAGCATGTCCTCTGAAGATATAAGGCACAAGGTATAGAGAGAAGGAGAAATCTGGGGAGTTTCAGATGGCCATGGAGTTGAATTCAAAAGACGAGTGAGATTCCTATACTTGGAGGTGAGAGAGGCAGAGAAGAAAGTAATTAAATGGGGGGTGGAATTCCATGGCCAGACCACAGATACAGCAGGAGTAATTTCCCTTGCCTGGAATCACTGATGAAACAACTAGCAGTAGAATAAGGAGAGGATGGTTAGGAACTTGATGATCTGAATAATTTCTTTTTCTAGTCCAAGGACTGGAAAAGTGTTTTGAAATATACTTAGCCTTTCTGCTCCTTATCAGTAGACAGCTATGTGCTATCGTAAGGATAATCAGGCTTACTTTTTTGGTTTTGGGGTTCCTACATGCCACACTTAGGTTGTGATGCCTTAATTGAATCTTTGTGGGCAATACCTAGAAATGGTATCAGTTTTTACTAAATGTCAGAATGTATAAGCACTCTTTAAATAAGTTGGGTCAAGAGAGATGGTCATGAAAGATTTTGTCATGAGAGAAAAAGAACAAGAGATCTGTGGAAAAGATGGATTCCTTAATAGCCTGGAAAGGATTTATTAGCTCACTTTCTTCCCTTCTGTTGCCTTAAAAAAGTGAGAAGATAATAGGAGACAAGCAAGAAATGTGTCAGGTTGGCTGGTTGTAACAAGAGGGGGATAATCAAGAGTGCCAGGAACCTTGGTGGGCATAGTCATCTAGCAAGTGCAACCCTAACTTGGATCTCGGCTTAGTCGCTAAATGTGGGACAGTGCATGCAAAAATGGCTGCAGTTGTTCATGCCTCCCAACAATCACTCCCCTCTACACACCCTTCCATCAGGAGGCGAAACTGGCCTTGTGAATTCCTTTGGAAATAGAATACTGTGGAAATGTCAAGGTGCTAGTTCTTGTGTACTCTCTCTTGAAACTCTGCCCAACTGCCAAATGAATAGCCCAGGCCAGCCTACCTGAGGATGGAAGGTCATAAGGACCAGAGTTGAGTCAGCCCTTACCTAAAGATGTAACAGTGCTCATCCAGGATCAACAGAACCACCTGTCAACCTGCAAGGACTAGAAGGAAGCCCATCCAGAAGAACCACCCACCTGAGCCCAGCCCAAATTGCCAACCTGCAAGATTTAGAGCTAAGGAAATCAATGCAGACCAGACAGAACCAATGCGGACATATCTGCAGAGATATCCCCCCTCAGGCTATCAATTCATATCTATGATCTGCCATTGCATATTCTCCCTAAGCTGTCTACAGACCTGTCTCAAATCTAATTAGACTGATAGTTTGTCATTCTTCCTTTTTCTTAGGAAATGATCACTTTAGAGCTACTCTGTGGTCACTCTTCTTGTTCTTCTGCTCCCATTGCAACTGGTCTTTCCCTCTTTGTTTCCTAATCTGACATTGTCTCTGGTTACTGAATCTCTAGTCTACTGAACAGAGCAGTGCTCACTGTAATGCAGGACTTGCTTTCCAAATCCAGCCCTCTGCTTTCCATCTTCCCATCAACTTCTGAGGCTGAGCATTCGGGGACCATAGATGTCACTATTTTATAAGTAACAGCTGGAGTAGAAAGCTATGTGGATAGATAGGGTTATCATCAGTGGCATGCTTTTCTCAATAATCCCTGGAATCCTTTTGCAGGGTGAGGGAGCACACTAAAATGTGTTATCAGTTCTAAAATTGTTCCTAATAGCCACTTTAGATAAAATGGCTGTTGTCATTCAGACAATTCAGACATTTCATCCTTATCCTCCTGCTTCCTCTCTTCCTTATGCTTTCACCCTCGTTCTCTTGGCTAGCAAGCTTTTATTAGATGTGTGCGAGTTGTATATTTGTGTTCCTTTTCCTAGTTTAGTAATATGTCCTTTTGTTACGTGTTCTGCTCAGGAAATCCTTACTGCATACATTCTTTGTCTGGCTTGTAAAAAATATCTAGCATCTGTGATAGAATAGCTTATAAATGAAGGTGGTGTGTGCATGTATGCATTGTGTGTGTGTGTCTCTCCTCTTTCTAGATGTCCTCTTATTAGCTTTCTGGACAGTGTTTCTGTGGAGAATTACATTTTATATTGAATCTGAGAGTGAGTGCACTTGTGTTCTGAAGTTCATGTCACTCTTCAAGTGACGCCTCTTGTCAATTTCTGGGACAGAACATTGAAAATTTGAATTTTGTTTTAAAGGCATGTCACCTTACCGTGAATTGTAATCTCTTCTTCGGTGGCTGGTTAAAATAAAATTCAGGTTGTAGTTGAGGAAATATTATGATTGTGTTAGCTGATTAGTTACATATTTAGACATGATTGAAATTAGAAATTATATGACAACAATCCTGATTCTCATTAATGCAGCAAACTTGTTCCCAGGATGCATTTGAAGGGATGTCATGACAGCGGATGACTACTCACTCTGTATTACTCATGTTTTGATCTTTATTAACAAAGAGTTGGTCCCACATGCTCATACTAAATTGATTGGCTTATTCGCCATCCCTCCACCCCAACATCTCAAGTCTTTGTGTTGGAGTTCTGTTCTTATAAAAAAAAAAAAAAAAAAAAAAAAAGTCTTTTATTTCAGTTCTACAAGACTGAAAAAATAAGATTGCTTCCAGTGTGTGAGGTTCCCCCCGCAGTACTCTCTAAAGACGATATCTCTGTTGTCTGTATTTAACTCACTCCTCCTGAGATAAGAAGCTCCTCTTCTCCTGCAGTAGAGGAAAGCCACCACATTCTTGGGCTAGGTCAGAAAGGGGAGATACAAACTTTATACTCTCTTGAAAAGCTCAGATGAGCGTTCATAATATGATTTTAAAGAGAGCAGCCCTCTTCTGTTATGTTAGGTCTTGGAGGGAAAAAAAAAAATACTGCATTGCATCAGATATGCTGTAAAAGGGCCCCAGAAGCAGGTGCACGAGGGCTGCGACATGGTGGTCTGTAATTGTATCAGGGCTTCTCCTGTTTGGGATGAGGTGAGATGATGGCAGGTTGACGTGAGTCTGAGTGGGGATGTGGATTCTTATATGTAATTTTTTAAATCTTTCCTATTAGTGGGGCCAGCCCCATTTCCTACAGTTCTGGGGAAATGGGAGAGTTACTGGGCTGTGTGCTTTATTGACTAGAGACCAAACGGGGCCACAGATGTCATAATTTCCCTATTATCACTTTGCTGAGAGCTTCCTGGCCTCCCTTCATTATCTTGCTCCACATTAGCAGTTCTAAGTAGCTTCTTTATAGGATCCAAATGCTGTTGACTCCCTTTGGCATTGCTTCTGATTGTGGGACCCAGTGGGTGGACATGCAGGAACACAGCCTCTGGGTTTCCAAAGTGGTTTGACATGAAATGCTCCACTCACCTGTCTCTCCCAGCTGGAGGGACGTTTTCTTCCCCATAGTAGAAAGGCAACTATCTTGGTTCTTTTCTTTCCAGACCGGAAAAGAAAGGCATGAACACTGGGAAATGGAAGGCACAGACAAGGGCTATGTGTGTCCTACCAGAAAAGGTTATTACAGATCATATGCAGCCTTGGTGGGCGGGGGGGGGGGGGGCAAGATGGTACGATGTCACCCAGGATGGCTCCCAGGTGCGTATGTACAAGAGGGCCAAGTGGCCCAGCTGAGCAGATCAGGCAGGCCATTTGCATTTATATTTTGATTGTTATTTTAAACTGTCTCTTCTTTGAGACTTATTAAACTCAGAAAGGTATTCTTTCATGAAGGAGGCTATACCTGGCACGTAAAGCTGAAAATTCAAAACATGGATTTCTGACAGAATCCTTGGTAACCACAGTATGTATTTCTTTATATTTGTCATATTATCATAGGTCTGGGTTCTTTGGACACTAATGAAGGTGATCTTAGTTTTCTTTCCTCTTGTTGTTGCTGATAACACAGGTTGGACATATCTGTACACAACTTTTTGCTTCCTTAGCAAAGAGATCCCATGGAACTCAGGGCTTAGAACAGTTTCTGGCTCACAATTAAGCCTTAAAATAAGTATCACTGAATGGGTGAACGACTGAGCCTAACTCCAGTGGGCACTAGGTGGATAAGCCCAGTTTCCTCTTCTTCGTGAATGTGGATCATTGTAGCAACTCTATATGGCTGCTGTGGAGAGTTAGAGGAGATTATGTATACAAGAAGCCCTAGGTGTGCCTACCTGTAACAGTCATCTAAATTGGTTTTGGAGGGGCACCTGGGTGGCTCAGTGGGTTAAGCCTCTGCCTTCAGCTCAGGTCATGATCTCAGGGTCCTGGGATCAAGCCCCACATCGGGCTCTCTGCTCAGTGGGGAGCCTGCTTCCCCCTCTCTTCCTGCCTGTTTGTGATCTCTCTCTCTCTCTGTCAAATAAATAAATAAATAAATAATCTTAATAAATAAGTAAATAAATAAATAGGTTTTGGTTTTATCCCCTTTTTCTTTTTTTTCTGGGCTTATTATAAGCTGCTAAGGGAATAATGGGTGCAAATGTTCTGCAAAACCTACACAAGAACACTGTGGTTTTATCATTGTTAGGTGGGTCCTGGAGGACAAATGTGCAAATGCTGTGGCTGTGCGTATGGCCCGTTTGAAAGAGTTCCCATTCTCTCACGGGCAAATGGGCAAGGGAAACACAATGAAGTCTGCTTAATGGTACTTTGAGCAGAGTAGGTGGGAGAAAGAGAAGGAAAGCTCGGCATGTACAGGAGTTTAGCTGGAGAGTCTCAGATGCCTGTGCCACCTGACTTGCTAGTGATATTTCCTTTGAAAAAAGATTTGATTGTCCACCTTGACCATCCAACATGACAGGGGTATGACTCGCATCCTCTCTAAAAGTCTATGCTCTGCTCGAGATGAACCAGCAAGCACATGGAGAGCAAGCCAGTTTGAACAGAGTTGCATTTTTCAAAAGCTCTTGGAAGAAGAATAGCTATTCATTGGGGTCTGTGTACCACTAGTAGGTTTATAGAAAATTAGGGTGAGGAAGGCTGTGTCAGCATGTGTTTGTGCATGTTTATGGGGAAGAAAGAAGCGGGAAGAGAAAGCTTCATTCCAGGGAGAAGGAAGGCGAAAATCCTAACCAGAGACTGTGGGGCTGGAAGGAAGAACTGGAAAGCTGAGTGTGAGGTCACTCCCCAAGATAGGAAAGGGAAAGGATCCAGCTTACATAAAAGGAGCCAAGCTGAGGAATCACAGAGAGAGCGACGGTGAACACAGGAGCAGCCGGCAAGGAGAGAGAAAGACATGGTAGATGCACACAGCAGGGGAAACGTGGCTGCCTCACTGGGGCAGTGGGAGCTGGTGTCAGTACCAGAGACGTCCTCTGCAGGAGGAGGGGGCCGAGTGTGTGACAGACAGCAGATGCACACAGCAGGGAGCAGAGAGGCTTTGCAGAGCAGGAGATGAGCAGAAATTAGGGATTGGAAAGACCTGTTAGGTCACTCCCTGCTCCCCGCTGCTGCCTGTGCCTCTCGGGTTCTTTTGTCTAGCATATTTTTCTAAATGTCTCCTGGATTACTACACCCACTCCTTCCCTCCAAACCCTTGCCAGAGGATGAGGTTTCTTTCCACAGGCTGTAGTTTCAGAATATACATACAGAACATGTAAAGACAGACCAGGAGGAAAATAAAAGAGAGAGAGAGAGGTCCTGGATGCAGAAGCACACACCTGCGTGGCACCCATTCAGTGAGCACCATGTGTTCACAGGTGCGGGCTGCCTAAGCAAGGTGCTGCCACCTCCCCCAATGGCCCCGTCTCCAAAGATAATGATCCACACATCTTCAACATGTTATTTATAGAGTGAATTTGGTCTTGCTTCTGGGGGGAGAAGAGGCGAGCGAGAAGAAATAAGAGGTAGAGAGCATGAAGTGGGAGCAGAAGGACATGGAGGAGGAGATGAAGGAGAGGAAGTATGGGACTCGGAAGGAGCCTCTGTTCTAGAAGGGAGAACATCGAGGAGTACAAAGGGAGGTGTCAGAGTGGAGAAGGAGCATGAATACAGAATATACAGACTTGTTCTGTAGTTTGCTTTCAGAGTTTAGAGACCATGCTCCATTGTCAGAAATGTTTTACAGCTAGTACAGTATTCTCTAGTGGGGGAGATTTTGCTCACCAGGAGATATTTGGCAATGTCTGCAGACATTTGGGTTTGTGCCAGGTGTGTGTGCAGGTACTATGAGCAGCTGGTGGAGGCCAGGGATGCTGCTGCTAACTATCTCATAAAGCATAGAACCATCCCTCACAACAAAGACTCATCAGGCCCAGGATGTCAGTGGTGCTGAGGGGGAGAAACGCTGAACTAGTGAGCATATACACATGGGTGCACCTATCAATGAAATGAAGTTTGCACAATTAGTACTAACCTGTCCTTGCTCTGTATAATGCACTCTGATGTTTTGTATTCTAGGTTATTCTTTTTTTTTTTTATTCTAGGTGATTCTATCGTGTCATTAAACAATGTTGATCACAGTCCACTAAACTGATTTGTTGACCCACTGTTTGAAAAATACTGTGCAAAGTGACAGAAGCAGTACAAAATTCTCTGCTCCTTAAGAAGTGTGCTGCATAGTAGTACATGCTTACTAAAGCCCTAAGAACTTTATGATCTGGTCCTTGCCTGCCTTTTTTTTTTTTTTTTTTTTTTTAATCTTCTGCTATTTCCTTCCTCTCCTTTTTCTTCAGTGTACTGCAGGCATAGTGTCTTTTTCATGACCCTTACCTTCTCTGGCTTTGACTGTCTGGGATGTGCCTCTCCTGATGGTAGACATGGCAAGCTCTTTCTAGCATTCAGGTCCTACTGTACATTTTGTCTCTCTCTGCATCAGAATGAAGCTTCTGGAGAATGGGGATCATATCTGTGTTACTTACACCTTTATCCCAGATGTTCAGCATAGTGCTTGGAACCTAGCAGTCACTCAGCAAATGAATTCTGCAAATTTCTGAATGAATGGCCAAATGCCATCTGGACAATGCAGAATGACACTGCTATGTGGTATTCTTTGGGTGATACTGAGATCAGAATATTTCTGCCTAATATATGACTAAAGTGGACCCAAGGGTTATGATTAATAGCTCTTACTCTTGCCTTTTCTCCAGCATCATCTCTTTCTAAAGCACATACTTTATTTTAGCACTGTTTTTTTTGTTTGTTTGTTTGTTTTTAAATTTCAACACTGTTTGAAAGGAAATATTGGCCCTTTCTATTCTAGAAGCACCTTGAGAGGGACTGGTATTTGCAGTGGTTTTTGTCTTACCTAGTATTGTGGTACAAGGATAATTCACAGATCTGTCTTACCAAATCAGTAACATGGGAAATCCTTTCCTCCTCTGGAGTGGACTTATATAAGACTTATTTAGACATTTGACATGGCTGGTACCTCTGCGTGAGTAGATACTAACCAATGATCCCTTGAATAATGAGGAGGGCTATATCACAAGTATTTAGTTTTTTTATTCAACTTTTACCATTGAGTTACTGCATTTAAAGTGGAGGAAGGTCCAGGAAGATGGTATGGTCAGACTTTCTCTCTTTATGGATGAGATGACCAAGAAAGGTTTGGGCATACTGATGCGGCTAGGTCTTACAACGCCCCTACAAGCAAGGTTTTCTTATGTCTAAGCTTAAGACTTGAGGATAGGAGCACTAAGAGTTTGTGACATGCTCAAGCCAGACAGTTGATAAATGGCACATCTAGGATTCAATCCCAGGTCTTCCTCTGGCTCACAATTCAAGATGCAGAGATGCAGGTTGAGGAAACATCAACATTTATCTAATGCCCGAAGCCATGGTAGTGCGGGGGTCCATCAGGTAAATTATGTAGTATGAAGTCTGGGAGAGGATCTAGTAGACAGTGTTTAAATTCAGGCAGAGGAATATAGCCTGACAAGGTTGACTGAGACCGAGCAGTGGAGACAGGTTGGGGAGGAGGATGGAGGGAAGCGTGGTATCACAGAGCAGAAGGAGGAGAGTTTCAAAAGATAGGAATGACCCAGGAAGTCTCATACTGCAAGAGGTAGGACCAAAAGTGTCCCAGTTGGCAATGTCCTAAGGATCTGGCAACAGGGGAGTAAGGAGGTGTTCGATGACCTTGAAGGGAGCCATGTGATTAGCCAGGAGATGAGAAAGGAGACACAGTGAACACAGTTGGATGTTTGGTTGAAGAAAAAGGGGGAGATAATTCAAGATCAACATCAGTTGTGCTTGTCTGTTTGCTTGTTTTTCAGATGAGAGAGAATCACATAAGATTAAGTGCTATTGAGAAGGTCCCAGCAGAGAAGAGAGGTTGAGGATAGGAGAAAGGAGAAGGTGATGAAGAGCTCAAGGCCCTGAGTTGAGGAGGGGTAGGTTTGCATTCTCAAAATTGGCGGGAGTTGAGGGCGACATTTAGGGCACAGCAAACTGAGAGTTTCAGCCTGATGTTAAATACCATCTGTTAATTTCCCATGAAGGTAAATAGCCCATATTCGGGTAAACCTTGCCTTTTCTGGAGAGACGATTTTTATGTATTTGTTCTTTCAAAGCATTTATAACCTTCATTTACTTATCTTTGTTTCCTTATTTTTGTCTCTTTCTTCCATTAATGTCAGACCCCTGGAGCAGGGCCCAGACCAGAGAAATGGTCTAAATATTTAGGAAACTTTCCTCTTTGAAACAATCCTATGTGGAAGCTGGGTAATGCTAAGACATATCTCACATAAGAAAGTCTTCAATTCATGTTGAAAAGTGAGAAAAAATTAGGGAGGCATTAAAAAAAGTGTGTGTGTATGTATTTAGATTGCATTGAAGGAGTAATAAAGCTAAGGGCACATAAAACAAAACAGAATTCTCTCTTGAGCATGCAGAGGCTCTTGAAGTAAGCATGCAATACAGCTTTTCTCTCCATCCTGGCTTTGCAGCTTGATAATTTTTCAAATTTGAATCGTTAATACTAATTTTAACAAGGTGGAAGGTCCTGGGTGGAATTCTTAAAGTAGAAATTTTATATGTTCTTTTTCTCCTCTCTCAATCCTCTCATCTGTCTCTCTTTCTCTGTCTAGCTTACCCCTACGTGCAGAATGAACTTGGCATTGGAAGAAAACTGGAGTACATGCTGTCTCTGGCCCTAGTTGTTGATGTGATTGAGACTATTGAACTCTTCCCCTTAGCTACCTGGGACAGGTCAGGAAGCCTTCCAGTCTTTCCCTTTTGAGAGGAACTTTCTGTCTTACAGACCACACACTGATCCTTGAAAACAAATAAGATGAAAATGCTGCATCTCTTCCCAACTCAGAAAGAGATGGGTGCCTTGGGACTGTGTGGGAAGCATAGTGAAGGAGAGGGCAGTGGGCACCATGCAGACAGCAGGGCACAGGGTTTCAGTTTATAATTAGGTGCCAGTAGCATAAATGGAATGCTCAAGGGCATTTAAGGAGACAGGGCTGGATTTAAATTCTGCTCTGTCACTTACTGGCTGGTGACCTTGGCCTGCACCTTAACTTCTCTGAGCAGTGCCTTCCTCATATGGAAAATAGAAGATAATTATATCTTTGTAGAGCTATAAGGATTCAATGAGATCATCCATGAACACCACCCATCCAGAGCTTCAACAAATTCCAGGGCTTTCCATATTTGCATTCCGTTTTGCACCCTGGATTACTCCCCTCTTCCAGTTCGGTTTTGAGTGAACAATACTATTCAATAGGTATTTTTATCTCAGTTTTGTGGTGTGGTAACAAGGACGTGAGGTGGGAAATTAAAGGAGAATTAGGATGTGGGGGCAGAAGGATGACTTCAGTTTGGGGCATGTTAATTTCAAAATGTCTCCGAGACCTTTAAGAGGGGAACTAGCAGTCAAAACTTCTGGAGAGGTATCAGTTTGGAAGTTATTAACGTATCTGTGGTGGTCGTTGAAGAGAGTGAAGGTCACTCCTTGAACCCCAAGAGGTGCCATGAGGTCGATCTGAGAATGACACATTCTCGGAGACTGAGACGCTGTGGTACAAAGTACTTCCAACAGCCCAGAGCTGTCCCCGTTGCCAAGGGAAGCAGAGCAGTTTAGTAGCATGGTAAAAAGTGCCCCTTAATGTTTTTTAAGATAGGGAGTTCATTGGTGAACTTGATGGAAGCATTTCTAATGAAACAGCAGGGACAGCGTCTGAACACTGGAAAGAAGGGAAGGTGAGAGACATTGAGTGTCAACTCCTCTCTCAGCAGAGAGGGTCATGGCTGGAGGAGGCAGCAGGGTCAAGGGTGAATTTTGTATTTCAAAAGACAGAGACTTGAATGTGCTCCGAGGGGAGGGAAACTAAAGGGAGAAGAAGAGATTGAAGACATGAAAGAAGGAGAACAGTCTGGGGAGAAATTGAGGGATATGGGAGAGAATAGGATTAGGGGCACGGGATGAGAGGTTGGCCCAAACAAGGGGTGAGGGTACTTGTCCTCTGGAATCAGAGGAAAGGTGTATAGGCCAAGGGGTTTGAGATGGAAAAGGGTGCTATCATGCTAATTTCTTATTTTATCTTCAGCCATCAAGATGCAGTGAAGTTTTGCAATGCTTATTGAAAGGTTTTAATATTTGCAGGATTTTTAAGGTTTCATGGTATTTTCTTAGTTCTAGGACCCTTGCTCATATTGCATGTGTCCTGCCGAAGGGAGGCGTTCATGACAGCTGTCTCCCACCGTGCTATGGCCCAATCTTCTAAGCTATGGCTTCTGCATCCTTCACCTGTTTTGTTTTTCTGTGGCCAACCTTGAGGATTTACGGCTGAGAGCTCCACTGGTCCTCCAAGAACAGCATTCATTCAACAGCAACTTATTAGTCCCTTCTTGGGGTTAGGTTGGCGACTGGAATTGCATAGTCTCAGTTTTCATGGAGCTTTCAGTCTGGGGAAGGTAATAACAAAGCTAAATATACCTTACTAACAGTGGTAAGGCCTGTGGGAGTAACGCACACAGTATCATGATAGCGGACCAGAGGTGTCCCCAGAAGTGTCTGCAAAGTCAGCAAAGATTTCCTCTCTGGGGAAGAGACCTTTGGCTGGAGAACTGAAGAGGGCCTGGAGGTTGCTATGGATGGAGCTATGTGGAGGACCTAAAGGAATGCATCCCATGCAGAGAGAACAGTTGAATTGTTGTCCGAAGTCAGCATAGAGCATGAGGCTTTTTTCTCAAAGGTCCGTTATTTGAGCAAAAGATGGTGCAATAAAAGGGCATAAAATGGGTTGATAAAAGCAGACACAGGGCAGACCATGCTGAACCTTGTTAGCCATATTAACACTTGTGAACTTTATGGTGAGTACAGTGAGAGGCGGTCAAGGAATTTAAGGCTGTATATGGGGATAAGGATAAGGGTAACATGTTCATATTTGCTGCTTTAAAAAAGATTGCTTTTGTAGTCTTGTGGAAAACTGTGGAAGGGAACCAAGAGTAGAAGAAGAAGGGAGACCTGTAAGAGACAGCATGGTTATCCAGTAAGAGGATACATATTCGGATGAGGGTGAGGTGACAGGGGCTATGGAGAAAAGAGGACTAACTTCAGCTCTGTTTTTGGAGGTAGAATCAACCAGGTTTAGACAGCGTGTTCCATGAATGAAAGTATATGCAAAGCAACCCACAAAGGTCAAAGAGGCTGTAAAAGAAGAAAAAGGCCAAGTCCAGCTTGACAAGAAATGGCTTATTAAGGGGGCTTATGGAGAAAAGCAGGTCTTGGCTGACCACAAGATGGGCCACAACCCCATCTCCCATAAAGTCTACCTTTTTGCCCTGGAAGCTAGAGAGTACGTGCTAGGAGGGAACCCAGAAGGAAATGTTTGAGAATCAGTCGGATCTCCAGAGCAGATCAAGTTTGTTATGCCCTAGGACTGTATGTAAGGGTGTAGTTAAACAAGAAGAATGTGGGAGGTGGGGGACTGGGCTCAAGAAGGTTTCAGGTCACAGAATGGTCACCATGGCAGATTTGTTCAAGATGGCGCTAGTCTGGTTCACACACATGTGCATAAGAGAAAGAGGGGTGTTGAACGACTCTCAGGGTCCCGTCCCACTGAGTTCAACTGACCTAGATTAATACTTTGACACACCATCACCCTATAGTAGTATGATATCCTTATTGTATAAATTTATTATCTATGAATCTATTTTTTAATTCAGTTGTATTTTCCATCTGAATTATGTATTAATAAAAAAATATTGATCTGTTTCTTCCAATATGTTCTCTCTTAAGCTTCAGGAAAGTACCCATTTTAACTAAGACTCATTAAAACAAGCCTTGAGTCATGTTATTCCAATTCTTTGTGATCTAAATTTTTTCATTGTTGTGTGACCTTAGGCAAGTCATTTAGTCACTCCAACCTTAGTATTTTTATCTGTAAATATAGAAATCCCTAAGGAGAAATTTCAGGGTTCTGTTGAAGATGCACTGGTATAATAACATGGTAAAGTTGCATTTTATGTGGTTATATTCCAAACTCAGCACTTAGGATCACCTATGAAGTATTCTTGCATCCAATCAAGTGTATAGATCTAATCTCATGATTACAGGAAAGTCAAGGGACAACAGAACAAATTAATTAGTGTTAAGAAACGATCAGATAAATTCAGCATGAGGGACATTCTGTAAGGTATTGAGCCTGGTCTCTTAAATAGTCAATATCATGAGAGGAAAAAAAAAAGGAAGAAAAAGACATATCAATTAAATGCAGTATGTGAAACTTGGTTAGATCTTGATTTGCAAAACCAAAAGTTATGTTAGAGACAACTGGGGAAATTTGAATATGGATCATGTGGGTCATATTAGAGAGTTACACTTACTTTCATAAGGTGTGATAATGGTGTCATACTTACATAAGAGTGGGTCCGTATTTCAGGAGCTGTATTTTGAAATATTAGGAATGATTGATGTGAAGCCTAATTCTGTAATGACTCTATCAAAATAAGGATGCAGAGATTGAGAGAAGAGAGAAGAAGCAAATATAGCAAAATGGGAACACTTGCTGTAGATACTGAATATGTGTTTTCATTGCTGTATTCTTTCAACTTTTTCTTATATACGTGAAGTTTCAGGTTGAAAAGTCAGCATAAAAGGCAAAAATTGAGTATCAGCAGTATGAAATGAGGAAGTTGGTTTCTGTTTAGGCTCCAGGTTGTAGGAAACCATGTACCTTTAAACACTAGACTCAGACTTAGCAGAGGAAGATTAACACTATTTGAGGCCCCTGGGTACCTGAGAACCAGGGACCAGGAGATCTGGCTGGGCATCCCACATCACACTCACATAGAGGCCGACAGGGAGTGCAAGGGAGGATAAGTCTCCTTGTACTGTGCAAATGCTAATTTCTCTCTTTGTAATTCGTTTTGCCTAGCTGGCACCGTTGGCTCGCCTGTGGATTCAATACATGCATGATACAACTACAGTATGTTACTTTTGGAAACTGCTCACCACTGTGTATATATATGATAAACATTATTTTAATAGTGTACTCCCTCACTATGTCAGACCAAAGAGTCCCTGTGTTTGTATTCTGTTCCCACTGACGTATTTACCCCCTACCATCAGTATCTACTTCCCATTCTGTCTTCTTTTCCACAGAAACCAAATGCTTTAATTCTGGAGGAGGGTAGAATCTTAACCACATGGCTGATTTCTAGGACAAGAGCGAATACTTTAGAGTTTCCTGAGGCGAGGGTATGTCCAGGTAGGGACTGAAGTTTTGAGGGGCTTTCTTTAAGAAAAAGAATTCATAATTACAGATATGAAAATACATAGGAAAATGAATATTTATTTAGAATGAGAAAATAAATCACAAATTAAAGTTAAAAAATTTGCCTAAGTCCATAAACATCATAAGACACAGCAAAATAAATAATTTCACTAGAAAACAACTTTAACTTCCTGACACATACTGGTTAATACTTGTCCCCACACATTTGTTTCTTTTTGGCTGTATTCTTTAACTTTTAATCTGACAACAATTTAGTAAAATATTTCCTATGGAAAAATAAAAAAAGAATACTATCTTTCCTCTAGTGTTCATTATTGAAAAGTTCCTAAAGCTTCTCTCATCTTAAAATTTATTATTGGTAATGTCAGGTACATTACCAGAATCATTGTTGAATTTGTGAAGGTTTCTATTACATTTCTTTCAGAGACACACTGTGAGACTTTAGGTCATTTCAAGTTTTTCATGTGCAGTGACTAGTCACAAATTCTCTTGGAATTGACAACATTCATTAGCCAGTTTTTCATCAATGTCATGAAGAGTTTTTTTTTTTTTTTTTTTTTTTTTTGGGTCAACCCTGAAATTTTTTATCACCAGGCTGGGTGAATCAGTACATAGGCAATAGGAATATTTCTGCAAGTCATTCCTGTATTAGGATAGCTAGGAATAACTTAAGTATACACAGAAATGACAGTAAACCATATAAATATATTTTACTAAACCAAACTAAATGTATCCTCAACTCAGCTTCGCTTTTCTGGAAGTTATCTCCTACCTCTGACACCACCAGGCACAGGGAGAAGTGTGATGGGAAATTAGAGAGGAACAAGATCATACTGGGAAAACTCTGTGATTTTTTATTTTTGCACATTTTATAAAAATATATGAATGTGTTAACACATTGCTAGAGCCCTTCCATGGCTTTGGAAGGGGTCTGTGTAAATGAAGCCTGTGAAATTTAACTCAGCTTTCTGGTAAATCCTACTGTGCTTGAGATAAGATTTTCTCCATTTCACATAAACTTAAAACATTTGGTAAAGTGTCATGCTTACAGTGGGCTCCTAATAGTTCAGTTTAAGTTGATTTGGGGAGAACTATTTTACATAGTATTGTACATGCTATTTAAGAGCTTCAAATAAAAGAAGCCAGGAAGAAAATATTTCTCAAGTATTATTATTAAAGCATTTCTTTCTAGAACTTCTATATCTATAAAGAATCTTCCGGTGCTGTGATCTGTCAAATCTTGCTGCACACTAGAATCTCCTGGGATACTTTTGGAAAAATACCAATGGGTGCAATACGGGCAATGATATTTTTTTTAAAAAGCTCTCCAGGTGATTCTAACATTCAGCCAGAAATTGATACCCACTGTTCTAATGAGTTGAAATTCCTTTTATTTTCTATTTCTTATTTTTTTGCTTAAATGTCAAAATATCATTCTAGTTCTCCTTGGACTCTTTTGAATGAAATGTAAGGATAGGATGTTCAGGAAATGTGTTGTGCATGCATAGCACAATAGGCATTATGTAAAATATATCTTTGCTAGAAAGTAACTCTTCTGGTAAAACTTTCTGCTCATGAAGAATGCAGACCGTGGTGTGCTGACAGGGTGAGATATGAACCAGACGATGTGAACAGTTCCTAATTAAAAATAAAATTAATTTTCTACCAAACATCCTTCATTATACTTGAAGGCAAATGCAATTTTTTTCCGTATATAAAAGGTGCCTTGAAGGGGGTCAGCTACAAGGATATTTCAGACAAAATTGTCCAGCATGACAAACACATTCTAGTTCATCTGACACCCACGCTTCCTCACTGTGGCTCAGGTCACCTGTGGAGCTGGGCCGGGCTCCCACCTGACTGCTGTTCTCCTGTCTCCTATCTGAGGTAGATTGTGTGTTATAGAGGATTAGTATCTACCTGCTCGGTCTGTCTGCACTGAATATATTGTTCTTATTTTTCCTGAAATGGCTAACTTAAAGAAGAAATATAATATTTTTATGATGATGACAGAACATTAGAAATAAGAACTTGTTCATAAGTGAGATATTTAATGCTTTCAAAAGTATTCTTTGATGTTGCCTGAATATAGGCTTAATCTTTACCTTTGATTAGAGCTGGGGTTTTTTGTTTTTTTTTTTTCCAAGAGATTGAGAATATTTTATATGCCTGCAGAACTTCCAGTTATTTCACTCAAAACCACATTTTGGGTTGCCTGGGTGGCTCAGTCATTGGGTGTCTGCCTTTGGCTCAGGTCATCGTCCCAGGGTCCTGGGATCAGGCCTGCGTCAGGCTCCCTGCTGGGTGGGGGGGGGGGTCTGCTTCTCCCTCTCCCACTCACCCTGCTTGTGTTCCCTCTCTTGTTGTCTCTGTCAAATAAATAAATAAATAAATAAATAAATATAATCTTTGAAAAAATATTTAGGAATAAAAGCATTTCTATATGTACATTTAAGAATATATGTTGTATGTACACATATAACAAGTCCTCTCTAATCCTAGAAAGTAATCTTCAATATAAAGAACTTCCCTCAGATGTGAAACTAGCCCATGATGGCCTGATTTCATAGGCTTATGGCTGAGCAGCTTAGCCACTGAAGGGTTTGGAAGTGGTTTCCAGCCCAAAAAGGATTTATAACATGGTAGAAGGAAACAATAACATAAAGAATGTCAAACTGAAATAAATTCTATAATAAAAAAAGCATTTGAACTTGCTCTGTGCCAGAGCCAAAGCATTTCTTTCTGTTTTGATCTTTCAAAACTAACTGGGCAGGGGGGTCTTAAAGCTGTAATGAGAGCATCTCCCATCAGACATATATTTCTTGGAAGAGGAAATAGGACTGCAAATTACATTCTTAGCCAATGGGGATGGAAAGGCTTCTCAATTTGAGGGGATAAAGAGAATCCAGAAGTACCATTTGATGCATCAACAACAAATAGTCCAAGAATCCAACAAGAAAAGGTGGCCACAAGCAAGGGGAATTTTAGTTAGTTTCAAGAAGGGATTTCTGAAGAATTACTAAACAGCCCTTTTCTTCTTTTTACTTTGAGTGAGAAGTGGCCGGTCAGGTCAGACTCTCAACTTCTCTACCACGCCCAGAGAAGTCTTTCTAAAACATAAAACCTGATCATGTTAGACCTCTGCTTTAAACCCTACAATGATTTTCCCTAATTTTTCTAATCAAGTACATGAAATGCAAGGTTATTCTTAAAATATAAACCCTCTGCCTTCCTCTCCTTTCCCAGTCCTTTCTCAACCCATTAAACTACTTGCAGTACACACAGACACGCATGTACACACACGTCCTGCACACACAGACACGCATGTGCACACATGTCCTGATTCTTCAGGCTCCACTGCCTTTGCAAATTCTTTTTGCTTTTTCTGGTTCATGTGACAAACTTCTCTTCCTCCACGTAGGTGTTACCTCTATGTGAAGTTTTTCTCTAAACTCTAACTCAGGATTAATCATACCCCAAATCAGTAAGTCTTCTGAATTTCTAAAATTTCTTAAGTTCCTCTGTACGATTTTCAACCATGTTCTAATACCACAGAAGGTGAGGACTACAAGGGACAAGGATCATTTTGCCTTTTAGAGAGCTTTAGCACATTCTATGGACCAGCATGAAGACCGTAATTGTTCAATAGCAGCTAAAGGACTGCGGTGTATTATTCCCGCTCACCCTCACTCATTCTGTTCTCTCACCCTGGGTGAGCCTGTGGGATTACAGGTAAACAGACCTTTCTTATACAAGCCCAGTAGCTTATTTGCAATTCCTCTTGGATACCAACACAGCCATAGCAGGTGTTACTGAACTCTAAGTCCTAAAGCCCTAACTGGATATATGTATCACTGCTTTTACCAAATTATTTTCACAAAAAGCTTTTCTAGAAAAAAATTTATAGACAATGGTGGATTAAAGAAGGCCACACGCTCTTTACCACTCCTCCCACTGATAGGGAGAGTCTAATTCTTCTCCCCTTGAACGTGGGCTGGCCATTGAGGCATTTTGACTAATAAAATATAGAAGAAATTACATTCTGGACTTTCTACAGCTCAGTCATGCTTTGAAGGTTCCTACTGAACCCCTTCAAACACTGTAAGAACCCTGAACTGTTATGGAAAATGCTTACCAACCCTAGACCACCATTTTGGAGAGTCAACATATAGATGCCTGACCAGCAGAGCCCCATCCTTGGAACCAGCCCTGCCTAGGGGCTTACTTGTGAATTAATCCTTCTTGGATCCTCCAGACCACTTCATCTGCCAGCTGAATGGATGCTCCCTGGTGACCTCTGTCAATTCCACATAGAAGAATCACTCAGCTGAGTGCTACCTAAATTCCTGGCTTACAAATACATGCCCTAGTAATAAAATGGTGATTGTTTTAAATCGCTAAGTTCTGGAGTGGTTATACAACAGTAGATGACTTGAACACAGCCTCCTTCCCCCTACTTCTGCTTGATTGCTCAGCACCATTATCAGCTAAGTCAAATATAGAAGGATCCCTGTTCTGAGTTCTTAAATTATAGAATAAATATACTTCCACAGGTTCCTTTTCTCTATCCCTTGTAAGGCATATATTTTATTCCTTTTTCAGATAATGAACTCTCAGACTAACTTATTCTCTAAATTTCCCAGCCTTTTATAGCCTTATCATTCCTGTCATTTTCTTCTGTCCCATGACACTCCCACCCCTGTTGTGTCATTGTTACCAACTTCAGTAATCCCTGAATCTTCTTGCCTTTCTCTTCAATGTGGCTCCATGAAACTATCCAGGAGCCAAAGTGGTAATGAGTATTTGAACAGGCTATTTTTAAAAATTTTGGTGATTCTACATCCCTGGAGGACTTTAAAATAGATGAGCAATAGGTATTCTATTGGATGGGTGGTCCAATATAAATTCCTCCTGCCAGAATCAGAGTGCCTGGATTAGACAACCTCTAGCATTTCCTTTCTGCCAGGAGATCTATAATAGATTTAGATACGCAGAACCAGTCACAGCCGTGAAACACGTAAACTACCAGTTTCTTGATAGCATAATTAGATCACAAAATAAATAACCACTTGAATCATGTTTTTGATATATATTGGAAGAATTTCATCTTTTGGGAACATGTTTTATTTTTTGTAAAGAACTGTAAGGACGAGTTTCTTCCAACTATAATCAATGTTTACCACTATATTGATTTCCTTTCTTGTATTTTGTAGTCCACTGTAATTTTTATTCTCTGTGAATATTTCCAAACTCTGTCTTCAGTTTTTCACTTCTAGTGTATTTAATTGTTGCTTAAATGTGGTTTTTAAAAATTTGTGTCTTTTTAAGATTTTATTTATTAGATAGCCAGTGCGCGCTCACACGAGCGGGGGTTGGGGGGACAGAGGGAAAGGGAGAAACAGGGTGTCCAACACAGGGGGCGTGATCCCAGGACCCTCAGATCATGACCTGAGCTGAAGGCAAATGCTTAACCAACTAAGCCACCCAGGTGCCCCTAAAAAATTTGTTTTTATTTTTTTTTTAAGTTTTTACTTAAATTCCAGTTAGTTAACATGAAATATAATATGGGTTTCGGGTGTACGATATAGTGATTCAGCACTTTCATACAACACCCAGGAATCGTCCTGAGGCACTTCTTAGTCCCCATCAGCTGTTCACCCATCTCCCCACCAATCTCCTCCCTGGTAACCATCAGATTGTTTTCTGTAGGGAAGAGTCTGTTTCTTGGTTTGCTTCACTCTCTTTTTCCTTTTTCTTTTGCTCATTTATTTTGTTTCTTAAATTCCACATATGAATGAAATCAAATGGGTATGTCTTTCTCTGACTTATTTTGCTTACCATAATACTCTCTAGCTCCATCTATGTTGTTGCAAATGGCAAGAGTTCATTCTTTGTTATGGCTAAGTAATATTTCATTATATATATATATATATATATGTGTGTGTGTGTGTATGTATATATGTATATGTATATAGTCTCACTTCTTTTATCAGTCAGTGGATACTTCAGGTGTTTCCATAATTTGGCTATTATAGATAGTTCTGCTATAAGCATTAGGGTGCATGTATCCCTTTGAATTAGTATTTTTATATTCTTTGAATAAATACCTAGTAATGTGATTGCTGGATTATAAAGTAGCTCTATTTTTAACTTTTAACTTTTTGAGGAGCCTCCATACTGTTTTCCAGAGTGGCTTTCCCAGCTTGCATTCCCACCAACAGTGCAAGAAGGTTCCCCTTTCTCCACATCCTCACCAACACCTGTTATTTCTTATGTTGTTGATTTTAGCCATTCTGACAGGTGTGAAGTGATATCTCATTGTAGTTTTGAGTTGCATTTGCCTGATGATAAGCAATGTTGAGCATCTTTTCATGTGTCTATTGGTTATCTGTATGTCTTCCTTGGGAAGCTATCTGTCTATTCATGTCTTCTGCCCATTTTTTAATTGGATTATTCATTTTTGGGATGTTGAGTTTTATAAGTTCTTTATATATTTTGGATAAAAACTTTTTATCAGATATGTTATTTGCAAATATCTTCTCCCACTCCACAGGTTGCCTTTCAGTTTTGTGGGTTGTTTCCTTGCTGTGCAGAAGCTTTTTATTTGGTTGTAGTCTCAGTCATTATTTTTGCTTTTGTTTTGTCTCAGGAGGCATATCTAGAAAGAAATTCCTATGGCTAATGTTAGAAAGGTTACTGCCTGTGTTCTTTTCTAGGATTTTCATGGTTTCAGGTCTCACATTTAGGTCTTTAATCCATTTTGAGTTTATTTTTGTGTCTGGAATAAGAAAATGGCCCCATTTCATTCTTTTGCACATTGCTGTCTAGTTTTCTCAGTAGCATTTATTGAAGAAACAATCTCTTCCCTATTGGATAGTCTTTCCTGCTTTATCAAGGATTAATTGACCATATAGTTGTGGGTTCATTTCTGGGTTTTCTGTTTTGTTCTATTGAACTATATATCTATTTTTGTGCCATTACCATGGTTTTTTTTTCACTTTCTTAATTATTTTTTTAATTTTTTAATAAACATATAATGTATTATTAGCCCCAGGGGTACAGGTCTGTGACTCGCCAGGTTTACACACTTCACAGCACTCACCATATCACATACCCTCCCCAATGTCCATAATACCATAATGTTTTGATTATTTCAACTTGGTAATATAACTTGCAGTCTGGAATTATGATGCCTTCAGCTTTGTTTTTCTTTTTCAAGATTGTTTTGGCTCTTTGGGGTCTTTTGTGGTTTGATACAAATTTTAGGGCTGTTTGTTCTAGTTCTGTGAAAAATGTTGTTGATATTTTGATAGGAATTGCTTTAAGTGTATACATTGCTTTGTATAGTATAGACATTTTAACAATATTTGTCCTTCCAGTCCACAAGCATGGAATGTCTTTCCATTCCTTTGTATCATCTTCAACTTCTTTTATTGGTGTTTTATAGTTTTCAATATATAGATCTTTCACCTTTTTGGTTAGATTTATTACTAGGTACCTCATTATTTTTGGTGTGTTTGTAAGTGAGATTGTTTTTCTTAATTTCTCTTTCTGCTGCTTCATTATTGGTTTCTAGAAATGCAACAGATTTCTGTACATTGATTTTATATCTTGCAGCTTTACTGAATTCATGTATCAGTTCTAGCAGTTCTTTGGTAAAGTCTTTTGGGTTTTCTATGTAGAGTATCATGTAATCTGTAATTAGTGAAAATTTTACTTCTTGTCGATTTGGATACATTTTATGTCTTTTTGTCATTTCATTGCTGTGGGTAGGACTTGCAGTACTATGTTGAATAGAAGTGGTAAGAATAGATATCCCTGTCTTGTTCCTGACCAAAGAGGAAAAGCTCTCAGGGTTTTTCCCATTTAGGATGATATTAACTGTGGGTTTTTCGTATATGGCCTTTATTTATGTTGATATATGTTCCCTCTAAACTTACTTTGTTAAGGGTTTTATCATGAATTAATGTTGTACTTCATCAAATGTTTTTTCTGTATCTAATTAAAATGATCATATGGTTTTTATCCTTTCTTTTATTAATGTGATGTATCACTTTAATTTGTGAATATTGAACCACACTGGCAACCCAGGAATAAATCCCACTTGATCATCATGAGTGATATTTTTAGTGTATTTTTTTATTTGGTTTGCTAGTATTTTGTTAAGGATTTTTCATCTATGTTCATCAGAGATATTAGTCTCTAGTTCTTTTTTTTTTTTCTTGTCTTTATCTGGTTTTGATATAAGGATAATGCTGGTCTCATTGAATGAGTTTGGATGTTTTCCTTCCTTTTCTATTTTTTTTTTTTTTTTTGGAATAGTTTGAGAAGAATAAGTATTAACTCTTTCTTAAAAATTTGGTAGAATTCACCTGTGAATCCATCTGGTCCTGGATTTTTGTTTGTTAGGAGTTTTTTGATTAACTGATTCCATTTCTTTGCTGGTTATTGGTCTTTTCAAATTTTCTATTTCTTCCTATTTGGTATCTGTTTTTGGTAATTTATATGTTTCTAGGAATTTATCCTTTTCTTCTAGGTTTCCAACTTGTTAGCATATAGTTTTTTATAATATTCTCTTACAATTGTTTCTGTTTCTGTGATGTTGGTTGTTATTTTTCTGCTGTCATTTGTGATTTTATTTATTGGGGTCTTTCTGTTTTCTTTTTCATAAGTCTGGTTAGAGATTTATCAATTTTATTAATTTTTTTCAAAGAACAAGTTTTTTGTTTCTTGATCTATTTTTTTTTTTTAGTTTTTACATCATTTATTTCTTCTCTAATCTTTATTGTTTCCCATATTTTTGACTTTTAGACTTGGTTTGTTATTCTTTTCCTAGATCCTTTAGGTATAAGGTTAAGTTGTATATTTGAGATTTTGCTTGCTTCTTGAGGTAGACCTGTATTGCTACAAACATCTCTCTTAGAATCACTTTTGCTGCATCTTGAAGGTTTTGGACTGTTGTGTTTTCATTTTCACTTGTTTCCATGCATTTTTTAATTTCTCAAATGTGGTTTTTATCCATCTTGTGTATAAGAGAAAGAAAGAGGGAGAACTTTACATGTTTGGTTTGGTGACTGATCTGTGCACTTCAGAAATCAGCGAGTTTCATTTCCTCACCTTATAGCAAGATGGTCCCCTTAGAATGTGGGGAAAATATAGAATTCTTCTTTCCCTTTTCTGGCTTTCCCCTCAAACAAGTAGGGAGAAGCAGCACTACCAAGAATAATATTTTAATTGCTTGTTAGGTTGACCTTTAAAATAATTACCGCAATAAACAAGTTTTGTCAAAGCAACTGAGGTCGCCAGTTATTCCATATCCTCCACCAAAAACAATGGATATAAAAAGTTCTCTCAGTGTGATGTGTTGAACAGCCAGTGGGGAGCTATGGGTTGATCCATATCCTAAAGCAGCAGAATAGAAATAGAGCACAGGTTAGGCTTGAAGGGAAGGCATGATTTAAGGCCCCACACTTGCATCCCCTGCCAGTTCTCGCAAATATGGCAAAATTTGGTTGTTGTAACAGAGAGATTAACAGCTATAAAGGTCTTGCTTTCAAGTGTAATCCAAGGTGGGGTTGGAATCAGGTTGGAACAGACTCACAGAGCGATTCTTTATCGGTGTTTCAGAGGGAAAGGTAATGTCGTGTAGAGTCACGCAGTCACCTAAAGAGAGCAGCCAAGTGATGCACTGCAGAGCTCAGAACAGCAGAAAAGTCCCAAGACTCATGAAAGAGAACAGGAACAAAGGCTGTACCTTAAGATGGGAGCATGCTCGTAGGTGAAAGAACCAAGATTGACAGAAATACATCAAATACATCAACTTTAACAAACAAGAAGCTGGACAGTGATGTCATTCCTGTCCCTCTACTTAATGTAATAAATACTGTATGACATTGGGCAAGTTATTAATCCCTCTGTGCCTCAGTTTCCTGCTCTATAACTCCTAAGATTATTGTGATATAGTAAGTGCATTTATTTTCATACCTCTTAGAACTCCATAGGTGTCATTTTTATTACATGTATCATTATAAAGGATTCCTTGAATCCTCTTTGCTACTTAGATTGGTTTATATTTTCTGTATGCTTTCTATTGATACTTAGTTATTTGGTTGATAATATTAATCAGCTAAGATAACTCTAAAACTAGATGCCAAAATTAATCAAATTTTTTCTTATTTCAACTGGAAGAGAAGTTACCTGATGACTTAGTTGTCTCTGCCTACCTAATAGCCTGATAGCTGAAACCATAAAGGGGAAAGAGTCAACAGAAATCTGGAATAAACTTCCTAAAGGGTATTGTGCTCTTTTAACCTTCTACACAATAGACCAAGTAAAACCTAAGATGTATAGTTCCTCTGATGTTGGTAAGGGAGCCTTTGACAAAAGGGCAAAGTGATTCCCCCCCCCCCAAATGTTTAAAAATAGTAGCAGCTTTTTTTCCTTTTAAACTGTCAATATTGTAAGACCAGGGGCAGTATGGATAACACTCACCTTATGCAAGGTCTAAGAACATATAGTAGTTGGATGAATTGTTTTTCCCCCCCTTGGTTGGTATTTATTGAGGGTCTATTACATGCCAGGTACAGAGTTCAGCAGCAGTGAAAAAGAGAACCAAAGTGCATTCCCTCATGAAGCTTATGTTCCAGTGGGAAGGTAGATAATAAGCAAATAAGCAAATTAAGAGATAAATAATAGAAGTTTGTTGAGCAAGCAAATAATGGATGGATGGATGGATAAGTGTTTAATGTAATGTCAGATAGTGATGATTACTGTGAATAAACATGCAGAGCAAATAGGGAGAGAGTGTTGGAGGTTGCTGTCTAGAATTGTGATCAGGGCCAACCTCTCTGAGATGATTGTTCATAAAAGGCCTAATTGAATCATGGAAGTGAGACATGATGTCCCTGAAAAAGAGTGTTCCTAGTAGAGACAACTGCAAATGCAGTAACCCTGAAGAGTAATGAGACAGGGTTGGAATGAGCTGAGAGGAGCATAGGTAGGAAAACAGGACGGGAATAACTGAAGATCAGATAATAGATAATGTAGGGCTGTTCAGGTCATGGGAGCCACTAGAGAGCTTTGAGCAGTGGAGTGAAATGGTCTGATTTACCCGCAAATGTTCCTGCTGGTTGTGTGAAGCATCCACTTCTAAAGGAATGGGTGGATGAAGAGCAAGAGTTCGAGAGTAGCTCAGCAGACCCTAAGGAGTGCTGGTTGCTTTAATACTCATGCAGTTAGGTTCTTCTGAGTCAGAGGAACAGAAAGAGAAGGAGGTAGACCTTTTCTGGGAAGTCTGCTAACTCCCTTCCTAGGTGGTGTGGACCTTGAGATTTGTAATTTGATTTCCAGTTTTCATGCAACATTTTAGGTGTCTTTCTTGAGTTTATTGTTAGGACAGCATAACATATTTATAAAATAATATCGTATTTTCCAGTTCATCTGGTAATGAATCATTTGCATATCATTTTAATACATCTGTAGATTGGATCACTGGGCTCTTAACTATGCAGAAAAAGTTAAAATTTGTTTATATTAAGTGTAATAGTTGCATAAAAGTTAGTATGCAGTACTTACAAATTAGCTCCATAAAAACTTGCTAAAAGTTGCTTAGCTAAGAGGTAGAAGAATAAATAAAGGAAGAAATCTTACTGTGGTTTAACAGTAAAGAGATTGAGATTGCCCTTTCCTTAACTCAGTGGGCACTTTACTCTCTAGGATTGTAGACTATGTGGTAGACCCTAAATTAAGTGAAGGAAACTATATAGCAGTCTTCCACAGACTATTCCTACAAGCCTGGGTCTATTTGTGAACAAACATCAGCTTGGAATAGAAGGATATATTCAAGTGCCTGAAATCATAGTTCTTTTCTAATTGGAATGCATCCTAGTACAATAGGAAAATACAGTTTGGATATTAACTTATGTGGCCTTAAATGAATCACTAACCTCAGTTTCTCCATCTATAAAATGGGTCTATTAATCCCAACCCTGCCTACTTCATTTGATATGTGTTGCCGGGTGTGTCTTGGCATCAGGCACTCTCCTAGATTCTGGGCGTATAGAATAAAATAGTTTTGATACCTGTCCTTCAGAAGCTTAGGGCTTTTTTGAGAAGAAGATAAGTCAATCAAGAATTACACTGTAGGCTATTAAATTTGACAGAACATGCTCTGCGAATTTAAGGAGGTGGCCGGGATGTGAATAAGAAAGCTTTTGGGATGAAGTGACATTTGAAGTGATTGTTCAAAGTGGGGATAAGGGAGGTTAGAAATAAGTAGGAAGAAATGCCGCATCTTTGGCATATCAACAAGAAACAAAGGAAAACACGAAGAGTTCTACAATGGGAGTAGCTTTAAAAGTGTGTGTGTGTGTGTGAGAGAGAGAGAGAAGGGGGGAAGAGAGGAGAAAGGAGGGAAAGAGAGAGAGACTGAGGGAGAGAGGTGAGGAGTGGAAAAGAGAAATTGAGAATGGACTAGAGTTACTTTTATTTGTGAATGCCTAAAAACCTAAAGTAGCAGAAGCTTAAACAAGATGGAAGTTCATTTCTTTCTTATATAAAAGTTGAAAGTAGAGCTTAAGGATAGTATGGCATTTCATGGTGTCAAGGACACGGGTTTCTTCCATCTTGTTCATATGGCTTCATTCTCAAAATCACCTTATGGTCCAAGGTGACTGCTCCAGCTCCAACCACAAAAACTACATTCTCAAGGGCAAGTATGAGCAAAGGAAGGAAATCAGTCTTCCCAGTCCCTATGATAGTTACTTACACCAATTTTACTTATATTCTGGAACCATATTTCAATGGAAGGATGATATAAAAATACAGTCTTTATTCTGGGTAGCCATGTGCACACATAAAATGATCTCTGGGGGACCCTGGCAGCATGTGTGTGTGCACACCCATGTGTGTTTATGCCTGTGCAGGTGTGCGAGGCTGTGCACATGCATAAGTGGCAAGAGGCAGAGGTGAAGATTGAATAAGATACGTAAGAAGTTACTTTGCCAATGGATAAAGGACTAGGTAAAACTAAGGAATTATTCTAGGACAAATATATTTTAATGGTTATATATTTAATATATTCTTTAAAACTAACCTGAGTTTACAATACATTGCAAGAGCCTTGTTTATCTTCCCATAATACTCTATACCAGTATCATTGTATAACTAAATTTCCCTATTTATCGTTTGTCTCTGCTTCTCTAGACCATAAATTCTTCAGATTATATATTGTGTTTTTGGTGCAGGTCAGTTTATTCCCCATCACTGATGTTTACTTTCACGTGGGAGGAAAGCCATCGGTGTAATTCTTCTGGACTTTCTCTACTTCTCGGAAAAAGGTTGGGGATGGGAGATGAATGACTTAACTGAGATGATTAGGGTGAAGAAGTGGACAGGAGAAGCTGTACCCCTTCCTCTCTTGTCTCTCTCTCTGGGAAGTCCTGTCCCCAAAGACCATATATTCTGCTCTTTTCCTCTAAATAAAAGTTTTAAAGTTTGGGGAATGAATTCAGTTCAAGGGTATCAACACTGGTGTACCAGCAAGGAATACTGAGGGGAAAAAGCCCAGGACACTAAGTTGGAGGAGGAGTATCTGTAAGGAGTGACTGGAATAGGTTGCTTTAAGCTCTGGGGAGGGGACTGGATTCCTGGGAATCTTGACCTTGAGAGTTTCAGCAGCCTGTGATGCTTCTTACCCAGCTGAGGAACTATTCCTACTCATTCATTCATCTGACATATCCTTACTTAGTGTTTGCCAGCTGCCAGGAGCTTTCTAGGCATTGGGAATGTTGCCGTGACCAAAGCATCAAAAAGCTTGGCCCTCATAGAGCTTACATTGCAGCTGAGGAGATAGCAAACAATTAGATTTGCTTGCCTTTTGGGTTTTTTGTTTTGTTTTGTTTTGTTTATTTGTTTTTTTAGTATTTGCAAATTAACATGTCAAGGAAGAATCAATGATTTGGAGAAAAACAAAACCATGAAGAGGGTAGGGAGTGCTGAGGGAGATGATGGCTTTCAATTTTAAATAGGGGAGGGGGTCAGGAGAAGCTTTTTTGATAAGGTGACATTTGAGTGAAGACCTGAAGGAGTTGAGGGAGTGAGCCACATCAAAATCTGGGACAACGGCCTTGTGAGCTTAGTTAGTATATGGCTCTGCCCAGTTTGGAACCTTTTGGGATCAGTGGCCATATGAGTACCTGCAAAGAAGCCGTGCCTGTTGGCAATGGAGGGGGTCCTGATGCAGGGATACCATATCCTGACAGTGACATCTCTTTCCTTCAGGAGGAGACTCACACCCTTGATTAGCACTGAAGCCCAGTGGGTCAAGAGAGCAAACCCCTAGAGTCTATTGTGGTGGGTGGAGGCAGTTATGCCCCACTCCTATACTTAGTCCGCTCCAAGGGGCATTGCCAAATGTGACCCTCCTAGCCTTGTTCTAGCCCTTCACATACTTGCGGAAAAGGAGTGATGAGTGGGATGGGTGGATTGGAGTGTAAGGAACTGGGCATGTGTCCCTCTGCCCTTTCCTTCCCATTCTCGCTAAAGATCTGGTCCATAAGTGTGTGCTCTGTATTGCCCTTGGTCATGTGGTAAACCTTACAACTCACAGGGGAGGGCTGTGGTCATTTGGAACTCCCCGTGGCTGTGTGATAAATCTCCCTAAGTCTGATATTTGGTATTAAGAAGTCCCCTTGTCAGCATATATGACAGTCTCCTCTAGCAGTTTTCTCAGAAAACCAAAAAGCGATCTTCATTTATTACTCCTTTTGCTTTACTTCTCAGTTGACAGAGAATTGGGTGAGGAAGAGAAGTGCTATGTATTGGGAATCCTCAAACCCCAGGATTGTGTGTGTGTGTGTGTGTGTGTGTGTGTGTTCATTATCCATGGAATAGTCTGTGAATGAACGGACGGATGGGGAATGTTGAATTTGTGCCCTTAAAATTGGCCTTGAGATCTTTTGTGACTTCAGCCTCTAGCAGAAGGGGTAATGCAACTTTGGTAGGAGTAGGTAATGCTCACTACATAAGATACACTGAGAAAAAGATACCAGGGAAGGGACGGTTGCAGATTTTTTCATTCTGAAGGGTGAAATTTTATTTTCACTGACACACTCACCCTGTAGCATTTAAGCTGGAAAGGGTGGCTCCTTTAACTGAAGTTGCTGTAACTTTTCACATACTTGTCTCGATCCACCCCAGTGGGAAAATCATACCCTTGGTCTTGGATGTTTTTGAAAGTTTCACTCCTTCTGTCACACCTCTGTTCTTAAAAGTCTCTGAAAAATATGATAAATATGGTTACCATTCCCTTCTGACACCTTTACCTAGAAGTTGGTCTGTCCTGAAACTGGAGCTGAGACTTTGCTCTGTCCTTGGGAGGAGGAAAAGAATGAAGGAGCTGGGTGTTATGAAATATGGTGGATGCTGTGATGAAGACAAGGGGTATTTTCTGAGCTAGATAATGATGGAAACGTGAGAACCCGCAGTTTTGAGAGATTGCTCAATGGTCTGAATTCCTGAAGAGGTGTGCTGCCAAAAGGATAGTCGAAGATACCCCCCACGTGTTGCCATCACATCTGTTCTGGGCACCCTTGACTTTGGCTAGTTCCTTGCCTACATTAAAAAAATTTCTTGTCCTCTCTACATAGTTACTGATGAGCCTAAGGGCTTAGACAATAATGAGAAAGTCAAAACAGAAATTGTGAGAAAAACACTTTGCTTTTCTTTTGTATCCGCTGAGCATTAGAATTATGTTTCTGTTTTTAAGTAGAAATTGCAGCATAAAGAGATACCATAATACACATTTTGGTTCGTTTGGGTGGTTGAATTGAGGTGTAATGGGATTTGCTTATATTCCACCGGCTGATAAATGTGACACCAGAAACCAGCCTGGAGCTTTCTCGTGTAAACAAAAGACCAGAGAAATTAGCATTAGGACGAACTGCATTTTAACACTCTATTAGCTTTTGAGGTAGATTTAGATTCTTTTCTCTAGATTGTAAAAATCCTCCACTTCTGTCTCTTCTCTGCTTCATCATCTGCTGAATTCAATGCTATGAACACGAAAGTGCTCGATAACTGAAACCCGACGATGACAGACTTGGATGTAAAAGCAAAACAGTGCTCAAAATTGCTAAAGGAAGTTGGGTGTAGTTAGATTTTTTTAAAGGCCATGGTGGGATAATTTGGTAGAATTCCTAGCCTCTCCTAAACGGTGACAAAAGGTAGCCAGTGCTGTCTCTGTGAGGCCCCTGGGTGTCTAGAATAAAAATGAATTAGGAGAAAGGGTCCGGGAGAGCTTTGCCATGATAGGATGTAGGGCAGCATAATTCTTAAAATTCTCCGTGAGGAATCATATCCATTGATAAGCTTTCCTGTACTTCTCAGAAAGAGCACAAGTTAGAATGGTAGTAACTCGCCCTATGAAATAATGCATTATCTTGTCACATCTGGTACCCCATCACTGACTTGGTGGCTTTACCGATGTTCCTTTTCTGGAAATCCATCCTGGGTGCTTCATGAATGACAGCTGGACTCTGAGATTCATTGCAACCTTAGATATATAGTGTTGGTAATCCATAAAACTACTGTCCCTTTTAAAAATGACCCCTTTTGAACAAGAGAGAAAGGGGATCTTTACTTTTAAACTGTGAAATCGTATGAATGGGAGTAGGGAGAGATTTGTTAAAAAAAAAAAAAAAAAAATCATCCTGAAACACTATCTCAATTCCTTTTGAAGACTAAAACTAAGAATAATTATACCTAACACATTCCTTAGGACTTCTTTATTTTCATACAAATTTGACTTAAAGTAAGGAAGAACTCAGGTAGAATTTTTCAAGGTTGTGCTTTAGGGATTGTTTGACTGATCTTCACAAGACATGAGGTTGGTTTAGTGGCAGTTTATGGTTGGATTTTCATAGCAAGCATAAAATATTTGAAGCAGCAAATGATTTGTAAGCGTGGAGAGTTATATTGTTCTCTCTAGCAATCTGCAAGTCTACGGCCAGTAGAAAACCACCTCTCTGTGTGTGGGATGACCTTCTATATCTTTAATTTTTATATTTTTGGATTCTGGCCTTCTTGTATCGTTTATTTACCTCTAGTCAGTGTTTCTTGCAATTCTTTTGTCCTTAGGTATACTTCGTAGACCAGCTGAGAGTGAGAGCAAAATAAGTAAATGCCTCAATTGCAAACTTCATCAGCTTCTTTAAAAAAAAAAATCTTTTTAAATTCCACTTCTTAAATTCTTCCCAGGTTATCTAGAGACCTCTTAACACTTGGGAGATTGGGCTGGGTCTGTGGTACACTTTAGCTGCTCCCATCACTTTTTTCAATAATGCCTCTTTGTTCTCCAAACCCTATCATATTCATGCAGCTTTATACTAATTATTGTTTTCTATGCTGATAGTATTTAATTTAGTATATATAATAGGGGAGACACTGACCCACAGACCTGAAATTGAAGCTTAGCTCAGCTCTTAACTGTGAGACCTTGTATCTCATGCGTAATCTCTCTGGGACATAGTTTTCAACTCAATAGAATGGAGTTCTTAATAATTGTTTCACAGAGCTGTGGTGAACATCAAGTCGATGAGAAGCTTTGTAGACCATGAAGTGTTATAGAGGTGTTGGGTGTGTAACGGAGATTGCTATCTGTCTACCCAAATCCATTTTCCTCTTCTCCTTAGTCATGGAATTCTGTCTGGATCCAGCCTGGGACTGGACTTTCCAGTCTCCCTTGTAGCTGGGTGTGGCCCTGTGTTTAAACTCTTGCCAGAGCAGTGAAAGAGGGAGAGACATGTATTGTCTTTACTCCATTTACCCTGCAGGATATCTCTGGCCCTGGACTTCAAGTTGCCCTCTTTCTGATGGGCTGAATGGGTTATTTGCAGAGTGACCTCGGAGACCACGTGGTCACAACAGTTTCCTGAATCAAAAAGGGGGACAGAGCTGTCAGCTGATCTAGAACACTGTCCTGGACTATTGCGTGAAGAGAGATGAATTCTGTTTCGTTTGAGCTTTTGCACTCCTGGATATATTTGTAACAGTAGTTTAGCCTACTGTAACTAGTACCTGCATTATTTTTGAGTCCCATGTTGATAGAAATTCATAAAGTAATAGAGCTGGAAAGAAGCCATAGCAGTCATCTTGCAAATAAAAATAATGCTAGGAGAGGAAACAATTTTTACTTGGTCACAAAAATTAGTTACAGAACTGGAATAAAATCCAGTTTTCATTATACAGCTTCACCCCTTTGAAGGGTGAGTAATAAACATACGGAATCGAGTACTTGAGAGATGGTACAGGCACAACATAGGAAGAGATTCAGAAAGTACTTGTGTAAACTGTTTGTAACCCCTCTAGAAATGGCAAGTAGGGAAGTGGCATTTTACCTAACCTTTTACACTGAGATCAAGGTGGATAACCAGGCCCTTGGAGAACACACTCTTTAGAGCTTCTTTTGTCAACAGCCCGCCAGCCCAAGGGTCCATGTGTCAGATAAAGGATTGCAACCTCTTTTGGATCCTTGTGAGAACAGCTTCAGGGAAAGATGGGCAACCTCACAGTGGTGCTGGGTCTGTTTTAGCCACAGCTTCTGAGAGCTTCTGTGCTCAAAAACATTGATCTAAAATGGCTTCTCGAAACATAACCCAACAAGAGAGAGATGAGATTATGTTTTTAGCATTTGAACCATAACATGCTCACTCTGCTTTAAAAGGTCTTATGGGACTGAAAAAGCCCAGGGAAACAGAAGTTGCTGTTCTCATTAAAGGAGAGAGGTATTTTTATTCATTGTTTTTATTCACATCAGTTAATTTAACATGCCTTGAAGGGGCCTCTTCCAGGGTAGCAGTATTAAAGTAGCAGCTTACTCACTGATTATAAACAAACATTAGTCAAGTTGACTTATAAAAGTTGGTGCATGGATTAAAAAGCAAAAGAATTACCTTCTACCTGACAGATGGGATGAGTCCCAAAGGTCTCTTCAGGCCTTATGACAATATGCCATGCAAGAAATTTAAATGAAATCCAGACTCTTTAACCATGATTTGTAAATGTCTCCATGATCGGGCTCAGACCTACTTCTCACCCTCTTCTCAAGACCCTGAAACCTTGACTCACTGCTGAGAAGCCTCACTTGGTCTTTCTGTTTTATAACCACCACCTCTGTCATATGCCACACGGATCTGCACATTGTTGCTAATGTGACTAGCTACTTTCCCTCTTCTTCAGTCTCCATTTAAAAATCAGCCTCTTAGAGATGTCTTCTCTGACCACCTTACCAAAGTAGTATCATTCCACTGCATTTTTTCTTCCGTTCAGTTTATTTCTTTCAAAGCACTTATAGACATTGTCATGGATTTTATGTGCCACCTTATTTATTTTCTGTTGGGTATTAATCTCCCCTACTGGACAGTGATTTAATTGGCTTAATGACCCATTTTGACCATAAAAAGGGCAAAGGTCCATCCAGGGAGAGTGTGAAAACTCCGTTTTTGAAGCCAAGCTAGAGCTTAGGTAGGGAGAAATTAAAAACCAAGAGACTAGGAATGGAGAGTGGGATTAATTACCTGATAGGGTTTCCTTGGGATGGCAGACAGGCTGGAGTATGCTTGAAAATGGAGGTCAATCTCATATGGGAAGTTGGACAAGAAGACCGAAAAGGTCAAGGACCTGAGAGGAAACCAATAAAGCAGAAAGCTAAGGCAGGGACAGAGACAAAGTCTCCAATGGACTGATTGAGACTCACTGCCATGTCCAGCTCTTCAACAGAGCATGTCAACACTTCCCTGGATAGCCAGTCCAAGACCATTCTCAGTATGTCTAAGGTCCTGGATGATTGAGGGGGATCAGTGACTTTACCTTCCTCTCAAGGGGGTACTGTTTGTCCTTGGTCAGACTGTAATTCTTTCTTCTATCTGGTATCACCCTGGACCAATTCTTAACTCTGTCCACACATCCCAACCATGGGATGTTTCCCTACAGCTCTGACAGCTGATTTCTCTGAGAGCAGTTTTGCACCTTTGGTCTACAAATCTTGAGCTACCCTTCTACCTTTCCCAAATTTTGACCACCCTGTGCCCTTCTTAGACATCAAAACCCTCTTCAAGTTGTGCTTCTTTTAATGAAAAGTTGCCTTTGTCTTCTTGGAGAGGAACCCAAGAAACCTGGTTTGTGGATTGTCCTCTAGTGTATACGATTCTCTTCAGACTTGCCTTTCTGTTGTTATAGTAACAGCAGATGTGCCTTCTGGAATGTCGTGTTTCCCAGGAAAACTGTTGTGAGGATCTGCTTGGTCCCAGCTCTCTTTCAGACAAAAAAAACCCAAAAAGAATCCTGTAGCCACAACTGTATTTGTTTTCTTGCATTATAGAAGCCAGGAGAAATTGACAGAGTACTAGAAACAAATCTTGGCAAGAAGTAGGACATGTAACATGATGAAATTTGATATCTAGCCTGTTCTACTTTACTGAAAAATACATAATGCTAATAATTTACCTGTACTGTGATCATCAGCATAAATTGTGCAATAAAATGTATGGGTATAATGGAAACTTCAAAAGCATCAAATAGATGATAAATGATAAAAACCACAGTGGATTACTTTACTTAGCTTCGATTTTAATATTTGTCAAATGAATGAAACAATGTATTTATACCCAGAAACCCATATTATCATACATATATTTGCTAAAACAGGAAGCATAAATTGTAGTTAAATTTAGTAATGTCTGATGGTATGCTTGAATGTTTCTTTGTGATTAAATGTGAACAATCGCTCCTTTAAGTTAAAGGTCTGTGTATATGTGATTAATCAGATTGAAATGAAAGTGCAGACAGCTCATGCCATGCCTAGTTATCAGAATGATTGGTTTTAGTCTGTGCTTCTAGGTGAAAAAATATCTGTTAATAACCCCAGCAGCCAAACCCCTGATGTCACTGATAGCTCAATGATTTGTGCACATGCTGCATTATTAAGCTCATTTGCAGGTAGAGGGTCTACACAATGATCCATTGGATCGCAACATTACAACATGAAAAAAGTGACATCCAGATTTATGCAAGAGTTATGACTTCAAAGTGCATTTCATCAGTGAGAAGTTTAAAATTGCTGCTGTTGTAGCTGTCACAGGCATGTTATTTTCTTTGGTTTAGATGTAGGCAAGGCTGTCAAGCTTTTGTCACACAAACTGGTGTTTTTGTGTACCATAGCTTTCTGCCTGCTGGTGACAGCCAGTCTCTAAACCGAGTTGTTATTAAGTCTTCAGTTTGAAGAAGTGCTTTACCAATGTGGTTGAATTACACTTGATCATAAACACCTTAATGTTTTATTGGGTATAAAAGAGCAAACTATGAAAGCAGCTCTGTAGTGAGTACTGGTGGATTGCTGGTGGGAAGTGTTGCTCTTCATTACTGCAGAGAAAATGGTGTCCTACTTGAAAGTCTCTGTTCGGGGTCCTCTGAGAATGAAGGAATGGGGTTAGCAGGAGACTCCTTGCATAAAACTCAGAGGTCTTCTCCATCCTGTAACCCCCAGTTTTCTAGACCTAGCCACCATATCATCTAATTGTCAAAACCTCCATCCCTACACCCTTCTGCCAAGAAGCATGTCCTCTCTCACCTCTACTAAGCTCTTTGTTTCTGAATGAATGTTGATCCAAAATATCTAGGGGAATTTATCTGGCACCCCTCTTAGATTCAATTTTTTTTTCTTGTGCCCACAATTGCTTTTGATGCTTTGCTATAAAGAAACCAGGGAAAACTGACAATCTTAGAGCCAATTCTTGGCAGGAAAGCAGTGAGGTATCTTTTTTTATAATAAATATCATATGTAACATGTTCCACCTTTGTGGAAAGAAATGTAATGCTGGTACTTTATCTGATTTTTGGTTATTAGGGTATATTATAAGGTAAAACATATGGATATAAGGGAAATATTAAATGCTGCAGATAACAGAGCTAAGCCACAATGGATTCATTTGTTTAGTTTCAACTGTTATACTTGCAGAATGAATGAAGCAATGTATGCAGAAACCCTTTCTTAGAAAATTTCATACAGTTGTATTTGATATAATACCTGGCACACAATATGCATTCTACAAGTAGGAGCCATTATTATTATTACTATTCTTATTGGTATTATAAGAAAAGAAGAGAATATAGTTACATGTACATTTATGTGTTGAATGACTAGATAACTGAGACCAAAGCAAGATAACTAGAGTAAATGAGAATTGCTAAAGAAACACATACTTAAGGAGCCAGCACAGTCCTCCTAGAGCTTGCTGACTTGGCTCTTAAATAGCTCACATCAGTCTTGACTTAAATCTCTGTGGTTGTTGCAGTAAGCACTAGCTATATGTAGTTATTTAAATGTAAATTAATTAAAATTCAGTAAAATAAAAAGTTCAGTTCTCCAGTCATATGAGCCACTGAGCATTCCAAGTGCTCAGTAACCACATGGGGCTAGTGGTTACCATATCAAATGTCACAGAGAATGTTTCTATCATCACCACCATGCATTATATTAGGCACCACTGCTCTAGGGTAAATTCTGTGAAGAACCTGGGATTTATAACCTCAGGTCTGCAAAATACAGGGAAAAACAAAACAAAACAAAACTTTGCAGTCAAGTGAGTACCAGACCTGTTTGGGGAAATCAGTTAACCAGGAATTGAAGAAGAACAGATTGTACCATACAGATGCAGTTTAAAGGCCTTAGCTTCTCTTGAGTGACTCTCTCATGTTGGTGGAAATGTGCACATGAGGAGGGAGCATCGTCAGCAGCAATTCAGCATTACCTCTCAGCATCCCATGGGCGGAGCCATGAGTACAAAGGAACTACAATGGGAAGAAAACTAAGCCTAAACCAAAACCCCAAATGGGACTATCCAAGAAAAAAATAATTTGTGACAAAAGGAATCTGGAGCCATATGGACCATATTAAAAGTGACCTTTTTGGGGCGCCTGGGTGGCTCGGTGTGTTAATCCTCTGCCTTCAGCTCAGGTCATGATCCCAGGGTCCTGGGATCGAGCCCTGCATCGAGCCCTGCATCGAGCCCCGCATCGAGCCCCGCATTGCATCGGGCTCTCTGCTCAGCAGGGAGCCTGCTTCCCCCTCACTCTCTGTCTACCTCTCTGCCTACTTGTGACCTCTCTCTGTCAAATAAATAAGTAAATAAAATAAAATTTTTTTTTTAAAAGTGACCTTTTCAAACACAATGTGATCTGGTGATTTCTTTAATGTACCTAAGTTTATCATGCTTAGCTGGTGAGCAGAGTCAGTGCTGGTTACTCATTCTTATATAAATTCTCTGTTATCCATCATATCATCAGGAACTGTGCTACATTTATTAATTATACTCAATTAATCCCAAAAGAAGCAGGAGCTAATGTCTGTCTTACTCTTGACAATTACTAGAAATGCAACCACTGGCATGGCCTTCAGAAAAAGTGATTAGAATTAAATACTTGTGATAGTATGTGGACATTAATGTCACAGAAACAATGTAAAAATATAAGGGCCTTTTAAAGGGTTATAGAGTTTTCTCCATAGAAGTTTCCCACCCTTCTTCCTATTTTTTCAAACAATGTAAGTCATTTCAGTTATAGAAAATTGCAGAATTCTGCCTTGAAGGATTTCACCACGTGTAACCTCCTAGGGAATTTGAATACGATAAATTTTGCTGAACTTCACTGAATTGAAAACTGAAATTGTCACTTATTGGAGAATGCAGTGGGTTGTTTGATATTGTCAGCATATTAAATCTTGGGTGAAAGTTAGAAATATTATTGATTGTTTTTAAATTAGAGAAGTGTCTGTGCGTTCAATATCAATTTTAGTTCATTTCTTAGAAATCAAGAAATACATTAAGATCATAATGCTGGCAGGGATCTCAACCAACAATCTTATCTTGTAGACTCTAAGCCAGGCAGGATAAAAGTGGTTTTCAAGTGGGGGCACGGGAATAGGATGGTGGAAAGAGCACTGGACTATGTAACCTGTGTTCTGGTTCCAGCTTTGCCACAGTTTGCCCCTGAATCCTGCAGTTTCCATGGGTCTCAGTTTTCTTACTGATAAATGAAGGAAATAGACAAAATTAGTTTCTATAATACTTTCTAACTATATTAGTTTCCTATTGCTGCATTACAAATTACCACAAACTTAGTGGTTTAAAACAATGCCCATTTAGGGCAAAGGTCCCGAACAGACTTTTCTCTGAAGAAGACATCCAAATGATCAACAGGTATATGAAAATGTACTCAACATTACTAATCATCAGGGAAATGCAAATCAAAACTACAATGAGATATCCCATCATACCTGTCAGTATGGCTTTTATAAAAAAGATAAGAGGGACGCCTGGGTGGCTCAGTTAGTTGAGCGGCTGCCTTTGGCTTGGGTCATGATCCCAGGGTCCTGGGATAGAGTCCCGCATCGGGCTCCTTGCTGGGCAGGGAGCCTGCTTCTCCCTCTGCCTCTGCCTGCCTCTCTGTCTGCCTGTGCTTGCTTGCTCTCTCTCCCTCTGTCTCTGACAAATAAATAAATAAAATCTTTAAAAAAAAAAAAAAAAGATAAGAGATAACATAGTGGGGCACAGATATAGAGGAAAAGGAATCCTGATGGCAATGTAAACTGGTGTAGCCATATGGAAAACAGTATGCCAGTTCCTCAGAATATACCCAGTAATCCCACTCCTGGGTATATATCTGCAGAAACTGAAATCAACATCTCGAAGATGTATCTGCACACTCAAGTCTTTTGCAGGATTATTCACAATAGCCAAAATATGGAAACAACCTAAGTATCCATGAACAGATGAATGGGTAAAAAAGATGTGGTATCTACATACGTATAATGGAATATTATCCAGCCATGAGAAAGAAGATCTTGCCATTTGCAAAAACATAGGGTGGACCTTGAGGGCATTATGCTAAGTGAAATAAGTTGGATAGAGAAAGACAAATACTGTATGAGTTCACCTACGTGTGGAACCTAAAAAAGCCTAACCCACAAAAACAGTGGGAGGAACGGTGGCTCCCAGAGATTGTGGGGAGGGAGAGAGGTATTATTTGAGGGTACAAACTGGCAACTAGTAGATAAATAAGTTCTGGAGATTTAATACATAGCATAGTGATTATAGACAACAATATTGTATTACAAACTTCAAAGTCGCTAAGAGAATAAATCTTAATTGTTCTCCTCACAAAAAAAAATGATAATTAGTGATGTGATAGAGATGTTAGCTAATGCAATCATTGTAATCATATTACAATACATGTGTCAAGCCAATATGTTATGCACCTTAAACTTATATAGTGTTATATGTCAATTATATCTTAATAAAAACAAATTTAAAAAACCCAAATATTAATATCCATTAATTATTTCACAAGTCTGTAGATCAAAAGTCCTGGAGGGTTCACCTGGGTTCCCTGCTAAGGGTCCCACAAGGCCAAAATCAAAGTATTGGCTAAGCTGGGCTCTTATTTGAAGAATCTGCAGAGGAATTTACTTCCAGGTTCATTCAGGTTGTTGGCAGGATTAGGTTCCTTATGGTTACATGTTTCAAGTCATCTTTTTTTTTTTTTTTAAACTGTCTATCAGTCAGTCAGGGTCACTATTAGCTTCCAGAGACCACCCACATTCCTCATCAGATGGCCAACTTCTTCTTCAACAGCATCTCAGAGCCTTCTCATGCTTCTAATTTCTCTGAATTCTTGTCCTGTTTCCAGGATGAGAAAATTCTCTGCTTTTAAAAGACTTAGTTGATTAGATTGGGCCATTGAGATAATTCTCCTTTCCATAAACCCCAAATCAACTGATTAGTAATCTTAAGAACATTTTCAAAATACCTTTGTCATGTAACATATTCACAGCTGAAGGAATTAGGAATATTTTAGGGAACAACTTTGTAACCCTGCCTACCATACTAACTCTAAAAATCTTTGATTTTCTGTCTTTGAAGCCAACAGGAATACCTTTCTCTCAAATTCTTTGCTGCTCTCTCTTCCTCTGGCAGTCCTTTCCTGGGATCTAATGTTAGTTTCTCTTGTTGCAATTTAAACTCCTTGGTTTCAGTTCTGTCTGTATTCTCCTAAAATCAGGTTTCATCTCAGTGCCAGGAGACAATGAGATACTTCTCGAACCTGTTACTCATCTCAGTGCAGTACTAGCATTTTCTCAGCAATGAAAACAGAAAAAGGGGAATGGAGAGCCATGATTCTACCAACACTAACAGGTGCTTGGATGGATTGCTGTTTAAGATCCTAAGGTCCTGGGATATAGCCCCACACGGGGAGTCTGCTTTTCCCTCTCCCTTTCCCCCTGCTTGTGTTCCCTCTCTCTCTCTGTCTCACTCTGTCAAATAAATAAATAAAATCCCTAAGAAAAAGAAAGAAAGGGCAATGACACTTTCTTACACATTTATCAGTGACGAGGAGAAGAAAGCAGAGGGATGGGAGCAATCCTATCTTCATGCCGTATTAGCAGCCTTGGGTTGGGGCATTTGTAAAGGAGCCATTTAAAATGAAGTTCAGCACTGGGTGTTAGATACAACTAATGAATCATTGAATACTACATCAAAAACTAATGATTTTTTATTACTACTATATGCTAGCTAATTGAACGTAATAATAGAAAAATAAACCAAAAAAAGGTATTTATAAATGTGAAAAAACATTTTTAAAAAGTATAATTATAAAAAATAAATAAATAAATAAAGTGAAGTTGACCTTTCTTCAGTCCAGCCCCTTTGTGGTGACTTCAAGTGACTTAGGTGGTTACAGCAATGCTTTTTATAGTGATTTTTATAATACAAATAAGTGGAATAGAATCTGAAAGTACAGATGATCCAATAGATGAGAATGAAAATCACCACAATCCTGTCATCCAGGGGTAACCACCATGAATATTGGGTTATTTATCCTTCTAGATATTATTCTATGATATGTACACACAGTTTTTAAAGAATGTTGTACAACATTTAATAATATATAATGAACATTTTTATGTCAAAGATATTTCTAGGATATTTTAAATAGCTGCCTTTTAGTATTTCGTCATATAAATAATAATAAATACTGGATATGCCAGTGATATTCATCATTTTGGCTGAACATTTAGGTTGTTTCCATTTTTCAGTGATTTTTACGGCTAATGATTCAGTGAGCAGCTATGTAGCTAGATCTTTGAATATTTTCTTAATTACATGGGATAGGTTGCTAGAAGTAAAATTATTTGGATAGAACATACACACATATGGAAATATTTTGAAATGTATTGACAGTACTTTCTAATTGTAAAATGCCTATTAACTAATGAAGTATAATGGGAAAAAAACACTTTATTTTTTTCCATTTTGTGGTAGATTTTGTGGTGGGAAGGTTGGCGGGAGCTCCTCTTTCATTGCTTCTAGCTCTATTGTTTTTATCAAATCAGTATTTCTAAACTTCAGTGTTCTCCTCTATAAAATGGAAATAATATTCAGGCTACCTCTTATATAAGGGTTACTATGCAGGTTAAGGGAGGTGGGCCATGGGCCAAGAACTTCGAAAATTATGAAGTTATACATAAATATAAGGCATTCACTTATCTCTTCTCCTAGACAAGGTCAAGGGTCTTTAGGAACATAATCCATACTATCCCCCATTTCGTTAGACCTCTTCTAAATACATTCGGTTGTACTGGTAACCCTCAAGAGCACAGTGGATTTAATGGCACTTCACTGAGTAGACCATTGGCCCTGGCCCTTGTCCCAAAGCACGTTTCCATATTTGCATGCCTTTTTCTTTTCTTGAACAACAAATTCTATGACTTGAGAAATCTGTCCTGTATGGTTACTGCATCTATTTATTTATTTATTGTCACCTCACTTTTTCCAACAGGCTGTGTGCTCGTCCCCCTGTTGCTCTATTGTGTTCTCTATGAGGTTGTCTTTATTGGTACTCATAGGTGGCATTTAGCACTCATATGGCACTTTTCATCTTGAAAGCACTTTACAGACATTAGCTAATTAATTTTCACATCACAGCATGATAGGTAGGTAGGGAGCTAATCTAAGCATTTGTGCTATGGCAATGAAAGGTGTGTTGCGAGGACAATAAGTTATTTTTTATTAGTCTTTGGAGGAGGAAGAGGTGGTTATGTAAATTGTCCCAAACCACAGAAGATATCTGCGTTATAGTTGAAACCTATAGTTGAAGTCTAATCTGATAAAGTTAGTTATCACAAGATGTGTTACTGGTTCTGATCTGGCTTCCTCCCAAAGATAGCCTTACAGGAGTGAAACCTGCGAGCCAGCCCCCCTTTCCACTCTGCCTGGGGAGCAGCATTAGTGGCACTCGAAGTCACTTTCTTCCTTTCTTCCTGTTTTGAATGATGGCACTTATGAAGTGAACCTGATGAGAAGTTTGAAAATATTTCAGAAGGACCTCCAAGTTTATGAGAGAGAAGGATGGGCAGCAGCAGGAGGCAACACTCCATATCAGGCAAATATGGTTGGACTGTAATTTGCTTTTGAAATCTAAAAGTCTTTCTAATTGGTAAAATGATAATACCATGCTTGCTTGGACAGATGGGAAAGGAGTGAGGTAAAAATCTCTTCCTTGGCTTGACTTGATATTCATGAGCTGTACCATTAGGGATCCTGAGGTGCAGAGAGGACACGGGGGAAAGATGCCTCAGGAGCAGTGGCCATGGAGTTTGCTCTTTTCCTCTGTGCCTCCCCAGAGCTGATGGGTTTTTCCCCCACCTCCCTCTCATCTTGGAGTACCAATCAGAGTTTCCAACATTGATTTCAGAAAAGAGAGAATACTAGTAAACCTGATGAAGGAAAGTATCTTGGTTGGGATTCTCCAGGTTTCTTCATTCTGGAAAGTTTATGGATGGACTTCAAGCAGTGATGGGCCCTGAGCCCACAGGCTTTGTTCTCTTCAGTGACTTTAATTGAAAGTCTGGGAGCATCATGTTCTTGTAGAATATCTGATTTGGTTTCCCGTGTTCTGAAATGTGCTCAAGACTTGCACCAGTAGTAATTTAGATCACAAAATCTTTAGACTTTGAAAGTTGGTGGTGGGGATGGCACTTGAAAGAGAAAGCCAGAAAGAATAAGTCCTGATGTTTGATATATTTTCCAGTAGCTCTGATAGTTGGATTCCCAGTCTTTATAGTTTCTCATGGCAGTGGGTGTCAGTCTGAACACCTAAGCAGATGGCCTAAATAAGAGGGGAGATTTGACATTTAGCTGTTAATTTATTTTACGATGTGGGGCTGCCATGTTTTATACATGAGGTAAATAAAAGTGATGGACTAATTATGGAAACGTGCACTGCCTTCCAATTACTCTTGGATTCTATGTTTAATATTTTGAAGTATTCCCATTATGGAGAGATTTGTCACTGCAGCAAACTTTTTTATCTGTGGAATTCCAACTTTATCTGCAGTAAGGCTCAGCAGATTTTATTCTGCTAAGTAAATGAACATCCTAGACTTTTCGGCACAATTGGGATTTTTTTTTTTTTCCCTGGTTGAATCATATTTTAGACTTGTATTTTTGACAACCTATTTCACAGTTGACTGGCCTCCCCCTCCCAATCTGGGATTCTGGTCCACTTTCAAATAGGAGATCCACATTTGTTATCATAAAAGGGCAATCTTGTCATTTTAAAAAGATCACTTCTGGTTAATTCAAGATCTGTAACTTGTTTTGGTCTATTAACTTTTTCATATTCTTTCAAGAACAGTTTGATCGGGAGAGGAATGGATCAACACAGCAAAATGGTTTAACATTAACCAAATGTCTGGTTAAAAATGTCATAAATATATTTATATATATTGAAGCATAAAAAGCTAAGTTCTTTAAAGCTTAGGTTAACTGTAATAGGAGCACCAGAATATTTGAAAGCTAGACTAGAGGCTTGTTCTACTTTGCGTCTAAAGACTTCATAAAACTTAATTTTGTTTTATTTTGGACATATTCTAATTTATGCTAACTACACAACCCAGACCCATCCTTCTTAATTTCATGAAAATTTTGATATTTTATAAAAATGGAAATTTCTTGTTTGTTTGCATTTCAGTTTAAGATAATTATTGTCTTTAATCCAACACTTACCAATCTTAATTTCATCTTTTGCAAAAAGTGAACTTCATCCAATGAAGCACACTAGCTTTATTACAGAGGAAAATACTATGTATTTTATGGTTCAAACATTATATCCATAAATGGTTACATTAGTTTGATATGCTTATATCTAATCTCATTTGAAAAAATCATTTGAGACAGCTTATACAAATGCATAAGCCCAAATTGGCAAATTATAAATGAATTATACATCAGGAACAGAGAACTATAGACAGAATAGAAAGTCAAAACTTGGGGAAGAGTGTGAACATGAAGGGGAGGACACAGTTGCTAAAATGAGCCATGAATTGGCTGTGTGCTTCTTGATATCTAGATGAAAAGGGAAACAGGATCAATTCCATAGGCCAATTGATATATAAAGAATAAACACATCTGTTCCTCAGGGTAAACAAAGCTTTTCTCCTGGTAATTAGGTTGCTTATAGTAGCATGTTGTTTTATGAATATTAATATATTAGTATACAATTTTTGAAATAATTTTTATTATTTTTGTGTCATTTTTGCTCTGTAACAAAACCCAAGCATGGCAGCATAAAATAACAAATGTTTATTTCTCTGTATTATGTGGATTGGGGAGACGGTTCTTTGGGTCTAAGGTGGTTTGGGTGTGGCCGGATGGTCTAGGATAGCGGAGGGTGGTCTGAGCTAGGAATTCTGGGATGGCTGAATTCTATCTATTCATGCTCCCTCATCTTCCAGAAGGCTAATCCAGTTGTTCGTATGGTGGCAGAAAGGTTCCCAGTAGAAAGAGAGAGCAAGCTCCAATGAGCGAGTACTTTATCAAGTCTGTTTGTATCAAGTTTGCAAACCTTCTATTAGCCAAAACAAGTTATAGGGCCAACTCAGATTCAAAGAGTAGAGAAAGAAACTGTCCCTCTTGAGGGCAAGAGCTGCAAAGGCTCATTGCAAAGGGGCCTGAACGCAAGTAAGAGAGGAATTCTTGTGGCTATTTTTGCAATCTACCACAATTGGGAAGCCAAGCTTCTCTTTAGGACTCCCCATTGATCATTTAGGCTTAATCTAAGCCTGGAGTAGAAAAGAAGGACATTGCAGCTGTTATCAACTTGTCTCTGAGCTCAGAATGCATCCCACTGTTTGTTTGTTTGCTCTGTGATAACCAATGGAATTCCTTCACACTTTTCTCCTTAAAGGAAGCACTATGTATGGTAAGCTTTCTCAGTAAAGGGCAGTAGAGGCATGTTGTAAAAGGAGGAGGCTTCCTGCAGTTTCTTTTTTTTTTTTTTTTAAGATTTTATTTATTTATTTGACAGAGAGAGATTACAAGTAGAAAGAGAGGCAGGCAGAGAGAGGGAAGCAGGCTCCCTGCTGAGCAGAGAGCCCGATGCGGGACTCGATCCCAGAACCCTGGGATCATGACCTGAGCCGAAGGCAGCGGCTTAACCCACTGAGCCACCCAGGTGCCCCTGCAGTTTCTGAAGGGTCCAGAGGTCGGCAGCATGAGTGTGAGGACCTCCCATAGAGCCTGGCCCAGCCATAGGCCCAGGGTCTCTCTGTGACTTTGTAGCCTTGGGCTGTGTTAGATAACCTTCCTGTATGTAGTCCTTTCCATTTGGAAACCAGAACCATGTACAACTTGTAAGCAACTGCCTGTAGCCTGCAGAGTCACACATTCAGCCCTTCCTTCGTCTGCAAGCACCAGCTTCTCCTCTCTGTGCAGCTTGGATGCTCCGAAGTTCCCATTGAGCACCCAGACTCCCGCCGTATACCATGGCATGGGTTGCTGGTCATCTGTTCCATCCCAGCTCCCGCTGTGCTAAGCCAGGCAACTGTTCCAGTGGCCAGACCACCTTTTCTCCAGTGAGGCCTGAATCCCTCCCAAGTATGTTCTTCGTTGGTTATTCTCCATCTATCTACCCTAGGGTACCAATTAGAGTTTCCTTAACTTATAATTGCTTTTTTAATCAAGGATAATAACTCTGACATTAAATCCCCCCTGCTTAACCTACCATGTGGTTTCTTTGTCTTTGTTGGACCCAGACAACTACAGGCGTGATGGAGAGCCAATGGGAGCACTGAAGACCAGCCTCCCTGATTTTGGCAAACAAATGCACAAGTCAGGGAGATGGGAAGGGCAAGAAGAGGAAAAAAGATTGTGGGAGGAAGGGAAATGGAGGTAAAAGGAGCTCATTGTTTCTCTTCTTTGCTCCCAGGGCAGAAGCTAGGGATGCGTGTTTTGGCATTAAGGTACCGAGTCAATGCAGAGGAACTGGAATTCTCATGCATTGCTGGTAATAGTGTATAATGGCATAAACTCTTTGACAAATGTCTGGCGCTGTTAATTTTTTTTTTAATGAAACTAAAAATATGAATATCCTCTGACCCAGAGCTTTCAATTCTAGGAATCCACCCAAGAGAGATGAAAACATATGTCTACAAAATATTTACACAGGAATATTCAGCTTTTTTCATGACAGACCTAAACTGGAAATAGCTCAAGTATCCCTCAATAAGATAATTAATAAAATGTGGTATATTCATGCAGTGAAATACTATTTAGTAATAAAAAAGAGATGACTATTAATACATTGAGTAGTGTGGGTGAATCTTCTAAACATCCATTCCTCCTCCATCTTATTTTTTGATGTATTTAAAAGTAAATTGCAGTTATCTGTACACTTCTTGCTAAATATTTCAGCATATTTATTATTAAGTAGTTCTATTTGCTTACAGTTAGGTGAAAATAACTGTATGAAAAAGAACACATGAAATATTTTTCCATGTGAAGTTCTAAAAGAGGAAAATCGAATCTATGGTGGCTAAAAATGAGAACGCTGGCTGCCTCTGGGGAGGTAGGGTGATGATTGAGTGGGAAGGGATCTGAGGGAATTTCTCGGGGTGGTCGTCATGTTCTGGTATCTTGATAGAAGTTTGGAATAAGAGATAAGTATGGTATGCATTTGTCAGTGTCTGCAATGTACACTTCTGATTTGTATAATTCATCGCATGCACATTTTACATCAAAAGAAAAAGTGTAAACAAATATAACTAGTTAATAAGTATACAGATGGACAGGTGAATAGATAGGTGATAAAAAGAAAGTATATTTAAATGTTAATGGTAGTAACCAGGTGGTGAGTAAAAAGATAGCCATTGTAAAATTCTCCCAGCTCTGCTGGATGTTTTTAAGTTTTATTTATTTCATAAAATAAATCTTTCGGGCATCTGGGTGGCTCTGATATCTCCCTTCACCTCAGGTCATGATCCCAGGGTCCTGGGATTGAGCTCCACATCAGCGGGGAGTCTGCCTCTCCCCCTCCATCTGACTCTCCCCCCAGCTCATGCTCGCAATCTCTCTCTCTCTTCCAAAAATAAATCTTAAAAAAAAGTAAATCTTTTCAAATGCCCAGTTAGGTGCAGGGAGCACCCAGTCTAAATGTCCTTCCCTTGGCTACTGGGGGAAAATGGCAGGTCCCTAGTGAAGTTACACACACAGCTGTTAGCACGTGGGCATCGGGGTGGCAACAGAGAGTGCTAGGTTGATGAGTCCAGCAGCGTGTTCCTGGAGCCTCATGCTTTGAGTGCGGTGTTCTTGTCAGGTCCCTAGGAAGATGGTCCTCACCAGAACCCAGCCCTGCTGGCACCCTCATCTCAGACTCCCAGCCACCAGAATTGTGAGAAGTAAATGTTGTTTCAGCCACCCAGTCCATGACATTTTCTTACAGCAGCTGAACCAACTAAGGCACTGGGTCAGCAGCACCAAGGTAGTTTAGATTGTGCTCATATAGATTGAATAAGTGAGTAAATGAATGAGTGAATGAATGAGCCAAAAAAAAGTCACACACCAGTAATCCTCCAATCTACCTAAAACAATCATTTTATAGTTTACGTATTCAAATGGGATCAATTCTATAAGACAATCTCTAAGGAACAAATATACCTGTTCTTCAGGATAAAGATTTTGTTTCCTGTTAATTAAGTTTCTTGTATTAGAATGCTACTATATATAGTATTAATATATGAATATATATTTTTAACCGTCTATACAAGTTTTATTATTTTTGTGTCATTTTTGTTCCATTAAAAAAACCTAAGCATGGTGGCTTAAAACAACAAACATTATTATTTCTCTGTATTCTTTCAGTTGGGCAGGTGGTTCTTTGGGTCCAAGCTGGTTTGGCTGTGGCTGGATGGCCTCTCGTCATCTCTCCATGGGTCACATAAACCCCCTCAGCCCCCCTATTTACCCCTTGGAAGGAGCATAGCTAGCAGAGCAAATCCAAAATACCAAGACAGGGGAGCCTGGGTGGCTCAGTTGGTTAAGTGGCTGCCTTCGGATCAGGTCATGATCCCGGGGTCCTGGGATCGACCCCCCGCATCAGACTCCCTGCTCAGTGGGGAGCCTGCTTCTCCCTCTCCCACTCCCCCTGCCTGTGTTCCCTCTCTCGCTGTGTCTCTCTCTGTCAAGTAAATAAATAAAATCTTGAAAAAAAAAATACCAAGACAGTGTTTAGTTAAAGGAACTACTGAAAGCATTTTCAATGTTGGAAAAGTCCAACTTTCCTGTTGGATTCAAAGGTTCTGCCCAGCAGGAAGAGGCTCAGAGGGAAGCTCAGAGGGACATGTTATCAAATAACATTTTCAAAAGTTGGAGAAGTCCAACTTTACCCGTTGGACTCAAAGGTTCTGCCCAGCAGGAAGAAGCTCAGAGGGAAAATGAGGTATCAAATAAATAAGTAAACAAAGCTGCATTTTCTTTACATGTCTGAATGTGTGATACGTAATTAAATGACCTTACCTCATTAATAAATAGTAATTAACAGTAATAGTAATTAATACTATTAATAAATAGCCACACTCTGAAGGGTCTATTTTCAATGCACTTGATTAAATATAATTTTGATTTTTTAAAGTAAAATTAACAGTATGGATCCAAGTTTAATGTGTGTGTTGATTGTAGATGAGATGCATAATTTAGAATAATGCAGAAATGGCCCAAATGTATACACAACATCCAAAGAGTGCTAGGACAGTCCTGGGCATTCAGTAAATATTTGCTAATTAAAAACATCCTGTGGCACTTTTAAAGTTTATTTTTTTTCCAGGAGATCCCAGCCGTCATGGATGAGATCATAATATAGATGTCTCTCTTAGAGGCTGTCCCAGTTGATTTCCTGGCCATATAGGAGCATTAAAGTAAAGTTGTCATACTGCAAAAGAGGCAGGTGATAATAAGCGGATTTCTTAAACCAGCAAAGAGAAAAGTCTTTAGGAGGGAATAATTAATTAAAACTCTTGCTTAATTGGGTATTCTTTGGTCAGGCTGGGTCCTCACGTCATTCCTAATGAATAGAGCTTTTGTCCCTAACAACATCTTAGACTCACAGAAGGTCAGGACTGTGCCATTACTTTCAGAGCCAGAAACTGAGGCTCACGGAGTTTCTGAGATTGCACCAAGTTACTTGTTGTTAGATTAAGAGCAGTGATGATTCTTGAACAAGACTCCTTGTGAGTTTTTCTTCTAATACCCTATCCATGATCCTAAGCTTATGACCTGGGTTAATTTTCTTATGAACTCATTTGGACCATTCATTTTAAAGACACCCAACAGTTCTGATATGTGGGTGAAAAGGAAGAACTAAGACATCATCAGCATTGGCAACATAGTTATGTCTATTTAGGACTCATTTTCCACATTCCTTGATCTACAAAAGAAGTTAAGGTTATCTGTCCTATTGAGCAGGGGTTGAGGACACAGTCACAGGATTCAAAGCCCTAAAAATGAACAGGCCATAGGAGGACTACAGCCACACAGAGCGTCTCTGTGCTGGCGAGAGGCAGGATCTGAGAGTCAGCCTCAGCCTGCCTGGGTGGCCTCGCTGTGGCACCATCTCACAGCTTTCCAGAATGTTGGATTTCCATATGAAGTCTTCAGTTTGGTACATTGGCCACTAATTTAGAATTTCAAAAAATTGGATAGACAAAACACTGTGCAAGTAAAATTTAAAAAAAAAAAAAAAAAAAAAAAAGAACAAACATGTCTGTGGGGTGGATTTGGCCCAAGACTTCCTCTTTGCAACTCTGATGTGGTTTGGGATTCTTTTGCAATCTCTGTCAATACGATTATTCACTAAGAAATTCCTGTGGGCCTGGTATTATAGAAAACACTGTAGGGATGGGGAAAAGCGAAACCTCCCAGTAATCTGGGGCACATTTCTTATCTTCTGGGAATTCCTAAAGCAATTGGGAAGACACATTTACAAAAGAAGTAGTTAGGGAGGCACGTAGGTAATCAATGTTGAATTGGGTGGTATAAACTCTAGGAATTCAGAGGATGGTTAGTAGAAACAAATTGGAGTGTGGGCTGATAACTGATGTGTTGCCAGATTGATGTGTTCCAAACACATACCTTTTGCTTACTCTGTGAAAATGGATCTGGGTCCTTTCTTGTTTTTGCCTTGCAGGCATAATGTTAAGCTGTGTCATTATAGAAGGAAAGGGTTTTGCTTCCTGGTTCTGGCGTGCTAGCTAAGCAGACCTCCTCACCTGTTCCCCAGGGCTTGGCTTCTCCATTCCCAACTCCTTCAGCGCAGAGCAGCCAGTAGTGCCAGTGACCACGTAACTTGGGTGGTTTTGTCGTGAATCACCTCCAGTGAGACTTCTGGGAGTGAACAGCTTTCCTCCTACTCTAAACAGTGGATTTCTGGAAAGTTCCAGAGGCAGGCTTTCCATCAGATTCTACCAGGATGATGTCACCTGCCATTCAGTGAGCCACAGATATCAGTCCAAGAGCCCTTCTCCTGGTGCTGATCCCTTGTTACTCTGACCCCTTGTTATAGTTAATATGTTCTTATATTAAAAATTTCCTGTTAAAATTACTAATTTTGGTCTTTCCTGGGATATTTCTCCTGCTTCAAACTCATAATGATTTCTCCAGGGTGCTGTATGTGAGCTATAAACTGCACCCCTTGCTCTTCCTCCAGTCCTAGACTTTGGTTTCAGTGGGGGCTGTCCACCTTGGTTCTCAACCACCTGGTGACTGGTTTACAGAGGCAGGTACTTCTCCAGAGTCCTTCCTTGAGTTCTTTTAAAACTTGAGCTGTAATGCTGGAAATAGTCTATATGGAGGTTACAATGGAAGTTATGTGTGCTTATATAACTTTGTTAATAATCCTCAAAATGTACCCTAAAATGGGCTCATTTATTTTATGTAAAATATATCTCAATATAGGAAATTAAAAAACAAAACAAATTTGTTCTCTGGGACTGCGGTTAAGAGTAAAAACTGCATGAGTCCTTACTTCCAGCCTGAGAGGAGGAGACTGACACAGACAGAGGTAAAGAGAGGCATGGAGAAGGGAGAGTTTGCAGGTTCTGATCCCTGGTTTCTTTGATTTCCAAGAGTGGATCTACCCTTTTCTTACCTGCTCTTTGCTCTTGTGAGCTAATAAATTCTTCATTTCGGCTTAACTATTTCCATTTGATATTCTTTTACTGGAACTAAAATAATCCATAAGGAAAAAATCATCGTGGGCTGAGCTGCTTGGTGTGGGCAGACCTTATCTCAGGGATGAGAGGGAGCTTGATCCTGCAAGACACCCAGAGAAGAGGGAGGAAAGCACTGTAGGTGACCATTAGAGGAAGCACCGTGGCAAGTAAGGACAGATGTGGCATTTGTGGAGACTGACCCACAGACTATAGCAGTTCCCAGCAGAGACTTCCAAATCACTTGCATTCGGGCTTAAATCTTAGCTTTGCTGTTTGCGGGCTCATGTCCTGGGTTAGACCCCCAAGGTCCCTGAGCTTCAGATAATTGTATCAAGGTTTAAATGAAATTAAGTATCTAAAACATCACAGTAACTGGCACAGTTCCTAACCACTAACAGTGGCCTTTATTTGTGCTTGTGGTTAATGGAAAAGAATGCGGAAAGACACAGTTATTTAATTCCAAAAGAATTACTGGTCTAATGGATGCCAATTCTCTGGAAAGTCGGAGAAAAAATTATTAACCAAATTGCAATGACTTAGAAAAGAAGGAGGTGATTCCTAAAAATAAACCATGGCTCACCAAGTACAGATCATGCCAAATCAACTTCCTAGCCCCTTATTAGCTTTATGAGATGGAAAGAGAAGGGAAATGTTATCAACATGGTCTATCCTTTTGGAAAGGCTACAAAGCTATTATTTAGGCAGACTTGGATAGTATCAGCCAGGTGGCTTCCTTTTTCACAGAGTATCCTAGATTTCTCAGCCATGTCCAATTTTTAGAAAGCCTTCTCTTTTATTGACCTGAAATGTCCATATTTGCATTTTAGTTCTGTTTGGAAGTACACAGAAAGATGACTGGTTCTTCCTCTTTCCACTGCCTGAAGATCCTTCTTATGTCTTCCTTCAGATATTTTCTCCTCTGTTATATTAATCCTCAGTTCTTCCTACTACTCCTTCAGTTTTAAAAATTCTAAACATGCCCAGTTGTCCTCTTTAGAGCTTTATTGTACCATCACCCTTCTGGGAAACTCTTCGATTTCTGATGTTTTCAGACCTATGCAGCTTACACAAGGACTGATCCGTAGGATGCATTAATATTTTCATCTTTTGATTTCAATACTATTAACATTTTAAAGGAGCTGTGTCACATTGTTGGCTTATATTGAGCCTTTGAAGAACAAAATTTAAATTCTATCTTTCTGAATCCAAATCTATAGCTGTGCTACAACTATTGATTTTTTCTAAATCTAAAATGTATAGTTATACCATTATCCTTCTTGTTAGTTTCAGCATAGTAACCCAACCTGTCAAAATCTTGATCCTATCATCTGTCATGTTAGTTATCCCTCGCGGCTTCATTTCATCCTCAAATTGGATTTGCATGATCGTATATCACAAGCCACTGACAGAAGTGTCAAATGGGACAGAACCAGTGTGGAGTCCTGAAGCATGTCCTAAAGACTCCCTTCTAAACTGACACAGTTTTAGTAATTGGCACTCTTTCGATAAGGAATTTCAACTAGCTAAGAATTTTCTTACTTGCACTCTGGTCATCTCAAGAAAAAACTTCCTTGGAGTTGTGAGAAGAAACTAGATTCTAAGAGAAGTTTTTTTTTTTTTTTTTTTTTTTTTTTTTTTAAAGATTTTTTTTTTATGTATTTATTTGACAGAGAGAAATCACAAGTAGGCAGAGAGGCAGGCAGAGAGAGAGGAGGAAGCAGGCTCCCTGCCAAGCAGAGAGCCCGACATGGGGCTCGATCCCAGGACCCTGGGATCATGACCTGAGCCGAAGGCAGAGGCTTTAACTCACTGAGCCACCCAGGTGCCCCGAAACTAGATTCTAAATTCTGATTTTATTAGTCAGAATTCTCCAGAGAAACAGAAATATGTAAACACACAAATATTTACACACGCACGCGCACGCGCGCGCACACACACACACACACACGGGCTCGCACGCACACCTTCAACTGATTGGGTGAGGCCCACCCACGCCATAGCAAGAAATTTGCTTTACTCAAAGTTCACTTTGAGATGTTAATCTCATCCAAAAACACCTTCATAGAAACACTCAGAATAGTGTCTGACCAAAATCTGGGCACTGTAGTCCCACCAAGATGATACATAATAAAGTTAAGCATTGCACTGGACTTAGACATACCTGGCCTGGCTTGAAAGCTGCCACAAAGAATTGTTCAGTCCACATCCTTCGCAAAGTCACTGTGCTGGGGAAGTGAGTAGACACTGAACTATAGTCGGTGTACTACTCACCAACCATGTATCCTGGGCTAGGATTGCATCTACTAGCCGGAAGGACGCAGTGTACTAATTAGTATGTAGGCACAGTCTGTGCACTAGGCCATGTGCCCTTGGGCACCTTTTTGTAATTGTACAAAGTTTTAGAATAACCAAGGTTTGGTCTTACACTTAGCTTCTAATTCTGATTCAGGTTCTCAGTAGCCACGTAGGAGAAGGTAGCCAGGATGAGGATGTTGTACAACATCCTCCTCTTCTACAACCTGGTATTTCCTCCCCAAATAACCTCTCCGTACCTTCTCTGTCTCAGGATTTCTTCTTTACCTGGCTTAAGGGTAGACTGCATTTAGAACTGTTGGCTGCTCCGGATGACCACAAGGGCTGCTTTCCAAACATTTCAACAAGGGATTAGGGCATTGGAATTCCTTGTCTGGCTCAGGCGAGGTCTGTTTGTCAGAGTCCAGGGACAGGGAGACAGGCGCATAGGTTCCCATTGCCCAGAGCACACAGCTGGCAAGTCTATTTCAGTCTTTGCTGAAGTCCCTTTTGACACTCATAAATGTAGAATGTCCTATTTTGTCAAAACAATGAGTTCTGGAGAGACACTAAGCACACGACAGCCATGCAGCTTTCCCAAATGGAGCAGAACACATGGCTACAAGTTACATTTATAAATAAATTATTAAGTCATACAAAGAAGTGCAGAATTGAGAGTAGATAAATAACAAGACTTTCTCCCCCTTAATTAAAAGGAGTTGGCCGACTTAAAATACCAAAGGTTCATTTGCCTTTGTAGAGGAGGGACCCTCGCTAGCAAACATTAGCTCCCCTCTGATAATTACAAGCAGCAGCTTAAAATCTCAAATACATGGTGTTCTTCGCTTCACCCACTCCTTCAAAAGAGGGTCAGTGCTTTGAATAAATCAATTGTTAATGAGTGGAAAATAAGAAAACATCTTATATGGCTGGATTTTTATGTAACAATTTTAAAACGTCTGAGGATGTAGTTCTTCTTTAAAGGGTGTTCTTACTGCTATAGACTGTGTTCCAGATTAGTTAAAAAAGTTTCCTAACAAAGCATGTTAGCATCCTTACCATCTTTCTTCTCGTCCCTCCCATTCCTCTTCTCTACAGAAGAGCGGTCTTAACAGTGACAACGCTGTTCCTGCACACCAGGCAGAAAGAAAACCCAAAGCTGGTAAAAGCTGGTTTGTTTTCTTTCCAGCAATTCCTCCCTACCCTTGGCTTTCTCTGCCCCCCCTCTGAAGTTAGGCCTTCATGTGGATCTGTGTGCAAGAAAGAAGGAAAGGAAGGGAGGGAGGGAGGGGATGAGGGAGGGAGAGAGGGAAGGAATGAGAGAGGGAGACAGAGACGTATCCCCACTAGATGGAACAGCAGGAGCAAAGAGGGGGAGGGAGAGAAATCTTGATGGTGCCCTTGGCTTTTTGGCTGGTGTCCATCGGGTGAGAGATTGAATCTGTGATAACTTATCAAGGGTAGAAAGAACTTTGTGCTTTCGGATGAGATTTTTATGTCTGTGGTCTTAATCTGCTTGCAGCTCCTGAGGCCCTCCATTGGCAAATTCCCTCTAAGCCATAGATAATAAAATCACAGCCTCAAAAAAAAAAAAAAAAAAAAAAAAAAGGCTTCAGGGTTGTTGGTTTGTGTTGTAACAAATAGAAGGGCCTTGAGAGGGGGACTCAGCCAAGGTCACCCAACCAGCTGTGTCTGCGGCTGCACTAAAGTCCACATTCTTTGAAATCACGCAGAGCCTTTCCTACTACCATATGCAAAGCCTGCTAAGGCTCACCATTCCAATTTTCTCTAGTTTGATGTCCCTTTGAGCTTTCCTGAATATACATGTTGGCTTATGTACTGACATACTTTTCTTACACTTTTCCAGGAGGCCAAGGAACACAGGCAGTCATATTTCCTTTAAATACCTTAGTTTAGCATGAAACATTCTCCGTTGTCATCATCCTCCAAGGCCTCCCAGGGCTCATGCTTCAAGACCCTAATCCACTCTCTGTCCCTAGCACACATCTATCCCATTTCTACATCCTTGTCCTTGCCACTGCCTGAAAAACCATGACAGCAGTGGCAAGGATCAGCATTTATTGGTTGCATATGATGCCTTACCAGCAGTGATTGACTGGCAGACCACTAGGGTCAATTACTAATGACTTGGAACATTGGCACACTGACCAACTCTCCAGGGATATTAAGAAACCAAAGCACTGTCATCTCTTGCTTTGGGGGTTGAAGGGAATATTTCATTGTGTTATCCAAGCAATATTATGGTGTATCAGTTAGGGCTCAGATAGGAAAATGGAAACTGGTGTAAGTATTTCAAGTAAGAAGGATTTTCACGTAGGAGATTGGATGCATGCAAAACCACTGGATCAACTGGAAGTTGAAAAGTCAGAAAAAGGCTGTGGTAGCTATCGGTTTCCTGCTAAGGTTGCTGGACTCACAGAATGGTCACCACCACCTGAAATGCTAAATTAGGTGATTTTCAGAGACCACTGCAAAATCTTTTGCTTACCAACCAAAGTCCATGCATTTGCTTGCCTCTGCTGGAAGAGCAGTAATATCACTCTGTTTTTTCCTCTACCTTCTCTCTATCCTGGGGGCTCTTTCTATTGGTTCAATCTAGCCTGGAAACCTTGTAGCAAGGTATTCTGGGAAATGTAGTTTCCAGGTTTTTAGACTAGGAGCTACAGGGGATGATATAGAGAAGGGAATGGTGGCAAATGGCTAACAATCTGACACAGATGGTATCCATAGTTCTTCATATTGCCATGGGAGAGGAAGAGGACCATCTTATTTCAGCTTCTATTTTCATTCTAGGATGGCAGTGACTTTTCTTATCAAAAGGAGTTTCAACTTTCTCCTCTCATCTCCATAGCCTGCAGAAGAACACTGGCTGCCAAGAGAATAAAAGCTGCAAAAGACAGCGCAGACAAGAAAGACAAACGCTGTAAAGGCTGCAGTCATTCCCAAGTTAATACTCCAGATGGGAGACCAAGAAACTTTTTCTGTAAAGGGCCAGAGAGTAAATATCTTATTTATTTATTTTTAAAAATATTTTATTTATTTCTTTGACAGTGAGAGAGACAGTGAGAGAGGGAACACAAGCAGGGGGAGTGAGAGAGGGAAAAGCAGGCTCTCCACTGAGCAGGGAGCTGGATGTGAGGCTTGATCTCAGGACCCTGGGATCATGACCTGAGCTGAAGGCAGACATTTAATGACCGAGCCATCCAGGTACCCCAAGACATAGTAAATATTTTAGGCTTCGTGAGCTATATGGTCTCTGTCACAACTACTCAGCTGTGCTCTCATAGTGCTAAAACGACCATGAATAATATGTAAATGAATGAATAACTGTGTTCCAATAAAGCTTTATTTACAAAAAACAGGCAATGGACCATATTTGGCAGGCATACCGTAGTTTTTGGATTTCTGATCTAGGTCGTTAATCAGCAAAAATATCCCCCCAAAACAAAACCAACTTCCTCCCCCAAAACAAACAAACAAAACAAAACAAAAATATTTTGGCCACTTAGTTGAGTTGTATGGGACAATGAAAATGCAGAGGACAGTGAAGAGGGCACATGCATATGTATATATGCATCATACCCGAGATGTATTATGTGCATCATACCCGAGGTATATTATTCTTATGATAAGAGTTTGAACCTAGCGTTCTCAACAAAACCTTTTTTGTACCATTTTCAACCGTCTTTCTATTGCAAGTTAGGAAAACCCAATCCAAATTGGCTCAAGCAAAAAGAAGAATGCCTTGGCTATTATAACTGAAAACACCAGGGGTATTCCTGACTTGCTGCAAAGTTGGCCCTAGGTGTGCGTGCAGTGTCAATAGAAATCAGTCTCTCACTGTTTGGTGCTGTGTCTCTGTGCTTTTCTTCATTTTCACTCAGGCAGACTTTAGCTTTGGGGTGGTGCACCTAGGATCTGCCAGCCTCACAAGCCCAGTGGGAAGGGGGTGCCACCTTCCTCACAGTTCTAGCAGAGCCTCAGGGCTGATTTTTAGTTGACGTGAACTAAGTCACACAATACAGGCACAATACAGAACAGATTCTCCTGGCCAGAAGGGGGAAAGATGCTGTCTGCCTCAGCCTAGGTTATGGGCCCCATTGCAGTTGGGATTGGCCCCATCTCAACCCCACAGACTGAAAATAGGGGAGGAAGCATAGTTCCTCAAAGGAAATCAGAATGAATGTTGTTATCAGAGGGTGATAAAGTGAAGGCTAGGCAAAAAAACAAAAACAAAAACCAAAACCACAAAAAACCAACAACAGCAACAAAAACGACCACGAGTCTACCAGCTGGATTCATTTTCACAGAGGTCCAGTTTATCCCATGGTTGCTTCAGTGCAGGTCCCTGAACTAGGTGGACAATATCTGACCCGTACAGTTTAGTTTCTCATGTCCCTCCAGTACATGTATCACTGGGATGAAGCAGATAAGTAAATAAGGTTGAGGGGCCAAATAGAACTTATTTAATTAGAGTAAGTGTAACAAAATCTGGGGGGAGATACCTTTCTGAAGATTTTTCAATGGGATGAAGACTGTTGTCTTTCCCAACCAGAATCGTTTGTCATTTGTTCTGGTTTGTCTTTAGTGTTCATGAAAACAGTAATGAGAGAGAGAGAGAGAGAAAAGAGATGGAGAGAAAGAGGTTAAAAATTTAAAAAAAGGTCACAATTTCCTTTCTAGGAGGCTGTGGCCCTTGATCTCACCTTTCCTTTAGCTTATTCACTGAAGCAGATAAAGACTTTGAAGCTTTTAAAAGCAATGAGCATATAGATTTCATTTTATCAGGTTAAGGAGATGGGAATTTCGTCATGCCTGAAACAGACCCTACCCCACCAACCGTGGGTACGCAGTCTAAGCGTGGCCACCGGTACAGTGGGGTGGGCAGGCACTGACCTTTTAGATTAGCGCCTAAGCCTTCATTAAGAAGAGCATCCAGAATGACAGCCATGACTCTGAGGAAGCCCAGCATTCCACACTGATAGCCCAAGCAGTGAAAATTGACTTGGCGTGGGATTCTCCTCTCCCGGGCCCCCATACTGGGAGCCAGGAGCACAAGACAGCATGTTGGCAGATTCCAATCACTTAGGAGCTTTCCTTTATGACGCTGCTTTGTAAGAATGTGTCTAGTTAAATTCACAGGGTCATTGACTGTGGCTTTCAAAACACGAGGTTTTATGAAGGAATGCAGACCTGGAATCTAAGGTTCAGAGCCCAGACCTTCAAACAGATTAATCGCCATGGGGAGCGTCATAAGAGTTTTCCAACTTTGGCTTCATCCTTTGCCCTAGCAACTGCAGGGCTCCTATTCAGCAGACCCAGGTGCCCACTATGGTCTGTTGGACAGAGCACTGGGCGGGGAGCCAAGAAGTGGGATGGTCTCATTTCAGCTCCCCAGCTGGCTCCCTGCATGCCCCCTTGAGCAGATTCTTAACTGCTCCGTCTGCATTTCCAGCTTATTAGGTTAAGAGGAGAACAAGAATGCCCCAAGACACAGAGTTCCAGGGTGGGGGGTAGAGGTGGGACAGGTGGGTGTCTGTATGTGTCTGTTGCAGGGGGGTGGAAGGAAGTGTCTGGAGGGCAAGTAAATCATTTGTGATGGAGAAAGCATCTTGCCCTGTCTAGTGGATAAAACAAGAGACTATTTGTTGCTCCTACATTTCCTTCTGATAAGCTGAAGAAGAGCGATAGGGAGAAAAGAGAGATAAATAGGATGGCGGGACAAATGAGGAATTGAGAATCTATCCTGTGAGCTTAATATAACCTTCCTTAAGAATTTTCTGGAGTCATGTTTTAAAACTTAAAACTACACTTTTCCAAATTTAAATTTAAAATAATATTTTCCCCCAGCATAGGGGACATGTGGGAAATGCTAAACACATGTTTATCACACCAGTGAAATAATTTTAAATGTTAGCTAGAATGTAACCTTAATTAGCAGGTAGATTACCATCTGTACAGGGCAAGGCAACCTGTGGCAATTACTGTGGGCAGCACTGACTGAGTACCTGCTATGTGCCCAAGGTTTGTGTGGGTTGTCTCATTTCCTCCCAAAAACAGACGCATAAACTAGGGTGTTTACCATTATCCCCATTTTACAGACTGGGAAACTAACACAGATGTATAGGAGTTAAATAAATTTCCATGTGGGCCTAGAATTTGAACCCAAGCAGTACAGTTGATTCTAGAGTCCACATAATCTCTCTGCTACTCTGCCGGTGACTGATCAAGGAAAACCTGGGAGTGAAGCCACCACCCAGAAAAAAGTACTGGTCCTGGGTAGGGTTGCCAGACTTTGCAGGCCAAATATAGGATGCCCAGTTCCATCTGAATTTCAGCCTAAGAGCAATTAATATTTTATTATAAGTATGTGCCATGTAATACACTAGAAAGTTATTATTAATCTGAAATTCAAATTGAAATGGGTGTCCTCTATTTTATCTTACAACCCTGTCTTTGGGAGATACAGGGGCTATTGAACAGAGAATCCGTTCCACAAATCTTGGCTGGTCTGGGATCCCAAAGAAGAGGACCTGAATTCCTCTTTCCCGCTTACCAATCAGTCTCATCTCCCACCCAATGCCACTTGCTTCTCCAAACCACTGAAATCTAAAATGCCTTAAAGACTTGGGGTGAGTACAAGTGACTGAGCATGAAGGAGGAATAGGTACTTGTAGAGAAACCTTTCTTATACACACGAGCCAGTGTGTTTGTGTTAGGAATTCGGGAGCACTTTCTCCCCATGTAGTAAGAAGAACAGTAGGCCTGTATCCTGTGGCTGCCTGTGGCTCAGAGTTAGGTTTTCTTTGGCTCCATGATGATTGCTGAGGCCCTGCCCTTTGTCTACCAAAGTCTTCACCTTTTTTTTTTTTTTTTTTTTTTTTTTTGGTACTTAGCTCCTGACCGCCTCCACTCATTTATGTTCTCTATCTGCACCCTCTTCCTAGCCATTTGAGTTGATAACTACTTTTAGGCAAACTCATCCCCAGAAAGATAGCCAGAATTTAATTTTAATTCTAAAACTGCATTGGGTAAGATGTCATAATTAAAGCAAATGCATGCAGGTTGTAATACAATTTATGCAAATTCCTGGTGATCCTCCTAGTTCAGAGGCACAGCAATGGCCATCGGTAAAATCCTGGTGAAGCCCACAGGTAGAGAATGTGTGTAACTGAGCGCTGGATTGAGTCGGGCTTCTCTGAGCCTTGGAAGAACAAATGGTATAAATGTTAATAGGGACTAACATGAAAAGGAAGCCCTAGGGCCTGGACTGGAACATCTTTGGTTTCGAAGCAGTGAGGCACTTAATCTTTGATATATAAACAACCCAGAACCAGATGTAGGAATATCCATTTTCCATGAATATGATGTATTCTGCTTACAAGAATCTCTTTCTCTGAAGAAATAAAGAGAAGATCTGCCAGCCATTTAAATGAAGAAAAATGGGCCTTTTCCTTTCATCTTTCCTGCCTTGGTGTAAGCCAGATTACGTATCGAGAAGACGTCAAGCTTACATACAGATGGTGCCCCAGTCTGGACAGGATCATCTTGCATATTCCCGATTGAGATTGTTCCAGGGTAGCAAAAGGGGGCTTAGGGTTTTAAGAAATGATGTTAACAAATCACATTCACAATTGCATCAGGCAACTAATTTTATTTTACTTTTTGTTTTTGACCACATTGTTATCTCGACACTGTTTATGAGTACTAGTGGATTAAATGAAGTGTAGTCATGGAAGTGACTGGAAAACTGCACAACATGAAAACGTATTGATGGAGAACCCTTAAACCGCCCTTGTGTTTGCTCAAACCTAACTTCGGATTCATAAATGGATGAACAAAAAGCAGCCTTTGGACCAGGGAGAAAAATGCATCTCGGATCATTTTCCTGCATCTAGCCTTGAGAGAGATCAGGGATGAAGGGCCATAGAAGGCACCGGATAAGCGAGTATAAATGCCAAAGCCTGTCATGTATTTAAATCTGGCTGGTGACTATTTATTTTCATGTTCCTTTTATCCTCACCCAAACCATTAGGTAATCAAGTTTAGACTATTCACATATGCCTTTTCAATATTTATCTTCAGGCCATTTATTTATTTATTTATTTTTAAAGATTTTTATTTATTTATTTGACAGAGAGATCACAAGCAGGCAGAGAGGCAGGCAGAGAGAGGAGGAAGCAGGCTCCCTGCTGAGCAGAGAGCCTGATGCGGGGCTCGATCCCAGGACTCTGAGATCATGACCTGAGCCGAAGGCAGTGGCTTAACCCACTGAGCCATCCAGGCGCCCCTCTTCAGGCCATTTAAACCAAGGTGCATTTCTGTGATTAAAAATGGCACAATAAGGAGAGTTATGAAAAATGACTATAAAAGAAGAAAATTGGAGAGATAAGCTAAATAAACGAAACCAATTAGAAAACAGGCTTTGTGGAGAGATGAAAATACATGTAATTTTGTGCAAGAAATAGATAATGTTTGCTAAAGGTTTATAAAGTAGTCGGGGGAAATGAGTCAACCATTTAAATGTGAGGCAGAGATGAACCAGAAATCAGTGGAGTTGATGGAGTGGGGGAATAAATTATTCGAGATTCAAGCTTTTAAAGAGGGTTTCAATCGTGTTTTGAGACAGGATGTCAGAAGACCAACATGGGTGAATCACAGACATCAAGATGGGAGGTAATGAATAAACTTGAGGTGCCTGGACGAAGGAAAGAAACAGAATGATTCTGAAGGGATGAAGTGTGAGTATAATGAACAACATACTGAGACTAAAATATGAATATTCAACAGTAATGTAAGATCATCAGATTAAATAGTGAAGAAATGGTGTGAATATAATAGGAAATAGAAAAGACAGAGCAGATGGAAAATAAGGCATTTTCTATTTCTCTTTTAGGATTAAGAGTTCCAATTGCAAATGGAGGGGAATAAATGTCAAGATAAATAAAATTAATGTGCTTTTGGCAAATAAAGGAAGCTACTACCCAAGAGAGATGAAATGATGCTCCTACACACACAGACACACACACACACACACACACAATATTCAGCAATTCTTGTTTCTTCCAGGAAGCAGTCCCTGAAAATTCTTACATATGTCCCATTTATTGTATTTGGACCCTCAAAGAGGCACACTTTGTAGTATTCTTTTCCTTTAATCTGTGATTTTTTTTGTGACTTGGATCAAAATATTTTCTTGTTGCTACCATACGTGTATTTCACGTCTCCACTGCTATCACGTCTCTGCTGCTACTTTTCCAGGGTAAGGAACAGGGCCTGGATTTTGTTTGTCATTTTCCCCAGCCCCATAGCAACTGTTCGCAATGCTTGTTGACTATTTTGCTGAATGTTACACAAAAATTCAGGTTGATAAAGAGAGTCACATTTTAGGGGAAAGAGACTAAAATTGAGAGAAAAAACTAGATTCAGAAATAAGTAATCAGATTTTTTAAAAAATAGAAAAATATTAACTGACAAGAGCTAATTCAAGCAAATGTCTGGCCACAGGGAGGTCACTATGACCATGACGGAACAGAGATGTTTCCTGTGGGTGGCTCAGTGGGTTAAGCCTCTGCCTTTGGCTCAGGTCATGGTCCCAAGGGTCCTGGGATTGAGCCCCGAAATTGGGCTCTCTGTTTAGCAGGGAGCCTGCTTCCCCCCTCTCTCTCTGTCTGCCTCTCTGCCTACTTGTGATCTCTGTCAAATAAATAAATAAAATCTTAAAAAAAGAAAAAATGGAAAGTTAACTCAAGCATTATTTCACCTGACAAGGAGTACCCACATAGTTACACAGATGGATGTTTTTCTTTCCATTGGGCAGACAAAACGGATTACATAATTTTTTTAAAAAGGGTCTGCCAATAACAATGGAGGGTTTTGTACCTTGCCAAAATGAATGTTTTAAGTCCCTGTGCCTGACCTTGAATTTGACCAGAGTTTCTCCCAAGTATTTTTCAAAGGCATTGAAAATTTCCGTCTGCAGAGTGGATGAATCTAACAGTTGAAACCATGGAGAAGACCATGCTGCTAGACCTCACCACCAGTGGGTGTGCCTTTTTTACATGAAAAAAGATCTGATCTTTAATGGGAATCAAGGCTATAGAGGCACAAAATTGATGGTGACTTGTTAATTTAGAGGTGGAAGCCAAAAAGAGGTAATACTGTATGAAAGTATATTCAGGTAATTTATAGGGAGTCTGTCTAGGAACCGTAGACTCGGGTACTGCTTCATTAACTCTCCGGGTTCAGCTTGCTAACAGACCTTTTGGCAGAATGCAGAGATCTCTGTTCCTTCTATGGAACCACCTCTGGAATCACGTCCCCATAGTAGGTCTCAATAAAGCCATCTTCCTGCTTTTAAGTGCTCTCTCCCACCCTGACTGTGTGATGAAGAGAATCCATTTGCAGTTTTCCAGTGCAAAATGGATGAGAAATTTCTCTGTGAAACAGGAGTCATCTGTATTATAGGGCATTAAGCATTCTTTCGGACACCAGCAAGATTTAAGCTGAGCGCGGATCTTTTCTTTCCTGAAGTGCTAATGTAACCCTTCCGGTAATCAGAGCAGGAACTGTAGATATCATTATACCCTTTAAAACTCCAAAATTTACTTTCAGCTGAGTTGCAATGTGATTCAGGTCCTTGACTCCATCAGGTGGGGGCAGCCATTGTTTCAATGAAACACAACTGAGAAATGGTGAATTTATGAGCATGGCTTCCAGAAAAGAGAAAGCACATTTCATGGTGCCTGCTCAAGGCTTTGGATTGTGGGGAAGGGATTTGAATGGTCTATTGCTTCATATAAATTGAAATTCTTTCTGGGTTTACCTCTAGTCTAGGTTTGAAAGGGTTGGGACATCTGTTTCCCCCTCCCGCTGCCTTCTTTTTTCTAAAATCTCTCTCAGTTGGCATTGCAATCTTCTTTCTAGTTGTTTTTTTTTTCCTTTCATATAAAAGAAGACAGCTTTGCTTTCCTGTTCAGACCCCTTTTTATTTTTCCCCTCCTCCATCCTTCCCTCCTTCATTTCTTCCTCAAGCCTTTCTCTGGGTTAGGCAGTGTTGACAGTGGGGAGACAGAGCCAAAAGACGATGGGACCATAAGGAGAAATACACAAACCCATGACTACAGATGGAGACTTCAACACACCTTTTTCAGTAATTGACAGAGAGAAAAGAAACCTTAGGGGCTCAGGCTTATAGGAGTTAGGATGTACATTATCCATTGTGGGACAGGTGCTAAGTGCACGCTCCCTATGCTCTGGGGAGAGAATGACCAAGAGGGTCTCGGGAGGGTTTCTGAGTTCAACTAGAAGCTCCCCAAGGGTGCACAGTAGCTAGTAGACACTGAAGGAGGTTAGGCATTGAGTGATGATGGGAAGATGGATGAAGGAATGAGTGGAGAAAGAAAGAAGGAAGAATTAAGTGAGACAATTGACATCTTGAAGCAGAGTGAATTGATAGCCAAGTACAGGAGAGTACCATATTGGGGTGAGAGGTCAGCTGCTTCAGAGGGGGAAGGTAGGAGACACAGTTTTAAAGCTTTGGTGATTTATAGGTGTATGTTAGGTTTATATATTTATATATATTACAGACTATATGTTTATACCATTTAACCCTCAATTCTTGTTGAGTGGCCTTTGTAGATTCTCAATGAAAAAAAAGTATTGTTGGAATGAATGAAGGTGATGGGAACCATTGGAGGATTTGTATTAAGGGGATGAAATGATGAAATCTGTATTTTAGAAGGGTGATCCTGGCATCAGTGTGTGGTGTGGCTTTGCAGCTTTCAAGCACGGATTAAAAGAGTTGGGGTTATGCCCCTGCTTAACGAGGGAGAACGTATGTATATGACAGAGAGAGAGAATGGAAAAATCAGCATGCTTTGCTCTGTTCTTAGATATTGTACACTGTTCCACAATGTATTTCATGCAGTCACGGACACAATGGCTTAGGAAAGCATTTAAGAAACATCAAAGTAGTTGAGACAGCAAGACACCTGCAATCAAATTAATAATAAGAACCGGACAAGGCAGCCGCTTACACAGCAAGGACCTAGGTTGGGTTCATTTTCTGCCTTATTGTGTCTGTTCCTGTGCTGAGTTTTGTAGGACCCTATGTGAGGGAGGGAAGTTGGAAGGACCCTCTACATTTAAAGTCAGGTGACTTCTGACTTCAGTCTTCCCTTTGCAACAAAGCTGGGACATCTCTTCTCATCCTAAGACACTTAATTAGTTTAAGAAAAAGAAATCTCCAAAAATGTATGTTAAAAATATTGCTACTGAGTCCCACTCCAGTGTTGAAAAGACCAGATTGAGGCATTTTGGAGCCAGAGACACAGCTGGGGTGGAAGGATCAGGATACTCAGGTAAGGGCTCGATTTGCTTCTGAGGGCTGCCGCCACAAGTTTCCACCAGCTGGTTGCTTAGAACAACAGAAATTGATTCTCTCACAGTCCTAGAGGCCAGAAGTCTGAAATCAAGGTGTTGACAGGACTGCGTTCTTTCCGAAGGCTCTAGGGGAGAATCTGCTCTTTGCCTCTTCCAGCTTCTGGTAGCTGTTGACATTCTCTGACTTTTGGCCACATTACTTCCAATTCTGCTTGCATCTTCATGTCGTCCTCACCTCTGACTCTGTCTTCCCCTCTGGGTGTCTCTTATAATGACACTTGTCATTGGATTTAGGGCCCACTCAGATGTTCCAGGATGGTTTCCTCATCTCAAGATCCTGAATGTAATCACACCTGCCAAGACCCTTTGTCCAGATAAGAGAACATTCACAGATTCTGGGGAGTAGGACACGAATGTATCTCTCAGGGGGCTAGCACTCAGCCCTATGGAAGGGGAGAGCCCTTGGGCCGATATTTGTATGTGACATTTGAACAGAAAAGACCTGGCCTGTGTGACGGATGTGCAGTGAACGCTTGTGTTCTCCCGGAATTCATAGGCTGACACTGTAATCTCGGGTGTTACGGTATTTGGAGATGGGGTCTTTGGGTGAAGCTCTCTTGGTGGGATTAATGCCCTGATAAAAAGAGACCAGTAAGTGCATACCCCCTCACACACACCCCAGGTAAAGCGAGGATACAATAAGAAGGCAGCCATCCGCAGACTAGAAAGGGAGCCTCCTCCACATGCCGAAACTGCCAAGGCCTTGATCTTGGCACCTCCAAGCCTCCAGAACTGTGGAGAAGTAAATGTTTGTTGTTTAAGCCACGCAGCCTGCGATATTCCCTTACAGCACCTGAGCTGACTCCGAGAGCAGCCAAGCTTACACAAATCGGAAAAGGATTTATTCCACAGATGATGCCGAGCGTTGGTGCTGAGGCGGGTGGGTGGGATGGTGAGCCAGGAGGCCGAGATTCGAAGCGGAGGGGTTTTGTTGTTGTTGTTATTGTGAAAAAAAGAGAATGGGGTATATATCTTCCTATGGCACTATTCTGGGAAAATAACCCCAAATATGTAAAGCAGAAGTTTGTTAAGAAAGGGATGCCTGCGTGTATAATTTAGGGCAATTGCCCAGCCTCTCAGATTCTCAAAATCTTCTTCTGTGAGATAAGTGAGTTGAAGTGGATTATTCTAAGTTCCTTTCCGCTCTTACATTCATTTTCTTCCGCAAGAACGTTACAGCAGGTGTGTCGCTCCCCAGCCCCCTTGCAAAGTGCGTGTCCTTTGTACGTTATCACAAGATAGCTTGCTGGCATGCAGGGAAGCTAAATCCCAGAACAGCCTGTTTCTCTTCCAGTGAATGGGTCTCTGGAGAGCTCCAGAATGGAAGCTCCCTCCTTAAGCAAATTAAAAGTTTTATTGGCAGAATATAACTTGATAACATGTGTATACATTATCATTATAACTTAGCGAAAAGAAGATCCAATTTGGAACAGCAGCAGAAGAGTAGACGTACGTTTGCATGTAAAGCAACAAAACACAGTCCCGTGGAATTGTCAGGTGTTCAGTAATTGCCTTGAACTTGAATGCAGAGGTCTAGGAAAATCATTCGCTCTACGGTTTCCTTCTACATTGGAAGGAAACCTCAGGAGTGTGAGCTTTGTCACTGGCTTGCCCACGTCTCCCACCGCTTCAGAGCTGGAAACCCAGGATCGTTCTTGCCCCAGGGTTCAAACAGCCGCTTCAGCCTTAAGAACTCAACCTTAAGAACTTCAACCTTAAGAACTCCAGCCTTGTTAGGATAGGTCTCTGTTCTGGGGTGGCGTCGGGAGCCCCTGGCGTTGTATTCACTCCAGGACTCCGGCCTTGAAACCGCCTGGAAGCCACTAGCAGCTTTGGCTCTAAATGGCCTCAAGCAGTTTTGATGCTTTGAGCCTCTGAAGCCTGGCACCTCTGGGTTTGTGGCTTCAGTGCTGCGAAACCCGGGTGCTGCTGCTGGAGCCCTCAAGGCATCAGACCTTCAATTAGATGCTTATCCTAACACCTGGCAAACACCCTTTTGTGGGACTGCCTTCCAGCTGTCAAAAGCACCTCTCTCCCTCCCAGGCACTAACCTTCAACTTTTCCTTCTTCCAAGATAGAAGAAGAGGGGGTGGGGGGCCAGGGGAAAGAAAGAGAAAAGTAGAGCCAACTCTTAAGTGCTAATCTGCAAGATCTGGCCCAACTCTGGGGTACACCCTCCCCCCGGGGAAGCTCAGAGGCTGTTACTGTGGTCACCCAGCCGTCGTTAATATCGAATAGGGAATCTGCGTTTTCGGATTCCTCCACTTCCTGTCCATTTTAGCGCAGCTTCAGTCTATCTTCTGTGGCTGATGAAACCTATTTCATTTATTTATTAAAAGATTTATTTATTTAGGGGAGAGGAGTAGGGGAGAGGAAGAGAATCTCAAGCAGACCCCTACAAAGCACGGAGGCCGATGCAGGGCTGTCTCTGCATGACCATGTCTCTCATGGTCATGACCTGAGTTGAAAGCAAGAGTCAGAAGCTTGCTTCTGACTGAGCCCCCAGGTGCTCCATTTAAACCTTTTTTTTTTTTTTAAGATAAAATTTTGGACACAAGAAGTCTCTAATAAATATTTGATGAATGAATGGATGAGTTTGAAAAGCCTTGTGTCTCTAACAACATAAAGTCGTTTTAAACAAACTCAGTAGGATGTATTCCTCTGGAGAATGAGGTAAAGATTCAAGAAAATCTTTGTGAGATTGGGACACTTAATCTTTCGTCATGCAAGATTTACTCTTTCCACGAAATGGGCCTGTGCTATTACGACACGATTCTACACTGTATTAGGCTATAGATATTTAACCATAGCAAACATTACTTTTGTACTAGTCTTTAGTCCAATAGATGTTTTTGCATAATCTAAAAATGTTAACTTGCTGTCACCCGCCTGTCATTGCCTTTCACTTCAGTGCTCATGTGCAAATACATGTGGTTTACAACTGCTCCAGAAATTTCCCTGAACCTAGCTAAATTCCTCTGCTCTTGGGTACACATGAATTCTATTTTCATCATAAAATATGTGATATTACATTAAGCCTGAGTGTGAGTTTGCCTTCCTCCCTAAATTACAGACCCCTTTGGTTCTAGGGTGTACTCATTCTTATTTTCCCAGTTCTTGGTAGTATTGTTAAACTGAACTTATTTTCAGTGTTATTTCTCCCTCCGCTCCCCATGAGGGGCATTCCTACATTTATTCTTCAGCTTCGACAGTGGGTCTTTGCGGTGCTGATTAGCTGTATACTTGCCATTCGCCTTGAAAAATTGATGTCAGGTGTGGGCCTTGGGGTAGAAAATGAAGTCAAGTGACCAATCTGTTTAAGAAAGAGTTAAACCTCCAGCATTAGCTATAAACATCCAGCTAGGGAAGGGTTCTTGGAGCTCACAAGCTCTCCCTCATATGAGGATTTCTCCTGATAAGAGCAGCATACAGACTTTTCCCCCAAAAAGCAACATCCACCTCCACATCGCAAGCCTTTCTTGGCTAAGTGTGTACTTATTTGTTTAGTTGACATTTATTTATGATGCCTACTATGTGCCAGACCCTTTTAGATCTAATGGTCTAGAAACCAGCATGTTCTTTAGAAATAGGCAGCCAGTTGAACTGATATCTACATTGTAGGAAAATATTACAAAGGAGCTTAAAATCCCCATCTTGGGGAGTCCTGTGATTTTACGATTTTATATGAGACAGCTTCTTGGTGTTGAAAACTAAAATCAAAATGTTATGACTTCTTCAACAACCAGAGAAGGATGTGTCCCATCCTCCAAAGAGATTCATTCCTTTTTCTGTCCCAGGGGATGATTTAAAAAGTTAAAAAGCAGAAACTAGCTTTTTATGGGATCATCATAATTTCCCCATTCTTATTGTTAAGCTGTAGTTTTCAGAAAACAGTCTGTTCTATTCCCTACTCTCATTTAAATATTCAAGTGTCTGGTCTTTGGTAAAAATTTCTCATTCATATTAAATATTTTTGATATTTTATCTTTTATGTGACTTTTAATCTTTATAATTTTGTTGCAGGAAGCTTTATTGACAAAAGGAACTGGTGTTGATTATTCTATGGAGGCTCCATTTTGGTTTCTAGTTTAACTGATTTCCAGAACTTTCTAAAGATATATTTATGAATAGTGGTTTTCTTTTTAAAGATACCTGAACTGTGGTGTAAAGGTGAGAAGACTTGACTTTAAGCCTTAACTTGGCCACTTTCTATCAAGACAAGAGAGCACATCACAGTAGTCAGTGTTGGCAACATGGGAATCACATTGTAAATACCATTCTGCTCTCTCTCCTGTTCCCCACCTTTTTGGTCCATAGTCTAGTCCAGCCGCTATTGGTGATTCTGATTGCCAAAGACTTTTCACTTAGACAATCCATCTTTTTCAGAAGACAGTTGGAATTGGTTGAGCCAAAAATCTTACTATTGCTTTGGTCTTACTCTGTTGACTAGCTGGTGTGACAATGGTCCAATTTGCCAACTCCTCTTTAAAATAGAATAAACTTATCTCTAAAGAGCTCTCGACCCCAAAGTTTAATAACATTCTTTACCTTTTGAAAAAAAAATGTACTGGTCATTTGACTATACCTTGGAGAGTCAAGGTAGGGTCAAATTCACTTTCCTTAGTGGTAGTTTTATATCCTCTTCGTGCCCTACTCTCCTTGAATCTTTAAGAGATTTTCCAATTCAGTCTTTCATTTGTTTGTTTATTCACCAATCATTTACTTAACATGTGCTGGATGTCAGAGTCTCTGTAGCAGATACTAGGTTATAAAGATAGATAAAATATTGTTTATACTTCTGAGATGTCTACTAGAAGAGGTAGCCAGGTAAACACTATACTAGAACAACATATGTAGAGATATGAAAAGAAGTGAATGTGCACTTCTGGAGTGTATTTTTTTTTTCATGGGAGGTTGGGCATTTATGAACCTTTTTTGCCCTTCTTTCCCCTGCCTCTGCCTCACTACGCAGAAACACACAAATGCGCACACACACATTGCAGTGCCACTTAAAATATACAAGGGCCCACAATGTACAAAGTGCTTTGATTTCAAAAGTATGTAGTGAGAGAGTTGTACTTTATTCTATCAAGTAGTTGATATCACATAAAGGGAGAGAAGATGGTTTATAACCATCTGTGCTGTAAAGTAAAATGAGATCTATGTCATCAGGAAGGTCTATAAACATCGCTGAGGGGGTTCCTAAGATGGAGAAAGCACTACCAGTTTAGAGCGTCAGGAAAGGCTTGATGGAGAGGCTGACATTTCACACAGACTTTCAACATGGCTGAGTAATTTTAATTAAATGTTAGGTGTCTTATAACTATTGAGTTTCCAAGTGAAATTTTCAGTGTAGAGTAAAATTACTTCATATTTCTACTTTCTATTTCTGCTTAAATGTGTTTAAAATATCTGATGTGGGATGCCTGAGTAGCTCAGTCAGTTCAATGTCTGTCTTCAGCTCAGGTCATGGTCTCAGGGTCCTGGGATTGAGTCCCTCATTGGGCTCCTTGCTCAGCAGGGAGCCTGCTTCTCCCTCTGCTCCTCCTCCCACTCGTGTTTCCTCCCCCGCCCCCAATTTAAAAAAAAATCTTAAAAAAAATTAAAATACCTGATGTGAGTTAGTAGTTCTGGCCAAATGAAACCCTTTCAGCCGACTCACCAGTTTTGCCTGGACACTTTCACTCCTACTGATGACTTTGTATGTTTACTAAGAGACCCTTATATTTGTTCCCAAACGGAGTATAATTTAATTAAATATTAGGTAAAACTGATGAATATGAGAACAAGGGAGAGAAGATAGGAGTTGTTATTTTTATAAAAATTAAACTGCTTTAGAAAGGCTAAAGAAAGGTGAGTCACTAAAGAATTGCTATTAAATTGGGAACAGATGGGAAAAAAAAGGTAAAATTTTGGGAAAAAGTAATAAAAGAAATTCCATTCAGCAGACCCACACTTGAAAAAAAAAAAAGCCTTGACTTTATATAAAAGTGTGATTAAAATAAAACTTTGGAGTTGAATATATGTCATTTTTATGATCCCCTGCATCAATTTACTTTTTCAATTGAATTTTGCAAATTGCATTGTGTAATAAGGTCTCTACTAACTCTGCCCTCATTCTGAGTCCTGCAGACTTTATCAGAGCCTTCAGTAGAATATCGCAGGAGTTCTGCAATAGTTCATTGGTTTGATCAATAGTTCTCGTATGTACATTTATCATCAAGGATAAACTCCTGCTCTCACAAAGCCAAAAGAACCATGAGGCCAACACTGTGAATTCTGATAAAAGAAAGAGAGAAAAAGAGAGACTCTGAGTTCTCATTCTATTTATTTTCTTCTCATTTGAACTCTTCTCCCTGGGCAATTCCTTCCATTTCAACATTTTTCCTACATGCTAACTCCCAAATCTGTATTTTCTGCCCTAATAATCTCCACATCTTTCTGACAATTGCACGTCCTTCATCTAGTTTCATAAAGCCTGTGGCTATTAATGATGATACTTTTTAACTATATTATAATAGTTTCCTATCTATTTCTGTTGGTGTATGTTGATGTCCACTTCCCAAAACAGAATCTCCAAATTTGAATATAGCCAATGAACATGAACTACATAGAGAAAATGTACATTGTGGGAAAATGAACCAAAACAAAATATCTAACAAAACACATCCCTCTGGTCATTGTTTTGAACAAAGATAATAAGGCACAAATGACAGTGCTGATCAGATTTTATGTCATTCTCCTATCATTAGAGATTCAAATCTAGTATAATGGCAACCCTTGCTAGCCAGTGTTTACTGATACCAATATTTTTCTATTTTAGCTGTGGGATTTTTTTCCCAGTTAACAGCCTACTAATGAATAACGGATTATTTTCTTAGAGATTTTAATATGCAGCCTACTTTGTAAGTTCAAAATGTATTTCCATACATTTCCATACCTAAAACTCATTATCAAAATACACCTGATAATAATACTTACATTTTTTTCCCCAAAATATTTCTTTGTAAAGTCAGCATGTATCTTAACTCTGCATAACTTACATGTCAACTTCACCTCTCCTGTGCGATTTGGGGTCTTTGAGGTCGAGCCTGTGTCAGTATGTTTGCAGGCAGGCCCCAGAATATCTCCTTTTCACCCTTGCTCCCCCTCCAACCTCTGGGTCTTACAGCCAAGTGTGAGCACTGTTGTAGAGCCCACCACCATCTGGGAGGAAGTCACTGAAATGCAGACCCATGGTCTTGGATAAATAACTTTTGCACAATGTACTTGGCCATTTTGACCAGGATTCAGAGAGATATAGAAGCCATACAGTGATTCTCTTCTCTTCCATTTTGCTGTCGAACAAACATAGAGGAAGTAGCTAAATCAGAGGCTGAGATGTGGAGAGCCTTTGTGCATGTGATTTACTCCTATTGGTTCAGTTTCTCACTAATAGCAAAAGGCGGAGTTAATGACCACACACATCCGTCTCAAATTTGAGGCAAATTTCCGTCACAGTCTGTCCCCACTTTTCTCTCTGCCTTGCACTTTGCTAGCCCGAAATGTCTTTGATCATAGTAATACTTTTAAAGTGCGATTGGTTAGGGACGCCTGGGTGGCTCAGTTGGTTAAAGTGCGATTGGTTATACAGAACGTTGTCTTTGCAAGACCAGCAGCCAGAAGGTTAGCAGTTTTCAAGGTAATATTATTCTTGGCTGAACACAAAGGTTTGGTTTTCTCAGCATCACTCTTCCTGGCTGCTTTTTGTCTCTTGTCTAGCAGTCCCACATACTGGATTTTCTTGCCCTAAAACCAAGTCTTAACTGCTCAGCTGCAATTGACCTTTTCCGTTTTGTTGCTCTTTTTTTCCTGGTCCCTCTAAGTATGCCAGTTTCTAATTTGCATGTTGCAGGGTTTTTTTTCACCCTTTTCCCCCATCTCATTTTGTTCCTTCCTGAGGTTTTTTGTTTGTTTGTTTGTTTGTTTTTTAAGAAGACTCCACACCCAACATGGAACTGGAACTCACAATCCCGGAATCAAGACTCACTACCGACAGAACCAGCCAGGTGCCCCTCTTCTTGAGTTCTCTTGTTTCATACCTTTTTGGCAGGAATCCAAAGGCAAAACAAACAATCTATTTACAACATGGAGAAAGATTGTTAACTGAAATTCCTCCAAGGCCCAGATGAACACAGTAATGAGTCAGGTAAATGACTCAGAGGCTGAGGTGAGAGGCTGAAAGCAATCTGCCCAGGTGGATGTTGTCTTGCTAGAATAATGGCTTAGGGGTGACAGGCTCCCCAATGTTTTTAACAGAAGATAATAAGCCAACATTTTAAGATAGTAATCCAACTTGCCAGCTTCAATCAGGAAGCCCATTGTTGCTGCACCAGAATCATATTTTCCATAGGCCAGTAAAGCTCACACTTTGGTCTCCATTTGCCTGATGTCTCCATCTCTTCGGTCTCTTAATCAGTTCAAAACTCTAAAAGTGTAGGATACTTTCTTAACTCAGACATCAATCTTTGGATTCTTTGATACTAAATATGCTCCAATTTCAAGACTGTTCAGGAATCATCTTTCTTTCTGTGCTTCTCTGGAAGCATATGTCCTACCCTTCCTTCTGTGTCCCAAGGATGGGCCAACTCAATTATATTCTAGAAAGTGGGATGCCAGAGAAAGTTTTGTTTTGCCCTCAAGACTTAGAGTCAGTGTTTTGTTTTTGTTTTTGTTTTTCCAAAGCTAAACCCTTTTTTAGAAGATTTTATTTATTTGAGAGAGAAAGAGAGAATGAGTTGGGGAGGGGCAGAGGGAGAAGCAGACTCCCCATGGAGCAGGGTGTTGGATGTGGGACTCAATCCCAGGACTCTGGGATCATGACTTGAGCTGAAGGCAGATGCTTAACCAACTGAGCCACCCAGGTGTCCCAGTGTTTGTTTTTTAATACCCTTCCAAAACCTTTCCTATGTGGACACCATATTTGGGTTTATAGTCTCTTATTATTCTGTTATTGTTAGCTCTCTTATTATTTTCTTCCTCCCAGTAATTTCATAGGCTTGAGCTATCATATTTTATCTCTTCTGATGTCAGATCAGAAAGTAGGACCAATACTTTTCTTCTTCTCATCAAGTATCATCAAACATCATCACATGTTTTTGTCAGAATCATTTGTTTTCTTCCACATCTTTTCATTATGCCCATATTCAGGGGAGAAGACAGAGGGAAGGGAGGCCAGTGTATAATGTACCTCAATCCTGTATTAATCAAAGCAAAGTTCTATTTAGTTGGATTCATTAGGCACTAAGAAGATCATCACCAGGGCTTCAGCAGTAAAGATAAAAACAAAATGAGGACTTTATAAAGAAGACCACAGCTTGCAACTGTAGAGAAAAAAATAATATTATTTTTATGTTGTTGTGATTTACAAAATCTCAGCATGTGGCATTCATCACTGTCCCCTGACCATATGTTAAGTCTCAGGATTGAAGATTTCACTATTGGATTTATAATTTTGTATAAAATTATCTTCGCAGGAATGTGGTAGAGGTCTTTCCCAAGTCCACTCCGAATCTTATGCCTGTCAGCCAACCTCTTCCATTATAGCATGTAGAATCCTTAGACATTTAGAGATAAATTCTACCCCCACCTTTGCCTCAAATGCTTCTTTCACCCACCCCTAATTAAAATATGTCTTTTCTGTGACAACATCATTTCCTTAGAAGCTGCCTCTTGAAAAGTATCCTTTTCTCTATCTTCAATCAGGTTTTTAGGAAGAAGAATCAGTCAACTATTATTCTCCACTAATACTCCCAGATCTTTGTTTTGCCACTATTATTCAGCTAATAAACTTGCCTCTTACAAATGGATACAATCTTTTGGAGAAATCCCATCCATCTACAACACACCAGTCTTACCCAGAGACTTCAGCACCTAAGTTTCTTCTTTAACCAACTTCATGCAAAGGCCTTGTTGACAGCAACATCTGTGTTGATGGCCTCTATCATCCTAGCATTGCTCATTTCCAGCTCTGATGACCTGCCTTAATCTGGACATTGCTCCATCTACTAACACTCCCTCTTTCTTGCTACTCACCTAGACCTTTTCTCTGTCTCCAAGAAGTGTTTTTTTTTCCTGATTCATCCAAACAATTGTCATGCCTTCCTTCTCTGAACACCCATAGTGCTTTGCTTCTCTCTTCTTTCTCTCTCTTACTACATATGTACCTTATGTTAGAGTCACTCTTGTTCCTCTATCCCCAGTACCTTATCAAAAGTAGAATGGAATAGAAGAAAAATGTGCAGTAGAGTCAGACTGGTCTGATTTCACATGCCAATAACTCTGCTGCTTACTGGCTTTGTGATCTTTGATAACCTACTCTAACTTTGTAAGCCTCAGTGATTTTGGTGCTTTCCTGAAAATTGGGAACAATAACACCTATATTTACAGGTAGGTTTTGAGGGCTAAGTAGAAAAGTACATGTAAAGCACCTAACATAATTTTTTAAAAGATACATTTATTTGAGAGAGAGAGAGATTCTCAAGCAGACCCCCACTGAGCACTGAGCCTGATGTGGGACCATCTCACAACCCATGAGATTGTGACCTGAGCTGAAATCAAGAGTCAGATGCTTACCCAACTGAGCCACCCAGGTACACCTGTACCTAAAATAATTTTTGTTAGACAACAATCTGAAACTACAAGGAAGTTATTATTACTAGAAACTAGAAGAAAGGACTTTTACTGATCTTCACCCCCATGCTTAGTGCCTTGCTCAAAGGATATATTTAATCCTTAATATTTATTGAATAGATACATGAACAAGTTAATGGGGGAATGATTGAGAAAAACACTTCCTGCTGATAAATTATTTTACTTCTTAATAAAAATGAAAGCCATTATGTTAGAAACTGAGTTACTAGTCTTACCTTTGGTATTAGTTTCCCATGGTTGCTTAACAAAGTACTACAGACTGGATGGCTTAAACAACAACAATTTATTGTCACAATTCTAGAGGCCAGAAGTCTAATATCAAGGTACTGACAAGGTTAATTTCCTTCTGAGAGCCATGAGGAAAGGATCTGCTCCAGGCCTCTGGTGGTTTGTTGGCAATCTTTGGTGGTTTGTGGCTTATAGAAGCATTATCTAATCTCTGTCTTCATCATCACATGACAATTTTCCATGTCAACACATCATCTTCCCTCTGCATGTCTGTCTTGTGTCCAACTCCTCCCTTTTTTGTAAGGACATTGTCATGTCAGCTTAGGGTCCCCTTTAATGACCTCATTGTAACATGATCATCTGCCAACACCCTATCTCCAAATAAGGTCACATTCACAGATGGTGGAGAATTGGACTTCAGTATTCTTTGGGGGTGCATAATTCAATGCATAACAGCTTCTAATTTATAGAAACTCTTATACACGTGGAGATATAAGACCACATAAAAATAATAGATGAACAATATGAAGGAATATATACTTAATCATAAATTATGATTTCATGAATGACATAAACCCCTCAGTGTTCTAAGATTTAATAAAAATGATTATTTGCAGGGTCAAGGTGAACTTCATGGAAAAGAATGATTTGAAGGTGGGCTCCTTCCTTAAATAAATGTTATTTCTAAATAACCGTATTTTCTATATATTATTACTGGTTAACGTTTTGAAATAGCTTCAGATTATTTGAGCTAATGAGACAGCTCAAACAATGGGATCAGGCTGTTAATATGGCATACAGTAAATGTGTGTTGCAAGAAAGAAGTTTCCAGGGAACAAGAATTGCTATGGTAACCTGATATATCATTAAAAATGTAATGAATAAATATCATCAGGGTCTCAGATTCACTGCACAGAAATCTTCAAGTCTAGGATAACCAAGTAGTTCTCATGCTGTTTGCTCAATGTTTTGTAAGCTAATTCATAGTGATTGTCCATTAGCAAAAAAATAACAACAATATTTAGGTAATCCGAGACCCCATAAGGTACATAAAACCTCTTTCAGTATCACCATGAATAGTGTCTTTGGCTCAGCAGACCAGAAGGTCTGGAGATAACTCCTGAAAGCTGCGCAGCCCAGTGGCACTTGAGCCAAGAAGTGGGTGGGTAGAGCTTATAGTTTGCAGAACAAAGCCATTGGACCTGTTTGGTCAGGGAAGTTGGGGTGTGAGTTGGCTGAGTTAAGACAACAAAGAGCTTTGCCAGATTAGAGTTGCTTCTGCCACTGCCCCCAAGTAGGGAAACTAATTCATAGCCCCACAGAACAATGAATACAGCCTCCAGATACAGCCTTCAGCCTATCTGGGCAGGGAACCTAATCAGAGTACATGGAAAGGTGTTCGGCCCACTTTATCAGCATTGCATACAGAGAGTACATCTCATGGCTTCCTCCATCTGCAAAACAAAACAAGTGGTTTTGGCTGACCTTGGGGAATTCACTGCATACTCTGGCTTAATTGGAGTTCCCAGACAATGAATTGTATATTGCCTGGGTCCTATCCTGCTGCCCTGACAAGGCAAGGAGATTAATTCATAGCCCTCTTACTAATGAATATAGTACCCAGTTCTGACCACCTGTTAAGCCTGACCAGAGAATCCACACAACTGTAGAAAGTATCCTACAGCCTCACGTGGGTAGGGAACCAAGCCAGCAGTCCCATCCAGCTGTTCTCAGTCTGTGACACATACCCACATCCCTGTCCTCAGAGCCTCAACAATTGCCTTGCCCCCAAATGGACCATAAGAGCCAGTTCTCCCTGCCCATGGACATTATTGTAAGACACATCCAGAAATGCAAATGAAGATGACTGGTGAAGAACTATCTTTGCCATAGCAAACCTGTGATGTCTGTAAAAGGAAACTGAATGCTCAGATGTATAGATACTAATGTAAGGTACGAGGGTCACAAAAAAATCGAGTAAATGTGACACCACCAAAGGATACTAATAAGTCTTAATAACTGATCCTGAAGAAATGGAGATCTATGAACTGTTGGACAAAGAATTCAGAATAATCCTCTTAAGGAAGTTTAGTGAGGAAAACACAGACAACTAAATAAAATTGGGAAAAAAAATTAACAAAACAAGAAGTCTGACAAGGAAATAGCAAACACCAAAACAAAACAAATTTTATACTTGAAAAATGTAATAACTGAAGAATTCAGTGGAGTTCTGTAGAGTTTCAAAAGTAAACTCACCCATGCCTAAGAAAGAATCAGTTATCTGTAGGATAGGACATTGGAAAGTACCCAGTCAGAGGAGCAAAAAGAAAAAAAAGAAAAAGAAAAAGAATAAAGAAAGATTACAGTAATTATAGGACCCAATAAAAATAAACGATATTCACATAATGGGAATTCTAGAAGAAGAACAGAAAGAGAAAGGGACAGAAAATATATTCAAAGCAGTAATGGCTGAGAACTTCCTGAACCTGGGTAGATATGTGGACATCTAGAACCATGAGATCCAAAGGACCCCAAATAGGGCTACACTGAGCCCTATAATTAAATTGTCAAAAGTGAAAGAGAAAGAATTTTAAGAGCAGCAATACAAAAGAGAACCCATATAAATACATGGGAACCCCTGTAAGAATATTGGTGGATTTCTGAAAAGAAACTTTTAGGCCAGGAGAGAATGGGGTGACATATTAAAAATATTGAAAGAAAAGTGTCAACTAAGAACTCTATACCTGGCAAAGCCATCCTTCAGAAATGAAGGAGGGATAAAGACTTTCCCAAATTAACAAAAGCTGAGGGAGTTCATTAAACCAGAACTGCCTTACAAGAAAAGCTAAAAGGAATTCTTGGAGTGGAAGTAAAGGAACACTAATTAACATCATAAAAACAGAAAGGTAATGCAAATCTACCTGATAATGATAACCTTATATTAGATTCCACAATATGGTAATAGGGGTGCATAATTTACTTTCACAACTCTAGTTTGAAACCAAATGTAGTAAAAATAGCCATAACTATATTAATCTGTTATTAGTTATGCAATATAAGAAACATGTAAATTATAACAGCAATAACTTACTTCTTCCAAAAAAATTGAGGCAGAAACAGTCCCAAACTCATTTTAGGAGTTCAACATTATCCTGATACTAAAATCAGAAAAGGACACTACTAGAAAAGAAAACTACTGACGGACATCCCTGATGAGTATAGATGCAACAATTCTCAATAAAATACTATGAAACCAATTCAGCAGCACATTAAAAGGAATGTACACCATAACCAAGGGAGATTTATCCCTGGGATGTAAGGATAGTTCAACATAATGTGGTATATCACATTACAAAATGAAAAAATCCTATGATCATCTCAGAGGACACAGGAAGAGCATTTGACAAAATTCAGCATCTATGATAAAAACTCTAACAAATTAAGCATAGAGGGAACATATCTCAACATAATAAAGGCCATACATGTTAAGCCCACAGCTAACATCATACCAATGATAAAATATTAAAATACTTTCCTCTAAGATCAAGAAAAATACAAGATGCCCATGCTCAGCATTCCTAGTCAACATAATACTAGAAGTCCTAGCTAGAGCAATTGGGGAGTTGGGGGCGGGGCGGGGGGGAGGAGAAGAAAAGAAAAGAAAAGAAAGAAAGAAAGAAAAGGTATCAGAATTGGAAAGGAAGAAGTAAAATTGTCCCTCTTTGCTGATGACATGATTTTATATATAGAAAATCCTAAAGACTCAACCAAAAAACCTTTGAGATATAACCAATGAATTTAGTAAAGTTGCAGGATAGAAAATTAACACATAAAAATCAGTAGCATTTCTATGCACTAACAATTATTTTTCTAAAAAATGAAGAAATGGATCCAATTCATAATAACATCAAAGACAATAAAGTACTTAGGAATAAATTTAACTAAGGAGGTAAAGAATCACTAAAAACTATAAGACATTGAAGAAAGAAATAAAGATTCATGTTCACAAATTGGAAGAATTAATATTGTTAAAATGTCAATGTTACCAAAAACCGCCTCTAGAGTCAGTGCAAACCCTAGCAAGATTCTAATGGCATTTTTCACAGAAGTTAAAAAAAAAAAAAAAAATTACTCCTAAAGTGTATATGGAACCACTAAGACCCTGAATAGCCAGAGAAATCCTGAGAAAGAACAAAACAGGAGAGATCACACTTCCTGATTTCAAACCATACTATAAACTGCAGTCTTCAAAACAATATGTACTGGCATAAGAAGCAGACAAATGGGTCAATGAAACAGAATTAAGAGACCAGAAGTAAACCCAAGTGTGTGTGGTCAAATGATATTTGACAAAGGAACCAAGAATACTTAATAGAAAAAAGTCTTTTCAATAAATGATGCTGGGATAATTGGCTATTTACATGTATAAGAACCAACCTAGACCATATCTTACACCACTCACAAAAATTAACTCAAGATAGATTGAAGACTTAAATGTGAGACCTGAAACCATGAAACTCCTAGAAGAAAACATGTGAATAAAGTTCATTGACATGGGTCTTGGTAATGATTTTTTGAGTATGACACCTAAAGCAAAAGCAGCAAAAGAAAAAATAACCAAGTGGGACTACAACAAACTGAAAAGCTTCTGCACAACAAAGGAAACCATCAACAAAGTGAAAAGACAATCTATGGAATGGAAAAAAATATTTTCAAACCATTTATCTGATAAGGGGTTAATTTCCAGACTATATAAAGACCTTATACAACTCAGTAGCAAAATAACTGGGCAAAAGATCTGAACAAACTTTTCTCCAAAGAAGATACATGAAAAGGCAAACAAGTACTTGAAAAGATGCCCACATTACCTTCATTAGAAAAATGCAAATTATAACCATGAGATTTCATCTTACTTCTATAAGAATGGCCATCACCAAAGAGATAGGAGATAATAAATGCTGGCATTTGTGTAGAGGAAAGGGAACCATTGTGCACTGTTGCTGGGATTGCAAATCTGCGCAGCAACTATGGAAAGCAATATGGAGGGTCCTCAAAAGTAGTAAATATAAAACTTACATATGATCCAGCAATTTCACTTATGGGAATATATGCAAAGGAAATGAAAACACTAACTCCAAAAGATATTATGTTCAGGGCAAAATGATTTACAATAGCCAAGACATGGAAGCAACCTAAGTGTCCATCAATGAATGAATGAATAAAGAAATATATATATGTGTATACACACACACACACACACACACACACACAATGTGTATATTAAAATGAGGAAATCCTACCATTTGCAATAAAATGAATGAAACTTTAAGGCATTTTGGTAGGTGAATTATGTTAGAAAGAGAAAGATAAATATTATATGATCTTACTTATGTATGGAATCTAAAAAAAAAAAATACAATGCAACAAAAAACCTAAAGGTGTAGGAGAAGAGGTCAGACTTCTTGTTCTCAAGGAACAGAGTTGGGGGAGGGGAAATTGGAGGAAAGTGCTCAAAAGATACAAACTTCAGTTTTAAATAAATACTAGGGATAATACAATATGATGACTGTGGCCAACACTGTATGATATATAGGAAGGTTGTTAAGAAAGTAAATCCCATGACTTCTCACCACAAGGAGAAAATATTTTTCCTTTTTTTCTCTTTCTTCGTATTGTATCTATTTGAGAAGGTGAATATTAGCCTGTTGTAGTAACCATTTCACAATGTATGTAAATCAAGTCACATGCTGTACACCTTAAACTTATACAATGATGTATATCGATTATTTTTCAGTAAAACTGGAAAAGACTCAAAAAAAGGAAACTCAAGAGAAATTGAAAAAGAATAAGCAAACTCCTTCAGAATAGCCTTTTGATTTAAATCATTGCCATTTTCCTCAAAATATTAATTTTAGCTGTAAGAAATAATCATAATAGACCTGATTATATGCTTCTCAAAAGAAATAATAGTTTGCCAATTCTTTTAAGAGTGTGATATACACTGAAGTATCTTGATATTCAGACAGCATTAGGAAGGAGATCTTTTTTTTTTTTAAAGATTTTATTTATTTATTTGACAGACAGAGATCACAAGTAGGCAGAGAAGCAGGCAGAGAGAGAGGAGGAAGCAGGCTCCCTGCTGAGCAGAGAGCCCTATGCGGGGCTCGATCCCAGGACCCTGGGATCATGACCTGAGCTGAAGGTAGAGGCTTTAACCCACTGAGCCACCCAGGCACCCCGAAGGAGATCTTTTTGTTAGAGCTCTCAGCTGTTATGATCCACCTTTCACATCCGACCTTTTCTCTCTTCCACCCATCTTAATAATTCACTTACTTCCTAAGATGTGTCTTGTTTGTCCACTTCTTCAAACTTAACTCCATCAGTCTCTGAAGAAATGAGAAAGATACTCTAGCACTCCCAAGTGTTAAATAAAATTCAGCCTCTGGGGTAGTAGACATGGAAGTCACAACTTGGGAGTATGATAGTGGAAACATTGTAGTCAAAAGACAAACCTGCTCCTAGTTTCATCAGATATCTCTCCACTAGCTACTTTATGGATCTCCCACTGGATATCTGTACTTTTGTTCTCAGTTTCTTTATACCCATTTTCCATGACAGGAATGTGATGATATCACCAGTGATCTTTATGGCCTTGTCATGCTCCTCCTCCTACCACAGGGCTTTTGCACAGGCTGTTCCCTTTCTCTGGAGTATTGTTTCTTCTCATGTTACCTAATTAATTATCCATTTGTCCTTCAGATTACAACTCCAGCTTTACTTCCTCTGATAAGCCTTCACCTAACTAATCAAATTCCCTTCCTAAAGGCTCTCATAACACATGTACCTTTTGTTTATAACACTTGTCATGTTGACACCTATTATGACAATTTGATTAATGAAAGCTCAATCATGGCATCAGCTCTTCACTCATCACTGTGCTTCTAATTCTGGTACATAGTAACCATCTCGATAAATATTTATTATATAAGTGAACAAATAGCTTGTGTTCCTTGGATTACACTTAAGAATTTCTGACTTAGACATGCTTGCATCCAAGAAGCATTCTGTTCCTTGTTTGCACTGGCAGTGTGTGTGCAATTAATGTGATGTGGTCCCATGATCTATATGATACCATTAATGACTGTTGAAAACTAAAACGTTATATTGCTCTTTTATTTCTGGTGGTAGGTTTTGTAAATCACATCACACAATTAGGATATTGCTGTCCTTGTTGACGTGTATTATTGAAAACATAATATACACAGTCATTGATGTAATGTAGCTAGAAATTTTCTATGGAGAAGAATATTAGGCTTTAACGATTTTTGATGTACTGAATGGTTACCACTGTGTTTGCAGCTGAAAAAACATGGTAATAGATATGAAGAAACACTATGAAGTATGATTAGTTCTTTGGGATTCTGAAGCCATGTCAATATGTGGTGGGCAAGGATTAATGTCACAGATGCTGTGGGTTTATGAAGTAGGAAGTCATAGTATATTTGCCCTCTTTGGTATTTTGGAATCTCAGAGAAAGCCCCCCAAAATATAAGAAATGTTCTTTGTCTTTAAGAGTTCATAATTTGGTTGGAAAATGGTCCGTACAAGCATAAATCTGTAGCTCTAACAATATGGTAAAACACACACAGACACACACACACACACACACACACACACACACAGCATTCTCCTATAGCCATAATTTATAAGGAAGACAAAGAATGATCCCAGTTGACTGGCAAGGTCCCCACAATCTGGATACCAACCCCTCTTTTCTGACCTCACTTTCTGCTCTTTCCATCTTTCACCTCATATTGGTTGACCCGCTATTTCTACCCCAGGACCTTCACACTTGCCAGTATCTCCCCCTGATATCCAGATATCCACATAACTGGCTCATATCCTTCAAGACTTGACTGTCGCCTTCTCAGTGGGACCTACTTTGACCACACTGTTTAAAATTGTAGCATCAGCCAATCTTACTGCCCACATTCCACCTCTCTTTTTTTTCTCTGTGCATTTTATACTATCTAATAATGCTATATATTTTACTTTTTTTATTATCATTTTTTAATATCTCCCCTCACTAAAATGTAAGCTCCCTGAGAGCAAAGATCGTCATCTGCTTTCTCACTGCTGTGTTTCTAGCATGCGCACCTGATACATTACTATGGATCAGGTGCTCAATAAATATTTGTTGGATGAATAAGTGAAAGAACTACATAGAAGAAAAGGAAGAAATAGGCACGCTTACTTCAGAGTTAAAGACGCTGTTTTCAGCAATGACTTACTGGGTGAACAACAGTTCACTGCTGTCAACCTCATCTGTAAAATGAAGCCCATCCCCCCTCAATCCTGTCTAGAATTCTTGTATGTCCTGCCCCTTCCTGAATCCTAAAAATAGGACTAGTCATCTCTCCCATTCTTCTTCCGGTGGCCCTTGGGATGGCATACAGCTGGGGCTCACTAAGTGACAGCCATTATTATCAGAAAGGCTTTCTGGAGAAGTAGGTTTTGAGCAGACAGAGATTTGAAAGAGGCATTAGCAGAGTCTATGGAAGCAAATCAGTTATGTGTGGGGCTTGAATTCGAGGATGATTATTAAGTGTTAGTACAGGGCTTGTCTGCAGTAGGGATTTGATACTTCGTGGAGGACTATTTGCTGTTCTTATCGTGCTTAAGCGCCCTTCCTGCTGTGCGCAGAAAGAAACGAGAGTGTTGGAACGGGCTAGAAACCACTGAGCTATGTGGAAGACAGCAAGATAAAGAAGGGGATGTGGAAAACCAAGACAATCTTAGGAGGCCGTAACATGACCAGGTATTGGGCGGGGGAAGAGTCTTTCCTCAAGCGTGTGTGGATGATGGCAATTGTGAACATCAAGTCACCAGCAGGGAAGTGGAGTCAGGGGGGCTTCTGGATTACCAGAAACGTTCTTTGTCTTGATCTGGCTGGTGGTTAGATTGCTGCACACACACTGTAATTCATGAAGCTGCACAGTTGGTAGTATGTTAGCGAAAATTCATGAAACTGTGTACTTTACCGTATGGAAGTTATACTCCAATGACAAAGTGAAATTACATCTCTGTGCGCGCGCATGCGCGTGTGTGTTGTCCCATGGAAACTTGCTGAGCCGCGACAACGTGACGATGATGCGGATGGCCACACAAACACGTAAGGAGGGATTTAAGCAAGAAATTTTCGTGCGCAGAGAATTTGTACTTAAGCCCGAAAGGATCATGGTGCTGCTCCTTGTGCTAAGGCCCGGGAAGGAGAAGCTTAGTAGGCGGTGGCGGGAAGCAGGGAGGCTCCAGGGAGGTTCACTGGGGTCTTTCCGTGCCCAGTCTCCACGTGGTGCACTTGAAGCAACTTCAGTGAAGAGCGTTCCCTTTAAAGTGAAAACTGAGAATGCGGCAGACCCTGGGAAATTTCCACTCTGAGCCCATGACAAGAGTTGTAAAAATCTCCTGTGAACATTGGAGATATTTTTTAACACCACAAAGGATTGTAGGAGAGCTCTAGAAATTCTGGCTTTCAAAAGTAAAATACAGAACACTAAATATCTATAAGGTAACCTTTATGAACACTGCAAGGCTGATTTTCTTGCACAGAATCATAGAATGGCAGAACTGAAAAGGATCTCAGATGTTATCGGATTCAGTTGGTCTCATTTTCTAGAAGCTAATTTTCAGGAAGGGGTGGTGTGGCCTTAGCAACACAGTTAATTCATTTAAAGCCGGAGAGAACCTAGATCAACATGGTAAATTGCTTCTTGGGACTTACTGTCTGTCTGCCCTCCCTTCCCTCCTTCTTTGCTTTCTCCTTCCTTCCTTCCTGCTTTCCCTTTCCCCCTCCCTCCCTCTTCTCTCCTTCCTTCTTCCTTTCTTTTTCAAATTAGGGATGCATGTTTAACAATCCCTTTAACAACAGGATGAATAATTACTTTTTAGATATTAAGAAACTATTTATTTTAGTTCACTATAGTCAATAAATTATTGTTATTGGAATCACATTGTTTAATATATTGAAATTTATACCAAGTTCTTTATCTAATTAGAACTATGAAGCAAAATAGCTTATTTGTTTTCTGTGTAGGCACTTTCTCTAAAATATGTAACAAAATTGTTTTCAGGTCAATAGCACCTTCACAAAAGAAAAGCAGAAACATTAATATTATAATCCTAGGTAAGCTGTTCAAACACACACAATGGCCTCCTTTAATTTCTTTAATTCACACTAAGTTGTTAGGAAAATTACTCATGTTCACAGCATGAGTTCTTACTCCTGGGTCTGTAAAATTAAAACAAAAAAGAAATGACATGAAAATATTGAGAGAAAAGTCAACAGTCAAAATTTTCAAACTTAACCTAGTGATCATCAATTAAGCAACCAAGGAAGTGAGTCAGTTTTGAGATGGATCTTGGAACACTTTCAATTAAAAGGAGCAAATTCATTTTCATTCCTTAGCTATATCTAAAGTGCAATTGAAATCCTAAAATATTATTTTTGAATTAGGTCTTATGACTAAAATTAAATAGATCACATGTACTATATTAAAGCTTACAATACTTTTCCTTTTCCTTTCAAGTATCAAAATGTAAAAATGGTTATTATCACCTTTTAGTAAAATAGAATATATTAAGTAAAAGAAGACATATTTTTTCCTATCCCTGCAAGTGCATCTGGGGAAAGAATTTGAAATCCTTGTACCTTGAGCTCATATGGACTTCTGCCCTTAAATGGACTTCACATTGCTTGTTCTATTCCCACATGTGAAACATTTCTGACTTCTAAATCAGGAATGAAAAGAAAAATGGGAATGGGGAGAGATGTTTTCTCTTTGATCCATTTTCTGATCATAAAGGAAACTAGGAATATGGAAATGCATTTTCTCTTTGATGCAGGTTTTGATCAGCATATTTATAAGTAGCTCAGGGAGTTCTTGCAGAGAAGGAGAGATGGACGAAATCTGCCACCTTGGTGCTTCTCTGGTTCCAGTGCATCTGACAAGATTATAGGAAATACAGAGGAGCTAGGCATTCATGGTGGGGTTCAATCAGATAGGCAACAAGTACTTAGCAAGCACCCACAGGGTGCATAACTTTGAACTGCACCCCAGGCATAAACCATAACCTCTCACAACTCAGCTCTGTGGGTAGGAGATTTAAGTATGGTTAAGAACATCGTACTGGCAAACACTGAGTAATTTATTTTTAATCCAGTATCTGGCATTAAATCTGATATCAAGCCATTGTTGATGTGGTCACATTGACAACGTTAGTACAGAAATTCATCCACATCCTAGTAAGCCCACATCTGTACCATCTTCTATCCTGGTGTGACAGTCATATTATCATCTTTGAGTTCTTCAATTCTCAACATTGATTGGAACTATCACTCTGTTGGTGGTCTTAGTGCCCCTGGAAACTCAGTGTTGGAAACACGATAGAGTTCCAATTGAATTTAGTGTCTCCCCATCTCCTCCTCCTCCTCCTTTTCCTTCTTTTATTCATTTCTCTTGCCACCCCTCTCCCAAAACAGAGCTCCAAATGCTTAACCAACTTTGCTTTTATGGTTATTAACTCTCACACCCACGTAGATCTCGAACCCTCCTGAGGACTTGTTGCCACAATGTCTGGGTCTGGGCTGCTTAATTCTGGAAATTCATTCTTTCCTCCTTGTTCCATAGTGTGAAAATCCAGCCAAAGGGCAGTAGGATATGGAATGTTGGTTCCCATACCTTGATGATGATATAAATTATCTTAGCAGTCTTTCTTTTTTATGAAAAGAAGGCCGTGGGCCCCTTCTCTGGAAATTCAGATTTTGGTAGGTCTGAGGTGAATTCTGGTGATGAACCAGATTTGGGGAATCTGCTTTCCTTTAAACCCTGCTACTCAGTATGTGGCCCGCAGTCCAGCAGCATTGGCCTGCTGGAGCTGGTTAGAAATGCAGAATCTCAGGCCTTACTCTAGACCTCTTACATCAATCAGACAGACTCAACATTTTAACCAGACCTCCAAGCTTTAGCATATGAAAGCTTGAGAAGTTCTTCTGGGAAGAACTCTGACTCTGAAGCAGCAAATCTCGATTATGCTCCCAAAATCGCTTTAGCAAAATGGGGCCTAGGATATATGCTTTAAATTTTCTTTACTCATTTCCTGATAAGAAAGAGAAGGAAGGGTGAAGACAAAGCGTTGGTTTAAATGATGTCTTATTTTAAGGATTCAAAGTAGTTTTAAAGAGATCGTTTATCAGCAAAACTGAAGAGAAAGATAATAGAGATGAAAATTCCAGGCTGTATATGGGAGTGTGGTTATCTTTAGTGTGTGTGTGTGCGGTGAGTGTGGGGGGTGTGAGTGTGTGTGGTGTATATTTTTGTGCAGATGATGAGAAAGCAGGGGATCCATCCCCCCACACAGGAGTTTGCTAGGACTACTAGAACAAAGTACCACAAATTGGGGGGGGCCTAAACCACACAATGTTTCTGTCTCACAGTTCAGGGGGCCAGAAGTCTGAGTCACGGGGTCGGCAGGCTTGGTGCCTTCTGAGGCTGTGAGCAAAGGGGATATGCTGGGCCTTCTCTCCATGCTTCTTGTAGTTCTTTGGTTTGTGACAGCATAGATTCAATCTTTAGGTCTGTGTGTGTCTGTGTCCAAATTTCCCCCTTTTATACAGACACCAGTCATATTGAATTAGGAACCACACTAATGACTTCATTATAACTTGATTACTTCTTGTAAAGACCCTATCGCCAAAAAAGGTTACATTCTAGAGAATGGAGGATTAGGAATTTAACATGTGAATTTGGGGCGGGGGTGGGGGGTCATCATTTATCCCATGGCATCTACAAGAGCCACCTGCTAATGAGAAGAAGAATGTGGAGTCTCTGAATCCCCTCACCACCATCTGAACTACTGTGGACAAAGAGCTCCTGAGAATTCCTCTCTCCTGGCCCTGAGGTCACCCCAGCCCAGGCTGATTATGCTCGGCATCATTTGAAAAACACAAATCCTTCAGTTTGGCTGACTTTTACCTCTTGACCATAAGTAAATGGAGGACCAAGACAAATGATCTCTGATGGACTGCTGGAAAGGTTTATTCCCACTAAAAATCAAACCCACTATAATTTGTTTCTAATAGCCCAACTGATCTCCGACTAGAGCCTACAAATCTACGAGGCCCTCAGTCCTCACAGCTTCAGGAAGACAAAAACGACAGTGATTTTCTTTACTAAGCACTGCACAGGGTCCCCCAGGTCCTGGTTTTATTATTGCTCTATCCATGAGGTGTGGTCTATGCATAATCTGAGATAGTAGCCGCATGCTAGACAGCCTTGATTTAAAGCAAAAGTGCCATGGCTGGTATAGCCCGAATAGTAGTGGGCTTAGGGAAAAAAAATGAAATGAAGCCTAGAATGAGAAATGGCTGGGATTTGAGAACCTTTAGTATTTACAAAACCTGAGGGCACATAAACAAATCATGCTACTCTATAGGAGAAACCGGCACCGCACAAGTACTTCTTTGAGAACTACATAATTACAGAGAATGACTCAAATAGTAGAATAAAATATGTTCATATTAAATCTGCCAGTGACACCTGCTTTGTGAACTTAAATCAAGTTCAAGGTGACCTTGACAATTTGGAGAAGTGGATACACGCAAACAGCAAGAGGTTTCACAGGTAATTCATGTGGGATAATTCAGTCATCATAAATATAAGCCACAGATGGGATTGATTTTGCAAGAGAGTGGTAACTAAGTTTCGGAGGCCAGCTGGGATGGGCAGGTGACGCTAGAGCATGAAGTAGGTATCCTAACATGGACATGTGCAAATAGGATGGACAGATCCTAGCATCGGGGTTTTCAGACTTTTTGTTTTTTTAATTTTTTTTTTTAAGATTTTATCCACCCATTTGTCAGAGAGAGAGAGAGAGATCACAAGCAGGCCTAGAGGCAGGCAGAGGCAGAGGGAGAAGCAGGTTCCCCGCTGAGCAAGGAGCCCGATGCGGGACTCGATCCCAGGACACTGGGACCATGACCTGAGCTGAAGGCAGCCGCCCAACCAACCGAGCCACCCAGGCGTCCCGTTTTCAGACTTTTTTGAGAGTGACTCATGGTAAACAATAATTCTACATTGTGACCCAATATATGTAAGTATGTATATATATATAAATCTGAAACAAATGTTTCACAAAATAATACCCTTACTACATGTGAGACTCTGTGTTCTATTCCATTCCATTCCATTCTAGCATCTCCTATCTTATCCTATCTTACCTACCTTTTCTATTTGTCTTCATTTTTAAATTATTATTTTATGCTAGTGTGAACCACTACATCTATTTTTATGACCCACCCACCTCATGGATTACAACCTGGACAGAATGAAAGGATTATCACAATACTAGTGATTCTCCATAGGGTGGGGTTGAGATGTTTTAGGTTGTCTCCTACCCTCCTGGGTGGGTAATACTGGCATCTAGTGGATAGAGGCCAAGGATATTGCAAAATATCCTACAATGCACAGGATGACTCCCCACAACAAAGAATCACCATCCCCCAAATGTTAGTGCTGACGCTGAGAAACTGCTCCATACTTAGCACTATTCTAAATATTCTTTAAAGCATGATTTTCAGGCTGAATTCCTTGGAGCCTGGGACCTCTGTCAAAGTGGTTCAAGAGGCTAGGGCTGGGGGAGAGTCACAGGCCCCTAAGCCTCCTTCCACTGCCCCACCCATCAGGCTGGACTTGATTTGTGGGAGGATGAACTCACCCAGGTTTGCTTGGGACTTTTCCAGGTTTAACTCCATAAGTCCCACATCTCAGGACCCTCCTTGGAGGCAAACCAGGCCAGCTGATCACCCCATAATATACTGGATAAGAAAAGTGGCTCTGGAGGAGAAAGGGTTCTGCTTAAAACAAGAGGAGAAGGTTGTTAAAAGCCACTGTTTTTGGAAGTGTGAATCTTATAATGGAAGTCTGCTGAGGAGAACTTGGAGATCTCGAAGGCATCAGTTTTAAAATGTTATTAGTGGTTTAGGGACCAGTCCTGTGAAAGAACATTAAAGAACTAGGTTTCTCACCCCAGGCTGAGAACCCGGGAGAGAGAAAGATCTTAATCACCGTCTTCATGGCAACGAAATGATGAGGCTATGTGAATGATTTTAAGAAGCTGTTCTCTGCTTCTACATTTGACAGGTTAAGAGGGATTCTAGTAAAATATCAGGAAGACCTTCTTGCCTTTAAGAAAATGTTTGGAATATCTGTATTTCTTCTGAGAAAAAAAAAAAAAGATAATGTATCTTTTAAAAAAGGGAATTTTTTGAGTTGGGTTCTTCCTGTAGTCAGGGGACCATTGGCTGTGGCCTCTCGAGCTTCCTTCTGTCCATGTTTCTACAAATGGCTGGAACCTTTATCCGGTAAGTGCCCTGGGCTGGATATACTCCAGAATTAATGAAAAAAGACACGAATCCTGTCCTTTAGGAGACAGCATTCCCCAAACAGTCAATCAAAAAATCAACCACATTCTTTTATTAGGTTGTATCTTCTTGAAAGTGTCGCTGTAAGGATATGTTTTCCCGATTTCCTGGAAGCCGATTTATTGTTACTCGGGTGATTCAGGTAGTTTCTCTCAGACCTCAGAGGGACAACTAATTAAACTTCAACAAGGTAGCACCTGACCTCACTACCTGACCTCCTTTCAGTGCCATTTTGTTATACTTTGGTTCAGTGTTCTCCTATGCGTTTAGCAGAAGGTCAACAAAATATTTCAGAGCTATAATTAATAATATAGTTTTTATTCTTTAAGTGTTTTGAAAGCAATAGAAATTTCCCCTCAGTCACTGTTTGTGCCCAGAGTTAATATAGTTGTGTATCAAGATAGCTTCATCTGAACTTCCTTTCTCCAGAAGAGACTGTAATATCTTCTCTTGTGAAAATGGGCTATGCACCCAAAGGTGAGGAGAAGGAGGACATTCCTGTATGTAGACTGTCTCCAATCATTTTAAAAATAGAAACTACTTTTTATTTCCCTGATGTGTTGAGATCTTGTAGAATGTGTGATATATTGGCAAAGCCTGACACAGGAAGTGAGAGGGCTGCTCATTGAGATGGAAAGCCCTAGAAAGGAACATTAAGTGAGCTCAGCTGCTGTCGCCTTTCACTGCCCCCTTCGTGGAAACTTCTGGGGAACGAAGAGGGAGGGCCACTGAGGGGCTGTGGGTTCACAAAATGAGCCTCTTCGCCAGCTTGTCAGGATGCTTCTGTATATAAACAGTGCCTTCCTAACAAGGCAACACCTCATTTTGCTCCCTTAGGACTAGACAATCTCTTTGAAAACTCAGGAACTGTGTCACCGGTATTTACAGTATTTTAATTATTATAGACCCATTTGTTCAATTTAAGAGGCCGTGGATAACACTTAAATACCTGAATGGTCTAGCCTGCATTCAAAGAGTCACTGAGCTATAAAATAGTCATTTGCTCAACCCTGTTGTCTTAGACCATTAGTTACTACTGAGATCCGTAATGATTTGGCCATTTCCAGTGATAAGTGAAGGAGAAGCGGTTCATTATCTTTAGCAACCACGACTGAAATTACTTGTTGCAACTCTTAACTGAATGGTTCTATTGGCTAATAGTTCTTCTGAAAATTAAATTATTTTTTGTCAAAGAGAAGTCATTTTCCCCCCTCAGATAACTGCACATGTATCTTGTTCTAGAATACATATTATGTCCTTAGCAAAAATGGAATGTGGAAATCTTTCTTGCATTTCGAATAAAATATCATTAAGCAAAGTTCTTGCTGCTTGAGTGAAAGAAGTCACTGTGCAAATAGTATCATACAAAGTAATGGCCTTATTCCAGTTTGCTTTCTGGCTGGAACACAATGCCTCAGCACAGACATTTCAGAATCAAGTAAGAAAGAGGAACAATACAAAGAAAATACAGATGAATTGTAGATTCGGGATGGTTTGGCAATTTGCTAAACATTTCTCAGCTGGGTAAGGAAAAATAACTTGATAAATACAATAGGGGGTGCAGGGTGAGAACCTGAGGCCTAGGTTGGTAGGAGAGTGAAAACAAAAGCGGACTGAGCTCGTTTAAATCCATAATAAATCGGAATAGGGGTGTGTGGAAGGGGACAGATAAGGAGGAGAATAGGAGTAAAGGAAGGCTGAGGCAGCTGGCGAGGAGTTAGGCTCTAAACAGCAGGAATGATGGTCATTTTAGGAACGGGAAGCAGAATATTGCATTCTGAGTGTTATCTCTAATGTGAGCTCTCTCACGTTCTCAAAACCTCTGGTAAACTCCTCGGTGGCTCTCATATCCCTAGGCCCCTGCTTCTTCGCTTTTTAAATGTTTGCTTTTTGTTTTGTTTTAGAGGTCTTATCACTTTCTGAAACTACTGTATAAACCACATGTTTGCTTGTGGTCTGGCTTTTCCTACTAAGTGGGGGGTTTTGTCTGTTTTGTTTCTTGTCGTCGTCTGAGGACCTAGAGCAGTGCATTACTCAGGATCCTAATACATATATTTTTTTAAGATTTTATTTATTTATTTGACAGAGAGAGAGATCACAAGTAGGCAGGGAGGCAGGCAGAGAGAGAGGGGGAAGCAGGCTCCCTGATGAGCAGAGAGCCCGATGAGGGCCTGGATCCCAGGATTCTGAGATCCCACCTGAGCCGAAGGCAGAGGCTTAACCCACTGAGCCACCCAGGTGCCCCCGATACATATTTTTGAATGAATTAATAAATGATTGAATGAGAGCCGCTGCTACTCTTAAGGCTTTCAGAAAAATTGGAGGAGATCCAGAGGAGTTGTACTGACCCACCCAAGGTGACCTTATTTAAGTTGACTGGTTGGTATCATCTAAAGGTTTCAGTTACTTTGAAGTTCTAACAGTCCTTTCTTTTCCCAGTTTTCTCTTTCCAGTAGCTTAGCTTTTACCTGTGTAAATAACTGGCCTCTGTCCCTCGTCCAGAGGCAAGGACCAAACTGCATACTGTTTTGTTTTATGAGGAAAGCGGAATATGGTTTTTTAGATTCTGCAACTTTTTTAGTGATAGATTTTTTTTTCCTACGCTCACTAACAAATGATTAATAATAAAATAATAATAAGCATCATTTAGCAGTGATCTTTTTTTCCTGCTCTAGAGATATGGATGAGATGTATACAAGACGCTCCGTCCCACATAACCCTACATTCTGCCTTCTGGCTTTCCACTCCAGAAGCTGGGAGCTGACAACCGAAGCATGAAACTTGCTTAATGCGAAGAAGCTCTTACGAGGATCGCAAATGGAAGTGCTTTCCTGGTCCAGAATGGTAATGCGAGCTAATGAAGCTGACCTGCTTAAAGCAACAGGGAGAGGCGGCGCCTGGGGTGGGTGAGTTGGAAAGTGCTTGCCTCATCTGAAGGTATTCAAATTCACATTTTGAAAAGTTATGCTAACCAAACATAACACATGGATACTAGCATTTGGGGAATGCTGTTTTGTAGCTATGATTCCTAATCTCGAGCTAATGGTGTTAAAATGCTGATTCTGCTCCTAAATCTAATTTTTATTTTATAATTCCTTAAAAATTGTCCAATCAATTGTGTGACGCATATGATGGTCTTATGTGCAGATACAGATAGATGGATAGATATCTTCTGTGAATATATGTGATTGAATGAATATATATGAATATGCATATATACAATGAAAATTAAAAAAAAGGAGTTGTGTATCAAATGTATAATAGAAAACAAGATAATAAGTGAAGGATGGTAAGACAATCCATGTACTGCAAAAATTCAGCAAAAGCATGAAATTGTAGCCAGAGGTGATAAGGAAAACTATAAGCTGAATATAACAATGTCTCTAAAATTCTTGGAGAGATGATTTGGGATGAGGCTCTCCCATCCCACGTGGAATATAATTTGACCCAGTTCTGTCAGTTGGTTAAACCCCAAACTCCTCCTTTACTAGTTGTTTGGCCTTAGACTTGTTAGTTAACTTGCGTTAACTCTATGTTAAAATACCTTTGTCTGTACAGTGGCATTTAAGTGGTAGGTGCTTATTGGTTCATCATTCAAAAGGACGTGGTGAGGATTCAATGAGTTAAAGCACTCAAAGGACTCAGAACAGGGACTGGGATTGTAAGTATTTAGGAAAGATTTGTTTATTATTGTTATTTTAACTTTATTGTCATTGCAAAAGATAGGGGAGCTCTGCTGACGTTGGGGTTACACTTATTCACCCTTGTCTTCCCTGCCCCATGTGCCCACTTGTTTAGAGCAATTGTAATGGGTTGTACAGGTCAATGTAACCCCAGTACCTCTACATATCTTTTATGGATATGCTGTTTTATATAGAAAAATTCATGGGTATTGTGAATGTCTTCTACATGATAAGAACGGAGGGGCAGGAACAGTGCCTCTTCTTGGATCCAGACCTCAGAAAAGCCCAAGTCTAGCATTTTTTGAAACCTAATGCCAATCCCAGGTAGCAGTGTTGCTCAAGTTGGTGTAGCACATAGTAGGTCCTGAGTACAAGCCTGCTGAATTATGCACCCAAACTTCCTCATTGCTGGAGTCCTTTCCCCTGGAGATTTGATTAGAAAAGTATTCTCATCTTTTATGTCCTGAGAGCAGCATTGCTTATGCCCTTAGTTTTGCAGTCCTTCAGAAACTCTGCTGTTCTGCCTCTGGACCTGATTATACCTCCCAAGAGAAAGACTTGAAAGCACACCCTTCAGCTACTGTGCATCAGATGTCCTGCCTCCTGTCCACCATCTCCATCTCCTTCCTTTCTTCTCCTTGGTATCCCAGGTGTATGCACACACTGCATGCACACGCACACACACACTGTCTCATGCACACACAAATATAAAGCAACAATAAAATCCTCTTCCTTGAGTCAAAACAAAACAATCTCCTTTCCCCCAAAACACACCTCTGTGCATATTAACATACGGTATCAGTGTCCCCCGAATGATTGAAAAACTGCTTCTGCTAACAGAAAGACTGCTCTGTCCCTCCACAACCTAAGATGACATGTTCTTTCCAGGCTCTCAGAAAAGACAGAGCTCACATCCTTTAGTCAAAGATGAGGTTGCCTTCCATGGGCTGTGTGCCTCTGGGAAGCTGCTCGGTCTGTTTCAAATCCATTTTTGGGGTTTTGTTACAGCAATAAAGTTCTAGGAGGGGCAGGAGGTACTTGACGGGGCTGCATGGGATTAGCCACTCACTACTTTGTGTTTTCCATCTAGTTGTCTCATCTTCCTGAACACTTTGCTTTCTTTTGGTGGAAATGGGAATAACATAGGACCTCACAAAGCTCAGGGCAGATAAAGGGAGGCAACCTATATAACTGTGCTAAGCAAATCCATAGCATTTTCTCTGCTTCCTTAGATAAGGTAGAGAGTGACCAACCAGGGACTAAGAAAGTGATGGCCCCACTTATCATTACCTGAGACAGTGGCTCACAAATTCTTAAGAATAGTTTGCAAGTTGATAACGGTTAGCCTTTTTATTTCCAGAGGATTTTTCCTTGGTGCTCTCTCTTTCTTTCTCTCTCTCTCCCTCCCTTTGGCCTCTTATGAGCATTATTCCCACTAGACCCAAACTCAATTACAAAAAAAGCATATTTGCTTTTAAAAAAAATATCAGCATCATGAAATAAATGCAATTTTCAAATGTTATGTAACCTTTGGGCATTAAGGAATGATGCAGCCCTACCTAATCTCTCAAACAGCAAAGATAAAGCAATCAAAGAATTGCAAAATGTTACTGCTAGAAGGAATTTAAAAACCTGACAAATTTTTAATGTCAGGGGACTTTTAGAGGATTCTTACCAAATAGACCACATATTTAAGATGCACAGAATTCCAGGAAATAACAACCCATTGTTTTTAGAATAAACTAACACTTCAAAATAAACTATTATTGGGGTGCCTGGGTGGCTCAGTCATTAAACATCTGCCTTCAGCTCAGGTCCCAGGGTCTTGGGATCAAGGCCCACATCAGACTCCTTGCTCCTGCTTCTCCCTCTCCCACTTCCCTCTCTCTCTGTGTCTCTCTCTGTCAAATAAATAAATAAAATCTTTAGAAAACAAACAAACAACAAAAAATAAACTTGTTAATTAGCATATCTTGAGTATTTATTTTGTGACAGGCAGAGTTCCAAGTGCTTTACATGTATTAATTCAGTTAGTCCTCTTAACAGTTGAACATAGAATCTTGCACAAGGTCATACTGCCCACAGAACCTGAGACAGAATTTCATCCAACAATCTGGATCCAGATTGCTACTGTCTCGTGTAGATGGTACTCTGCTAACTGAACAACTTGGAGTACAGCACCGCTGCTGTTCCATTTTCCCCCTTCTGTGTGTAACACCACCCCAGTATCAGCCCTTCACATTGTCACTGGAGTTTATACTCCACGCCCCAGACTGCTTTGCGGCTGCATTTGGTCTTATGACCATGTGGTAGCCAATGGGAAGCAAGAGAAAGTGTTGCATGGGAACCCCAGGAAGACCATTTAAAAGGAAGCTGAGCCAACTGAGAGGCATCTCCTCTTTCAGGCTTGCAACCTGGATGTGAAAGTTGGTGTAATTACATGATAGCATGACCTTGAGGTTGAAGCCATCTGCTGGGACGGTGGAATTGAAAAATAAACTCCCCCATTCCAATTTGGTTTATTTACTTCCAGATTTTTTTTGTTTTGTAAGAAATTTCTTTAATGTACAAGAGAGGTCGTGTGTGTGTGTGTGTGTGTGTGTGTGTGTGTGTGTGTTTTATAAAGATTTTATTTATTCTTAGAGACAGACCATGAGCAGGGAGGAGCAGAGTGGGGGAGGGAGAGGTAGGGGAAAGAATCTCAAGCAGACTCCCTTGCCAAACACAGAGCTCAGTGTGGGGCTCAATCCCATGAAATGAGATTACAACGTGAGCCAAAATCAAGAGTCAGACGCTCAACTGACTGAGCCACCAGGCAGCCCTATGTTTTTTAGTTTACTATATATTAAAATATACATTTATCTTACTAAGCATATATTTGTTTCAATATATATTCATTATATTTGATATATAATATATTTATTTGATTAAAATAATATTTATTTTACTATATGAAATTTTTCTTTGTTTATTTTTAACCAGGGTGATTTCCCTCATCACTGAAATATTCAGAGGTTACTTTTGCTGTGGTCTGGAAAAACAAACCCATATTAGTATTAGGGCGGGATAGATATAATTAGGAAGTTAAATATATTTTTTAAATCATGTAATACATTTTAATCCCTAAAACAAGGAAATGGGGATCGTCTGCAGGTTGGTATTACGCCAGTGACGTCCTCTATGCAGGCATTGTAGTAATCAAAAATCAGCAACTGGCTCACATAATTCCGGAAGTACATTTCCTAAAGTCACTTTTAGCCATAAGAAAACTAGAAGTATCCTGAGAATGAACATGATGACACATAGTGTGGACAGTGGCTCTCTTCATTACTGGTACAGACAGAGGAGCCATTGGTGGGCCAGTTAGAAGTTTCTAGTAACTTCTTTCATTGGTTCAGTTGATACCTCCCTTCTTAGAGCATTCAAGTATTTTACAGATTTGGGAAAGAGAAGTCCCTTCCAAGTTCTCCAGTTCTTAAAAAAAAAAAAAAATGTTGGCCAAGGAAAACTATTGCTTAAACAGAGCCAACTGACTTGAAATGAAATGATCTTTCATTAATGTACATTTTCATTTCTTCAGATGACATTTAGTCCCAAATAAAGCAGAGATAATATGATTTTTCTTTTAACATTGACATTACGAAGATTCCAGTAGAGACTTTTCCAGTAGAAGAAAGCTAGGAAAAGGTGAATCTGATTTATGTTCCTTTTTTAAAAGAAGAACATGCCCAGCAACTTCGTTTCTAAAATTTTTGAAGTTTGAACAAATAGCACTCCATCATCAATTACCTGGGGAAATTCACAGATATTCTGATAACATCATGTGTCTGTATTTATTAAATCGTGCCACAGGAACCTGTTCCTGTAAGATGACAATAAAGCATTTTCTCGGGCATTTAACTTTCTCCAAGCTTTCACTGCAGTTGGCACTTTCCAGTGGCCTGTTTTGCAGCTTTATTTCCCCCAAAATTTCAGGTGTCCTCTTTTAACCCTTTTTGTGCCACCTGATTTTCTCAGAATGTTTCATTCTGCTCTCAGCAGCAGAGCTGGTAGTTTTGATTTGGGAGAAGACATAACCTACAGTTTAAAGTAGACTATCAAGAAATATAATTTAGTTATGTTCTGTGAATTATAAATTGTGTTGTCTCATCTAGGTAGTTCAGATTTTTGTTGTCTGCTCCTACTGTCTCTCCTTCTTTTCTTTCCTTCTCCTTTTTTCTTACAATATTAAAAGCCAGTTCGATGATTTCCTTATCTGAGGAGACCAGCTGTTTCCTGGGGGTTGGATCTAGTCTGTCCTTTCTAAATCAATGTCTGTCATAGGGAGACAGAAATATGTGTGTGACTTACAGGATTTGTTTTCATAATGATGAGTGTTTAGTTAGAACATTGATTATAAAAATAGAAACCAGACTTTGAAAAGCAATATAAAGCTATGGTATCTGTCTGTTACAATCATTAAAAGTTAATGAGTATATTTCTTTGGTGTAGTTAGTCTTTCCACAGCCTAACAACAGTGTTAATGTGGGGAAGAGTACATTTAGTGTATGATAAACATTTTGCTGATTAGTCCCCAAATCACATGCTAACTATTTCGCCCATTATTTAAATGTGATATAGAATAGAATCTGCTTCTTAACTAATGATCGAATAGAAAATGATCCAGACTCAGGCAGAATTGAAGGAACATTTCTGTGTTCTATACTTGGAGATACATTACATGTGATTAAAATTTTAAATTGTTGAGGGAACAGTTGTTTTCAAAGAGATCAAAGGTTGGCTTTATGCTTACCTCTTACTACAGTTGGTTTATAATTATTTATCAAATGTCTGACAAGGCTAATGAGTTTTGTCTACATTTTTCCCTCCGTCTTACTAGAATTATGGCTTATTCTCTCCACTTTTAAAGATCATAAATATGCATAAAATCACAACTGGCAGGATTTTCTCTAAATTGGGAGAGTTTGTCATAAAGCAAATAGCTTCCTAAAACATCTGAAACCTTAGTATGAAACATCTAAAGTTCAGAAATTTCCTGTGATTATAGTTTGAGTTTTCAAAAAAGCATAGGTTTTTAGATCTGGGATGTAGATAAAGAGATGATCTAATTCAAATCCTATTTATTTTTTCAAAAACAATAGTGACCAAAAAGTTCATTTGGGAAATTGCTCTTAATAAAACATTTACTTAATAACCCTGGGCACTAATGAAGAGGAGTCCCTCCATGTAAATATATGTATACGGCATATACCCACATATCTGACTCTACAAGTAACAGGAAACGGAAACTGGCTTTAACATTGAATATCTATTGGCTTCTGTAACTGCAAGGTCTAAACCCATACCAGGTTTCAGGCTGGTTTGATTCAACTGTTCACCAATGTCCTAGAGATCCTTGGTTTCTTTTTCTTTCTTTCTTTCTTTCTTTCTTTCTTTCTTTCTTTCTTTCTTTCTTTTTTTATTATTTAAAAAGATTTTTATTTATCTATTTGAGAGAGAGAGAGAGAGAGAGAACCAGTGGGGGAAGGGTAGAGGGAGAAACAGACTCTTTGCAGAGCAGGGGGCCTGAGGTGGGACTTGATTCCAGGACCCTGGGATCATGACCTGAGCTGAAGGCAGATGCTTAACCAACCAAGCCAGCCAGGCACCAGAGATCCTTGTTTCTTTCCCATCCTTCTTTATTGTCAGCTTCATCCTGAGGCTGACTTTTCCCATGGTGGCAGAATGTCTTGGCAGTTTTAAGCTTTATCTCTACATATCATACCAACAAGACAGAAGAGAAAATCCTAGGGGCACTTGGGTGGTTCTGTCATTAAGTGTCTGCCTTCAGCTCAGGTCATGATCCCAGGATCCTGGGATCAAGTCCCACGTCAGGCTCCTTGCTCGTTGGGAAGTCTGATTCTTTCTCTCCCACTCCCCCTGCTTGTGTTCCTTCTCTCACTCTCTCCCTGTCAAATAAATAAATAAAATATATATTTAAAAGAAAAAAAAAGAAAATCCTGGCTTTCTCAGTTAAACCTTGTTTCCCAGAAGCCCCCAGAAAACTACCCCTCGTGTTTAAATTGGACCAATACCTCTGGCCAGAATCACACCCCAGGTTGAATTGCTTAGGGCTGGGTTTATTTGATGAGTAGCCAGGGAGATGAGTAAAACAAGAGGCTTAACTCTGGATGAAACCATCAGGATGTATGCCTTGCATTGGAGGAAGACCTGTGCCCACTCCCCCAGCCCTCACCACGACCCCATATTTACACGGCAAGTGACCACAGCTTCTATGGATGCATCTTCTACTGTTAGTAAGCATAGAAGTAATTTATGCTCATTATAGAAAATTTGAAAATTGCCATCAAGAGTAATAAAAATTAAAAATCACTCATAATCCCATTTTTAGAAATTACTAACCATGAACATTTGGTATATCTTCTAATCTCTTTAAGAGGTGCAGTATTAAGATCACACTTACATCTGTGTCTGCCAGTCTATTTTATGTATCTATCTTCAGTTTTATATCCTGTTTTAAATTTCAGTGTAACACAATTGGAAGCCTTTCCCCGTAACATTTAGAACTTTGACTTTTCAAAGGTAGTTGAAGAGTAGAATTATTGAGGAGATAGTAAACAGTTATAGGCAATGCCCTGTTTCTCATCACGCTTTCTAAGCCTTTTCAGTTTGTCTTTTAGCATTATTGGTCTGAAAAGGTCACCGAAACTTTACTTCATCTCTAAATGGTTCTAAAAATTCCCCAAGGTCCCGGGGCTTACTGTGGAGTAGGATTGCAATCAGTAGAGGTACAGAAGTTGTCAGTTGCTAGAAGAGGGCTTCTTCAGATGACGGCAGATAAATGCTGACCTAGGAGACCACTGAGAACTGATTGGGCATCAAAACACTAGGTTTTAGTTTAGTCTCCACCACTATCCAATATGTGAGCTGAGAAATCACTGCCAATGTTCTATGCCTCCATTTCCTTATTCCTCAAGTAGGGTAAGAGTTCTTATCTACCTTGTCAGAATAAATAACGGGAGGTATAACTATGTGGGTTATAATGAAATGATTACCTAATATGTATCTAAATGTAAACATCATCATTGCATTATAACATTTTGCATTGTTTTATCTTTCTGTGTACCATTGGGATTGTTAAAGCAGATATTATTAACCCCATATGACAGCTGGGGGAACTGAGTGTGAAAATGATATGACTAACGGTAGAACCTCTCTGCTTGTTTAAGGCATCGCCACTAGTAAAAGCATTCGGAGATGAAGATAATGATGGTTATGATGACAGTCATGACGGTAATACCTAACAGTCAAGAGAGATTAACTAAGAATGAAGTCGCCATGAATAAGATTTGTAGTTGCCTGTCTTCAAAAACTGAGCTTAATCATTCAATTTTCTCTCCTGTAGCAGAATTGGTGAAAATTGTTGAAAAACAAATTATTTGTTTTTCTAACGTTGTGAAAGTAACACATAGTCTGTAAAGACAACTTAGAGAACACAGGGAAGCAAAAGTGAGAAGAAAATTATCACTCTACTTCTGCTAGGTATAGAAAACCAGTAGTACTTGGCCCTTCATGGTTGGTTTTTTTTCCCCCCCCTATGTTCACATATGTGTGTCTTTTGGCAGTAGTAAGTTCTTTTTCTTTTTTAAAAGATTTTATTTGTTTTTACATGTGGGTGAGGCGTGCGCATCTGTGCATGAGTACAGGGGAGGGGCAGAGGGAGAAGGAGACTCCCTTCTGAGCAGGGAGCCCCATGCGGGACTCGATCTCAGGAACTTGATCCAGGACCCTAGGATCATGACCCGAGCTAAAGGCAGATGACCAACTGACTGAGCTATGCAGGTGCCCAGTAGTAGTAAGTTCTTAAAGGAAGAAATCATAGAGAGACCTAGGGCTGACTCCATAATACAGTAACTGTTGTTAAGTGCTAATTTTGATAACATTATCTCAAGTGCTTTGAAGATATTAAATACATTATGCACAATTACTGCTAATAACTTATGGAGTCAGTTCTAATATTACCTCCATTTTTACATGAGAAAACCAAGCAGAGACAAATTATCACCAGAATTTCCAGGGGATGCCCAGGAATCTGAAGATTTGGGATACTGACCTATATCCTAGAAGCATTCTTTGCACCATCTTTTTGGTGTCCTTCCTGTAGAGTGTTAAGCAAGCTTGTAGTCTCAGAGTGGAACAGCTAAGAAACCAGCAGTAGTGAGAACAGAAACCCTGAGTACTCACTCATGGCAGGGAGCTCATGGGTTCTGTGGTAAACCAGTCTCTCCTCAGAAAGTGGTCAAGATGATGGAGGAAAGGGGTATTTAAATTCTTTAGGAATATTTCATAAGACCTTCTTTTTGTAGAGTCTGCTCATCAGTCTCTTTCACAATAACATTGCTTTTAACTTCTGAATCGATACAGTGATAAATGATATTTTGTTTACAGATTAGTGACAAAGCTAAAAAAAGATTTTAAAATTTTATGTATACTTCTTAAACCCTAAATAAATAAACATATTAATTATTTTGTAACCACAAAACAAAATCATGGCCCCTACACCTGAGGAGAGACTTATAGCAGATCTTGGAGTCAGACTCTGGCTTTATGTCTAGACTCTGCCACTTACAGTCTTATAGTCTTTGATAGGTTTCTCAACATATCTGTGGTCTCCATGTTCATAGAATGGGGATGAGAACCTCACATACTTTTAAGTGTGATGGTGAGGATTCTATGAATGACACATTAATAATTGCAAATGCGGTGTTAGAAAATATCCTACAAAAATATGCACAGCCATGTATGGAAAAAGATGTTTCCAGGAGCATTGATTTGAATAATGAAAAACCGGAAACAACCAAAATGTCTATCCATAGGAACAAAACTAAAAAAATAGTACTGCATTATATCATGGAATATTGTGTAGCCATTAAAATTAATCAGACATATCAAAACTCTACCATTAGACTATAAGGTCCATGGAGACAAAGATATTGTTCATTATTTTGTCCTTATGGAACAAGACTAGCACATAGATAGGTTCTCAGTGATTATTAATTAAAAGAAAGAATAAATCTTTATGAATTAACACAAATACCTACTATATATTTTAGTGAAAAAAGCAAGTTAAAGAACTTTCTTCCTCTTTCTTCACTTGCCTCTCTTTCAGCTTTTAGTTTCTCCAAGAGTGTTTTCTGATTCCTCTACCTCGTACAGGCCCCTATTCCATTCCTGAGTCTGTTTGTTTCCTTGAGCTGATCACAATTAATAATTCCTTTATTTATATGTTAGTCTGAAGTTGTTGCTTTTCTGTTTCCTTCCTTCGCTAAAATATAAAGCACCAAAAGACAGGAACCATGTCTCTTCCATTATAACTTTAGCAGCCATACATACTGAGTACGTGATAATCATGATCATCAATAAAAATTTGCTGAAGGAATATAAAGGAAGGAATATAAAATTGATATGGAAGGATTCACAATAAACTGTTAAGGGAGGTTTCTTCTGAAGAGGGGAGAAAGTATAGGAACTGGGTAAAAGGAGTTTTTATTTTTTACTCCATCTTCTGAATAGTTGATTTTTCAAAATAGTAACTCTGAATCATGTTCATCACTAGAATATAGAACTATGCCAAAACATCCAGATTTGACTAGGAAGGAATTACTATTTTCTTAATTTATCTTTTCCATGACCATCAACCCTTACGGGATTTTAGTGGGGACAGCAACAGTGAGGAGCAGTTTTCACGCTATCAACTCCCTTCCCCTCCCCCCATGTTCAGGTATGTGAGAGAAGGTGAAAGTCTTGCCAGGAGGCTCACTCTTCATGGGGAATTTCTGTTTCCTTGAAGCATGCTCTTTCATTATATGTATTTTGCTAATGAGTTTATTTAAAATGCATTTTCTAAGAGCCTCTCAAGGTGTGTTGAAGTATGGCCACAGGTGGTTGGGAAGATTATTTACCTATTAGTGGTGATGAGTGGAGACATAATGCATGGGGAGACGGAAAGGCTTAGGAAATTAGTATATAGCAATGGAAGCTTAAAGAGAAAATCGTTTCAATCCTTGTCAGATGAACAGGTGCTAAAACTGGGGACCGGACAAAAACATATCTTGGAGATGTGACAGATACTTCCAAAGCGATGACAAGAGGTTGCCCCAAACTGCAGCAACCAAAAAGCCCACCTGGAAATATTTTAATGACTCAGATTTGAGGCGTATTTTGTATGTACCGGTGCAACCATCTTTTCTACATGAACATCCGCTGTGCTTTGCCTAAGCGTGGCCTGAAATTGCCATTGGGTGATGATGATATGATGGGTCAAATGCTGATGTCACACACCCCGATGAGGACAAGCTGGAATGGCTGCCTAGCGGGTGGAAGAGAAGACACTGACTCCACAAGTGCCCCTCCCTCAACATACACACACACACACACACACACACACACACACACACACGCAATGACATTGTGTCGCTATAGGTGCACAAAGCAAATGCTGCTCTTCTTCTAAGTCAGTTTCTCAACCTCAGCGCTGTTGACATTCTGAGCCAGAAATTCTTTGTTGTGGGACACTGTCCTATGCATTTGTAAGATGTTCAGCAACCTCCTTGGCCTCTATCCACTAGATGCCAGTAACGCCACTGCCACCACCCCCAACTGAGACAACCAAAATGTCTCCAGACATTGCCAAATGTGTCCTGGAGGACAAAAATCACCCCTGGTTGAGAATCATTGCTCTGAACCACATTTTTCTAATAACAAGAACAATTATTAGTATTATACCTTTGTTTGTCCAGCACTTCAGGGCATACAAAGCCCTAAGAATATATTTCAGAAAATCAATTTTATTGCCACCAGGGAAAACAGTATGAAAAAGTGGATGACCGTGTCTTACAGCGATCTTCCTCAAGTTCTTATCAGCTGAAATTGTTGGCCAGCAGGGAGCTGATGGATGGAACTTTCCTCTTGGTTTTTAGTTCCTTTGATGCCCCCTGCAGCTTGGAATCCTGGGGCAAGTTTTTTGTTCACTTTTTTTCCCCTCCTTTTTAGAAAATGTCAAAAGAAATACTGGTTGTAAAGAACAAGTCATAACTTAAATTATTAACTATGTTTCATTAGTTTATCTCTTAGGTTCTTATTTTTCAGGGTTCAGTGAAACACATGAAGGAGTCAGTGAAATCTCCCTTTTCCCCAGTAATCAAAAGTCTTTGGTCATATTCTATAAGCGAAAACCGAAAAGGTGCTTTAAATGCACTCAGCAGTTAGAGTGCTACCAGGTGTATGAAATAACCCGCAGATCTTTAATCTTGTGCGGCTGTTCCATTTCATGCTTGTGTCAGCTTCTTTCAGAATTTTTTTCCCCCCTTTAATGTTTTTTTTTTCTCATATGTGATATTGTTTTCCTACAATATTGTCTCTTCTCTCTCAAGTCTCTGTCTACCTATGTCTTCCTGTTTCTCTGCCTCTCTCTCTCTCTGTCTTTCTCCTTCTCTCGCTGGTACCTGAGAGCTCACCATCAAAGTCTTGTGGGAAGAAGGAAGACTTTGGAGCCAGATAATCCTGAGTTCAATCTTGGTTTTAACAATTTTAGCAGAGTGACATTGAGAAAGATTTCTCTTAGTATTTCAGTATTCTAGATTTTAGGGGTCAGGAGAATAATGGCTATTCTATTGGTCAAGACTCCTCAGTTAGGAGTGACATATAACCTTACTCAAGCTGGCATAAGGACAAAGGAAATCTGTTAGATAGTATGAGCTGAAATGTCCATGAGTAGAGCTAGCTCCCTTTAGGCAGGGTTTGATCTAGGTCTCACTGTGCTTTCTCTGGTTAAGTATATTCTCAGGTCCGTAACCCCTGTCCACTTCAGGCTTCCAACCCTTGCCCAGTGTGAGAAAGAGTCAGCTTCCTAAATAGATAAACCAGAAGTTCTAGGCTTGAGTCTTGTTGTCATTGATTATCCCCAGCTGGCTAAGAGTCCACATCTGAACCAGTTACTGTGGTGAGAGGATTGGAACACACTAACTGGCTTAGCCTGCCTCACATGTTCATCTCCCAGCCAAGATACATGGTGAAAGGTGGTTTCTCAAAGTTAAAATCAAGGACTTACCATGGGAAAGGGACTGAATGCTGAGCAGAGAAATAAGGCAAAATAAAACAAAAATAAATAAAATAAAATAAACAAAAATAAAACAAAATAACCTAAAACTTATAAGTCCCCTAAAGGTACCTTGAAATATTAAAATATATATTAAACTATGAAATGTACAGATACTTTTTTGCTGGAGCAGTTTCTTCCTGCTCAAGAACTGGAAAAGGGCAAAATGTTATTTTGCTCATTTTAATATACTTTTGTATACTGTGTGTGTGTGTGTGTGTGTGTGTGTAATGGGCATTAAACTCTTTCTCTCTGTAATATTTGGTCATTTAAATTATTTTCTTTTTGAAATACACCTTTATTTCTTTTTGAAATACGTCTCATACATTACATTCAAAAGAAACAAAAGGTTCTATTATGAATAGTCCCTTTCCCTTCTCTGTTCTTTGCCCACCTGGTTGTCCTTGCCAAAGGCATCAAGTCTTACCAGCGTCCTGTGTAGACTACTAGAAATAGTTTTTGCCTGTACAAATGGGAACCTGTTTTATCTCCCTCTCCCCTCCTCAGTGCCCCCCCTCCTTCTTCTCTCCCACTCTTCCTTCTGCTCCTACACAAAATCGTAGCATATTTTACATACCCTACTTCATCTTACATTTTTCACTTAAAATATATCCTTAAACATTTATCTGTAACTCTATTTAAAGGACATTTTTGTACTTTCATATTATATACTACTAATTTCTTGGTTTGACAGATATACAGTAGGTGTTTATTATATGCCAGGCCTTAGCGAAAAAACCAGAAAGCAGAATGGGCAAAAATAACGAATGGATGTTTCTAGAACATTCTAATGGGAGCAGATAATTAAAAAGAATGAAAATAAGCCAGTTACATAGGGTTGATGGAATATGATAAATGCTACAGAGAAAAACAAAGCAAACAAGAGGGTTATAGTGTGAGAAGTCAAATGTTTAGATCAGGAAAGGCCTCACTAAACTGACATTTGAGATAACAGAGTAAAAGAAGTTGAAAACAGGGAGAGAATCCTACAATTATGTGGGCTAAGAATTCCCCAGGCAGAGGAAGTAACAGGTACAAAGGGCCTGAAGCAGAGATGTACCTGGTATTCCAAGAAAAAACAGAGGCCGGTATGGACTGCATATTGAGCAAGAGAGTGACAGGAGAGGTGCCTGGGTAGCTCAGTGGGTTAAGCTCTGCCTTTGGCTCAGGTCATGATCTCAGGGTCCTGGGATCGGGTCCCGCATCAGGCTCTCTGCTCAGCGGGGAGCCTGCTTCTCCCTCTCTCTCTCTGCCTGCCTCTCTGCCTACTTGTGATCTCTGTCAAATAAATAAATAAAATCTTAAAAAAGAAAAAAAGAAAAAGAAAAAGAGAGTGATAGGAAATAATGCTGGAGAGGCAGCGGACCAGGTCGTGCATGGTCTGTGCCAAGGGTGATGACTTGGCTTTTCATGTCTATGAGATGAAGAAACAGTAGAGTGTCCTCGACAGAGGAACAACGTGATTGTACTTCCATTTGAAAACCGTCACTGTGGTCAACTTATGAAGAATAGACTATCGGGGGGCCTGGGTGGCTCAGTGGGTTAAAGCCTCTGCCTTCAGCTCAGGTCATGATCCCAGGGTCCTGGGATTAAGGCCCACATTGGGCTCTCTGCTCAGCGGGAAGCCTGCTTCCTCCTCTCTCTCTGCCTGCTTATGATCTCTGTCAAATAAATAAATAAAATCTAAAAAAAAAAAAAAAGAATAGACTATCAACAGGGAGGGGCAAAGATGGAAAAGTGGAGACTATATTAATACACTTTTCCAAGTGTTTCTGTTTTACTGAGTATCTCAAGAATAGATGTTAAATTTTACTATACACTTATTTCAGAACATTTGGTAATGATGATTATTTTTATCCTTAGCTCTTGCTAATAAGGTGAATTATAGTAATAGATTTAGAAAGAAAGAATCAATCCTGCATTGAGAGACCCACTGCATTGAGACCCACTTGGTCTCAGTATATTGTTTTTAATATGCTTATGATTCTCTATTAACATATTTTATATGGGATTTCTTATATTCATCTTATAGTATCTTCATAGTTTTTTTTTCTGTGCAAACTTTTTGTGGGGTTCTGCATCAATGTTTTCATGACTGCATAAAAAGATTGGAAGCTTTCTTCTCTCTTCTGTGGTCTGGAACAATGTGAAAAAATATGAGATTTAACTATTCTTTTTTTTTTTTTTTTAATTTCTTTTTAGCGTAACAGTATTCATTGTTTTTGCACCACACTAGCTATTCTTTAAAGATTTGTTAGAATTTCTCTTGTGAACCAGGTGAGCCTTGGGCTTTTTTGGAGAAGGTAGGAGGATGAAGCTAATTAACAAATGTTTTTATGTATCCTATAGTTACAGATAGTTTATATTTTCTCTCTTCTGAAGTCAGTTTTGGCAAGTTATACTTTCTTAGGAAGTTAGCCATCTCAACCAGATTTTCAAATTAATTTGCAAAGTTGTTGATCAGAGTCTTCTGATATGATTACTTAAATTTCCTCTCTCTTTGTAATTATTTCTTATTTTTTTGTGTTTATATCCTTTTCTTGATATAAAAGTTGATAGTTTATATTATTGTTTGTGAATGTGTTTTGTTGCATTTTTAAGACCATCTTTGGCATTTACTTATTAGATCTCCATATTTTCTGTATTACAATTTACTAACTTTTGCTTTAATACTTAGTTATCTTCTGATTCCCCATATTTATCCTATTAATCTGTTTTTATTTTCATGTCAATTCATTTATTTTAATTTTTGTTTATTAATATAAGTATTTGTGATTTCACTGATGATTGCTATTTTAATCATACAAGTTCTTTTATGTAGGACTTTTTTGTGGGGGGTCAGTTTTTAGGTATTCTGAAGTTTTTATTTATGAACATCCTTTGACCCAACAGGTGTTTGACAGAGAGCTTCTGACTTTCTGGGGTTGTAGACGTCTGGCTTTGTTGTGCTCCATCGAGATCAGGTAAGATTTTATTGCTATTTTTACTTTTGGGTGTTCTTTTTTTTTTTTAATGTTTCTTTGTCACTTTGCTTTACCTCTGTCTTTTATGTAGCACACAGTGACGTTTTCTCTGTGGTCCTATCTGTACATTTTTTTTTGGTTTTATAGGTGAAACTAGACCATTTGCATTTAATAATGTGATAGATATGTTTGGACTTAGGTTTGTTACTTCATGTTTAGCATCTCTATTACTTTTAAATACCTGATTACTTTCATATACTTGTTTTGATTGCTTTATGTATATGTTTCTTCTGATAGTTTTGAGGGTATATGTTTCTTCTGATAGTTTTGAGGGTTTATATATTTTTTATACTTGCTTATCATTATAACAACTTTTCATATTTTTTGGCACTTTCTATGAATTTCCTATGATGAGTTACAGTGAAACATTTCAGTACTTCTTCATCCTCTTTTTTCTCTCCTTCTCTCTCGCTACCCACTTTTCAATCATCATTTAGATCTTTTTATGACTACTTTTGTAACATTAAACTTTTACTTCTTTCCCAGAATGGGTCAACTTTAACTGATTTTTTTAACCTCCATCTATTAAATATGAGAAAATCACTATGCTTGAACTTTTTATGTTCTATCCTATCTTCTCCAAACTTCTGTTAGTTATAACATTGTCAATTTTCCATGTTTGTATCGTTATATTCCCTTATATAAACATGCTTGAATCCTGTAGTTAAATAGATTCAGTTTTTACCAGAGGTCTTTTGCCAAAGTTTTTTTCCATTTATTTATGCATTTCCTTAAGCTTATTTTCTAGTGGATTCTTCACGATGTTCTCACATGAAATATTCTCTGGATTTTTTTTAACATTTTTTTTTTTAAAGATTTTATTTATTTATTTGACAGAGAGATCACAAGTAGGCAGAGAGGCAGGCAGAGAGAGAGGAGGAAGCAGGCTCCCTGCCGAGCAGAGAGCCCGATGCGGGGCTCGATCCCAGGACCCTGGGATCATGACCTGAGCCGAAGGCAGCGGCTTAACCCACTGAGCCACCCAGGCGCCCCTTTTTTTAACATTTTAATCTGTTGTTTTCTTTATACTTGAATGGTATTTTGTCTAGCCTTAGGTTATAGGGGGTGACATTGCCTATTTAAGATTTTGTAGATTGTGTGTTGCTTTAGAGAAGTTTAAGGACACCAGATTTTTACATTTTATTTTAAGTCACTTTATTACTTTGACTGGAGAAACAATGTGTTTATCTTTGTGTTCTAATAATTTGTTAGTATTAAGCCTGTGGAGTTATTTTTTTCTGGGAATAGTATGCCTTCCCAGTAGGAAGGTTAAATTCTTTTGTTATTTTTAGAAATTTATCTTTATGGTTTTTTGTTTTTTAGAGAGAGAGAGAGAGCACAAGGGGGAAGCAGAAGGAGAAGGAGAGAGTGAATCTTAGGTAGACTCTATACAGATCACAGAGCCCAATATGGGGCTTAATCTCATGATCCTGAGATCATGACCGGAGCTGAATCAGAAGTTGGACATTTAGCCTACTGAGCCACCCAAGCGTCCCTGTCTTTATGTATTTTAATGTTTATTCTATTTCATTACTTTGGTGTCCTTTTTCCTGAGACTCCAATTATGTGTATGTTGGATTTTTTTTATTTGCCTGTTCATAACTACTCTTGTGTTCTTTCTCTTCTCCCTTTCCTCCTTCCCTTTTTCCTTCCTTCTCTCCCCTCTCCTCCCTCATACCCTTCCTTTTCCTTCACTTTCTTCCATTTTAGTTTGTTTACTTTTCTTATTTCTGCTCTTAGTGTCTCTTACTATGTTTCAGCGGTGTCTGTACTCTCTAATGTTCCTTCTAGTTTCATTTTCATTGCTTGGTTTTATTTTTCTTTCTCTCTTTTTTTTTTTCTTTCTTCTTTGCACATCTCTGTGAGCTCATGTTCTGTCTCCTGTTTCCTAACCTTTTCTTCCCTGGGGTTGTGTATTCCAGGTTGTGTTCTTCCTTCGAGAAGCAATTGCCATATCAGTGGTAGTGGTGGTGGTGGTAGTAATTGAGTCAGAGTCAAATATTAGTCAAAGTTCTCACCTGTTCCATGAAATTTTCAGTATGGTTTCTGGTGAGTGTTCTTCATCTATCATTATGTTGTGACTCCCTTTTCTTATTTTCCTGATTGTAGTATCTCTGTATGATATCCTTATCTGTTCTTTTTTTTTTTTTTTTTAAGATTTTATCTATTTGACAGACAGAGATCACAAGTAGGCAGAGAGGCAGGCAGAGAGAGAGGAGGAAGCAGGCTCCCCGCCGAGAAGAGAGCCTGATGCAGGGCTCAATCCCAGGATCCTGAGATCATGACCCGAGCCGAAGGCAGAGGCTTAACCCACTGAGCCACCCTGGCGCCCCATCTGTTCTTTTTTGATTGTACATCTTGAAGAAGAAAACCATTTTTTTTTTCTGAATTCATAATCTGTATTTCTCTGTGTGAGCAGGGAATACCCAAGACCGTGCTTTAGTTGACTAAGAATTTATTTATTTACTTATTTATTTATGGACCCAGGTGGTTGTATAGGACTTTGTTTAGCCTTAAGTCTCCCCAGCTAATAGAGAAAGTCAATGCTGGAGGTGGTTCATGATGTAAACTCTTTTTTCTCCCCAATTTTGGGGCCTGCTTCTTACAAAAGTTGGCTTTTCTATTATTCTTCCTTTGCTTTTTGGAACCAAATCAGATCCAGGGAAAATCCTGTCTCCAGCTAGTATATACATCATTCTGTGGTAGTAGAACAAGTATTTGCATTTTAAATTTATGCTCAGGAAAGAGTAACTTAAGAGTTCCTTCTGATCAGCACCTGGCTGGCTCAGTTGATTAAGCATCTGCCTTCAGCTCAGGTCATGATCTCAGGGTCCTGAGATTGAGCCCCATGTCAGGCTCCCTGCTCAGTGGGGAGTCTGCTTCTCCCTCTCATTCTCCTTCCATGCTCTCCTCTCTCTCTCAAATAAATGAATAAAATATCAAAAAAATAAATAAATAAACCACCAAAAAACTAACTTCATTCTGATGCCTGCAGCTGAAGGACCTCCCCTCTTCATCCTCCTGGAAGTACCTCCATAGATCTATACAGCTGTTGGCAGCTACTCTATCCATTTTCTGATTTAGGGTCCCCTGTCTCCTAATTTTAAAGAAATAGAGCTTAAATTTTTTATTTACATTCACCCAATTTCATTGAGGGAGGAATTTCCAACAGGTAGAAGTGAAAATACTAACTTTATACCACCATATTAGAACTAGAAATATTTGTTTCAGTAGTTTTAACCCAAACACTTATTTAAAGTATATCAACCATGCCTTTTTGTTTTGATCAGAAATAACTGCATCTCACATAACCCAAGTTGACAACAGTGTTTTCATGTAACAAAATGAACAGTAATTTGCTATAATATATTATAATATATAATACATAGAACATATTAATTATTAATAATGAATATATTTATTAGTAATAAATTATTTATGATAATTATTAATGTTATATTACATATTGCATTAATTAATATACCAATATATAATATATAATAAATGATCTCTCATCGTGATCTCTTTCTTTCAATTTAATGATCAATATATTACTAGTGATTCTTTTCAAAAATGATTAAATAAATAAAGCCAGTTTTTACCTTATAAGGTTCACATTTTAGCCTTTATTTTATTGTTAAGGTTTTATTTATTTGTCAGAGAGAGAGAGAGAGCACAAGCAGGGGAAGAGGCAGGCAGAGGGATAAACAGGCTCCTCACTGATCAAGGAGTCCGATGCGGGACTCAATCCCAGGACCCTGGGACCATGACCTGAGCTGACGGCAGACACTTAACCAACTGAGCCACACAAGTGTCCCTCAGTCTTTATTTTAAAATAAAAATAAGAACTATTGGTCCCTATGATCTAGATGATTAAACATCTAATTTTAAATTATGTTTATCTTTTCTTAGTAAAAGTAATAACACAACTAGAAATATAGTATGTTAAAACTGTCAGTGTTTGATAATCCTACCTGGTTTCTGAGTCTTATTACTTAAGAAATGTTTATAGATATGGGCATATGTTTCAGTCAACACCTTCAATGTGTGTAATTAAATTCAAGCCCCCATATGATTGATTTTATTTGGAGAGCCATGTCTAATTGGAGAAACTAATAGAAAACTTGCCCTAAGTTATGTGAATTGGAAATAAGAGGAAAAAATCTTTAATGGAATTTTCAGGAATTATATCAAAATTACAGTAATAAACTCAGAAAAGACAATCTATCACATTTTTTTCTTCCACCCACCTTATTTCTTCAAATTCTTGAATCGTTCCCCATTCCTCTCAGAATAAAAATCAAAACTTCTTAACATAGCCAACCATGGTTTCTGTAGTTTGGCTCTTACCTACATCTCTAGCTCTATCTTACATCATGCCTCTACATTGCTTTTTTTGGAGCAGAAAATCTTTCCTTCCTCATACTTGGCATGTGCTTTCTCACCTCAGGGCCTTGGCACCTGCTTTTCCCTCTGTCTGCAGAAACTTGCTCCTTATTTTTGCTTATTTGACTAATACTCATCTGTCAGATCTCAGTTCAATGGTTTCTTCTTCAGGGAACCTTTCCCTGGCCTCCTCTACTAGCTGCCCTGTTATATTTTCTCACAGAATCTCTACCTTTTCTTTGCAGTTTGGTCCACGGGCATGACTGTTTTGTGGAGTGTCCTATTCCCAGGGCTTGACACAGTGCCAGTTACATAGTGGGCACTTTATAAATATTTGTTGAAAGAAGTAATAATGACACTTAGCATCTGTTGAGTGCTAAATTTGTGTCAGGAATCTGTGCTATCTTACCAGAGGAAAAGCCAATCTTCCTTTTAGAAAATAGGAAGTAAAGCAAAGGAAAAAAAGGAATCTAATTAAGTGTCCTTGAGGAAGAATTCTTGAGCTTATAAAGTTCTGCATATTTACTTCTTATGTTGGTTGAATATGAAAGGTATCCAGGAGTCTAAAATTTGCATCAAAACTATATAAACTCTTAAACTTATAAAAATGAGCAGGAAATCAAGTGATATGTTTTAGAAGATATATTTGGTATTTTCTGCTTATAATTGGATTAGAATTATAAGCAGATCAAAATTTCCCACACATTTCTTATTTCTACCCTTGATCCTATACTAAATCAGGAAGCCTGAGGTAGCAAGGGGGAAATACATTTTTTTAATGTATTGTAATCTGGGCCTTTGTCTTCTGGAACCTAATGAGAAGTTCGCTCTGGGTTTTGATTTTTAATTTCTCATGTTTATTCCACTTTACAGTGCCTGCTGGAGATGGCCCCACATAGAGCTACTTTGAATTTTGAGAGAGGAAAGTGCAGACATTAAAAATTATAGAAGGTTAGAGCCAGAAGGGGCTGTAGAAATTATCTATTCAACGCCTCTCACTTTGCAGATGAAGAAACTGCTACCCAGGGAGCGTATGTTCCAGAACAGCAGTGAGAACTCTTGTTTCCACACTTCTTCCCGAAGTCCATTGCCAACCACAGCTGGTCATAGGGAAGACAAGTGTTAGACCCCACGTTGAGCCTTATATATCAAAACTTGTTTCTTATTAACTTGGCTTAATGATAGAATGATGAAAAGAATCACATCTGGAAAATACATGGGATTTATATAGACACTATAATAATAATAATAACATAAAAGCATTTTAACTTTCAAGTCTATTTTCCTTAAATGTGATTTTTTTCTATCATATAAAAAATACCACTTTGATCCATATGCTACCTATACAGCAGAAAGAGCAATCAGAGCTTTGGCATAAACATATCTACGTTCAGTTTCTGGCTCTTCCACTTATTAGCTGAAACATTGGGCAAACTACTTACACTTAGAACCTTTGTGTTTTCATCTGCAAAATTAAAATATGAATACCTGTTTCATAGACTGCCTAAAATATTTTTTGATCAGTCAACATGCAGATATATTTAATAAACAAAGTACCTTACAGATGGCTATGAGGAATAGATGATATGGCAGTCTTGATTTCCTTCCTTTTCTAAAATGAGTGGAACCACTCAGGTCAGCTTTGGTGACGTTTTGCTTTTCATCCTTCCAAGGCTATTTGAGATCTCCTAGGAAAGGCCCCACTGGAAATATTTCACATCAGTGTTATCTGACATGGAACGTGTATGGAGAATTTTCTTTTTCTATTGAGTATTTAAGTGGTTTATAAAATGACCCCTATGGTCGTTGCTGCTGTAAATGACAGGAAAATGTGCATGCCTTTGTGATTGAAAATTGCTACTTACTGGCACACCAAACTTTTGTTAATGTATTGATGGAGAGTATTTGCATACTTGGTTTAAAGTTCTGTCAGTTTAATAGATTTGACTATCAACCAGAAAATAACAGATTTTTAGTATAAACCAGCAAGTCAAATTCAGTCTGCCTCAGGAAGCAGATTAAATTCTTCAGAAGGAGGCAATTTCTACATGACACTTGAAGAATATACCACTTCAGGCTGAAATATTGGTTCAGACCTGAGGATTCTGGCTTTTTCTGCTTAGAACCCTATAGCCTTGGGATAAGGCAATAGAATTTAGTGGGGTAATTAACACTATCTTTCTCTAGTTCCCAGAACCATGAAGAAGGAACTAGATTAGCTTCCAGGTGTTCTAGTGCTGTTGAAAAACCATTGAAGTAGAAAGTCAGAATCTTGGGTTTTCTCCTAGCACTGTGTGGCACTGGACAAAATTACCTACCTCTTTCAGTTCTCAGTTTCCTTATTAGTAAAGTCATAGGCCTGGAGTAGACTCTCACTAAAGGAATAAAATTCCGAGTCTGCCTCTCTTAACTAGAAAGATATCTTTCCAATAGCCGTCAACACCCAGCACCTGGTATCTCATTGTCCTACAAGATAGTCTATATACGTTTGTTTCCACCTTATTCTTTTTCCACATTACATGCTTAAAGCTTTGAAAGACAGTATTCTGTCCTCCCTCTCCCCACTCCTGTCTTTCCTAGGCCAAAATCTTTATTACTCTACAAGCTGATGTGCTTTCAAGTTATATTACAGACGTGGTTGTATCCTCTGAACAAGCTCCCAGCACTCATGGTCCCCTTATAGGCTAGATTCCTTGACTTCAACGTATAGTACTCATTATAGAACTTCCCCAGGGCAGAGGAGAGACCACAGTTTCTTAGCTAAAAATCTATCTCTGCGTTCTCCATCTTGTCCACACAAGGTCTTAAGATGATGACTGGAGTCTGGAGTCTGGAGTCTGGAGAGCTCTTACCAAAGAAAAATGTATATTTCATTCAGGATATCTCATTCTTTTTAAGAATCTAGGGGGCTTTCCAATTATTTCCGTTTCCTTTGCTAATTCCTCATAACCTATCTATTCAATCATCTCTATTAGAATTTTCTTCAGAAATGGATGTCAGACTCATTGATTTGTAGCCTTGACAATCTAACATTTCTCCTTTTTTGTGGGTAGGATTACATTTACCCATGGTCCATATCCTGGATAATTTCCCATTTTTCTAGTTACACTAAGAAGACCTAAAATGGTCCTATCTGTTCATCATTTTCTTGACTTGAATTTTTTTCAAAATCCCTAAATGCCCATTTTTTTATCATCTCACCCCTCAATTCCTCTAAACCAGAAGCTGCAGAACTATTGCTCAGAAAATGTGAATGAGAATGCCTTTGGGTAGGGTATCCACTCTCTAGCCCACCCAATCCTTACAAGTGTTCTGTTTTCCTAACCTAGTGTATATATACATTTATGCTTCTAGGGCGGTCCATGAAGTGTTTGGCATCTGTAACCTCCATTGAGTTCTACCTCTTTCAACGTGAAGATTATTTTCCTTAGTGGTGAAGAAGAAAGCACAAAAGGAGTTGTTGCCAAAGAGTTCCCTACCTTTTCTAGCACTGTGCCCTCTGTCTAAAATCCTCTTCTCCACTTCTCCTAAGTGGTCAGAATCTTTCCAGCATGATCTCCAATGATAGCAATAATAATAACAACTGTTTATCATGTGCCTGCTATGACTTAGGCACTGTACCGGGAGTGTGGAAATGAACAAGATCTGGTCCCAGGCTCAAACTCCCGGTGCAGAGTGAGGAGGTGATGTAGAAGGCTGTACTTACAACATGGTGGGTAATGTGGTGGTTTTACAAGAGGTCTCAGGAGTCACACTGTCTAGATTCAAATTCTGGCCCCAATACCTAGTGACCATTTAGTCTGCCAAAAGTTTTTTAACTGTTCAGTTAAAAGTGCCTCAGTTTCCTCAACTGAGAACTGAGGATAATAGTAGTCCCCCTTACAGGATTGCTGTGAAGATCAAATGAGTTAATGCATATAAAATATTTAAAATAGTACCTGGCATATTTAATATTTAAAATAGTACCTATAAAATCTCAATCAGTGCTTGCTATCATTTTTTATTGTTATTATAGTACAAGTATAGTCAGAAAAACTTCTCGGACCTCCTTTCCATCCCCTATAACCACTCCCATGTGTTAGATACTCCTTCCGTTTGCTATACTATTCTGCATATATATTTATAACAGCCAGTGCTGAAATGATATAATGTAATGGTCTTTCTCCAAGGTACTGGCTGATAATAAATCGCAATCTTTCCTCTTGTTTTTTTTAGAAAGCTGTTTTCCAAGGTCACCTTTTTACCTAGTGTTCTCACTCACTGTCTTGGCAACCCCAAACTCCATCCCAGTATTCTTTGGACTTTCCTAAATATAGCAACTAAAAGGTGAATTCTTGACACAGCACAGGGTCTGTGGGAAATCCCACCCAAAACTAGTTTCTAGTCTCTTGTTCTTATTGGCCAGTGCCCCAGCTGTTAAATATTTTGAATTTCACCCCTGTTTTATCCCTCTGCAATTTATATAGAATATAGTAGGTTCACTGTCCTTTATCCATGATTCTAAAGTTGGAAAAGAAAAACCAAGTTTTTCTTCCTTTCTTTTCATCCTTCCCCCCTTCCTCCCTTTCTTTTGATAAACTTATACTAAAACTCATTTGACCATAAATCTTAACCTGAACTGATGCATGGAGTTTACAATCTTTGTTATCCCATTTAGTATGACACTAATATGTTTTACTATAAAACTGTTAATAAAATTATCATGAACACTGCCTTAGACTATATTGGGGATATTATGAAATAAAATTATATACATTGTCTGATACTTCTGAAGTAAAAAAAAAAAAAATCTGAATTCCAAAACCTATCTGGCTCTAAGATTTTCTGATAAGAGATTTATGAATTCTCAGGCTGACACCTTGGATTTAAATCTTATCCCTGTTATGTAAATTGTGTGATATTGATCAGTTTAGTCAACCTCTCTTTAATTCAGAATCCTCGTCTAAATCTACTTCATCCTTGTCTGCCCATAGAGTAGCTAACAGGACTCTATAACAAATGCATGGAAACTGCTTACAACAGTGTCTATCTCCTGCTAAGCACTCATAGGTCTTCCTACGATCCCATCATTTTAACTCCCAAAACATTATTTTTGGTACTTAGGGTTCATTTTTGGTTTCCAGAAAAACACATAATAATAATGTTTCAATACATTTTGTTTTTAAAGAATTCGATGTTTTCTTATGGGTCAGAATGGGAATCTGCCCTGATCACTGCTTTATTGCATCAACTGAGAAGTGAAATTTTTGTGAAGATTGACTAGGAGTTTTATCATATTGTTCTGCTTGGAATAGAAGGGGACTTTCCAAACAAGTTCAGATCACTGGAGTTACTCATAATCATCATGTCTTTCCTCTGTAGTTACAAATTGTTTTTTCCAGAAGCAGGGAAATCTACAGGACATCCCAAAGGCATTATTTCTCCTGCCCCTTTCCTCTTCCATGTCTATCCAGGTCCTTCCACCTGCAGGTTCTTGCAGTTCTCTACTGATATCCTCTGTCTTGTCATACTGTATTTTACTTCCACCTCTTCCATTAAATGTATGTATTTTGAGCAAAGTATACCTTTCATCATCATAGTCTAATCGTGACTGCTATCATGTCAATCATCAGGAATACTTCAGAATCATACTTGCTTTTTTTGTTGAATGTTCCATTTCAATTTATTATCCAGATATTGTTCATTGGTATCTGTGTATTAGAAGGTACATTTATTATTTGTGACATGTTTTCCATTCCTCAAGAACTCAAGTACTTCTTTCCTACCATTCACTTTTAAGCCTACATGGCTTCTTCTCTACGTTCTGGGGCCTTTTTCTTAGTGCCATTTTATCAACCTTATGATCTGGTTGGAAAATCTCTGCTAAGAATATTCTTTCTAGAACACATTATTCTCTACCAAGAGTCCTTTATTCAGGAAATGTTTATGATGTTCCAGAAAAGCAGCCTAGTCCTTGACTCCATATACCTCCCAGGTCCTTAACTTCCCTGTTGCCAATGGTCTATTTGTCCACTCGGTTTCAGTTATGTACTCTTACGGCCATTACCCTTGACCTTGATGGAAACTATACTACCTGTGATGTCTCAGCGTCAGATATTTCATTTTCACACTTCTGTCTCACATCCTTTCATCTCAGTTCTTCATTCAGTCTTCAACCTTATCGAGACCTATAATCCATGTACCCTGACCATCCTCATTCCTGAGAAGAAAGAAAAGGCTTTTCCTCCCTACCTCACAAAATAGGATTCCATAGTCCATTAATATAACCATAGCCTACCAAATGCCCCTGGTTTATCTTATCTAATTTTCTTGGGTACTTTTTCTAGGCAAAGATCCAGGCTGATACCTTCTCAAATCAAGCAGATCAGGTTCACTGGGGGGGAAAAAAATCAAATATGCATTCAGAATTTTGCTTCATTTTAAATTCAAGATCATAAACCTCAGACCTGCCTGACAACCTTTCTATATTTATCTAGTAAGCTCATCTTTTTATCCCATCAATGACAAAGACTGTCTCTATGACCAACTTTGAGCAGGCTCCTCTGAGCCCTTTTGTGACTAGGCCCCAACCTTGGATTTTGTCCTTCGCTCACTTAGTCCAGTTTTAGCAAGAATCCTACTGAGTATCTCAGTGAAAATCTACTGCCCTTGGTATTTTATCATCCTCAATATCTGATCAAAGATAACTAATCAAATCCCTCAACCCACCTAGCCACTCTTGATATCTTACACCTTGGCCTACATTAAGCAAAAATCCTGTCAAATTGGTTTAGCCAGAATCCTCTTTACCCTTGATGTTTCCTCTGAGTAATTTTCCATCCACTGACCACCCCGCTGCTCCTTGGCTATAAATCCTCACTTGTCCTTATTGTATTCTGAAGTGAGCTGATCTTTCTCCCCTACTACAAAAGCTCATTGCAGTAGTCCCTCCCAAACAAAGTCTTTCTTAATGTCTTCAACAAGTGTTATGAATAAGTTTTTAACATAAGATGACATATTTTTACTCTTTTTAAATTTCCGCATCATCTCTTCTCCCTTTGCTCTTAGCTGATCACCTTGATTCACACTTCACTTAGCAGATAGGTGTATAGATTTGGTGGTAAGGAGGGGAGGGAGTTCTTGACTGACCAAAAGCTTCGCTATTGGTCAGTCAAGAACTCCCTCCCCTCCTTACCACCAAATCTATACACCTATCTGCTTCTTCATCCATCTTCTCTTTCTTCTCTCCTGTTATAAAGATGGAAATGTCCCTTTTCCTAGAAAAGGACAATCCTTCCATTGGTGCTCTAAACCCCATCCCTTCTTTCTTTGTCAAAGACTTAAGTTGTTCCCTCATTCTCTTTCTCCTCAATCATTAAACAGTTCTTTAGGGGGCACCTGGGTGGCTCAGTCATTAAGTGTCTGCTTTCTGGGTCATGATCCCAGGGTCCAGGGATCGAGCCCCTCATCGGGCTCCCTGCTCAGCTAGAAGCCCTCTTCTCCCTCTCCCACTCTCCCTGCTTCTGTTCCCTCTCTCGCTGTGTCTCTCTCTGCCAAATAAATACATAAAATCTTAAAAAAAAAAAAACAACCACAGCTTCTTTATTGAATGGATTAATCTCATCCCTGTTAATATGCTCCAGAATCTTCCATATTGAAAAAGATAAGAAGGAAATCTCCCTTGACTTCATCTCCTCCTTAATAGCTACTGTACCATATGCTTACTTTTATGACCCAACTTCTTAGAGATTTGTCTAAGCATGAGATCTCCACGTTCTTACCTCCCAGTCTTCCCTCAGTCCATTCCAGTGTAGCTTCTGCCTGAATAATCCATAATGTCACCAGTGAACACTTGATCTGAAATACTCTTTTATATTCTTGTCTCACTTGACCTCTTAGCAATATTCTGCACAGTTGACCATACTCTTCTTTCTTGAAATAGCCTCTTTTCTTAGCTTCTTAGGCACTACAGTCTCTGGTTTCTCCCCAACCTCTTTGGTTGTTTCTCAGTTCCTCCTTTTGTCATACCTTTATATGCTGACATGTCTTAGATCTAGCTTAGGACTCATTTTCTTCTTTATGTACAGACTTTTCCTAGGTGATCTTTTTTTTCTCCCTGGAAAAGAAGGAAATGTCTTTAAATACTATCTATAATTCAAAAACTCAAATTTATCTTTCCAAGCTAGACTATAACTTCGTGGCATCTACAGATGTCTACAATCTCACATGTCTAGAACTGAACTTTTGCTGTTCCCACCCTATCATATATTTCTTTTCCTTTGTATTCCCCATTTACAACAACCTGGGAATTGTTGGCTCCTCCTCTGACTCACTGCCCACAACCTATCTATCATCACATGCTGACAATTGTACCTCCACTCCTTACTTAAACCTGTCTTCATCTGCTCCTCTTGACACCATTCCCTAGTGCAGACCATCAGCATCTCTTTAGCAGGTCTCTCTAATAATCTCCTAATTTATTTCCTTGTTTCCACATTTATGTTGTTCCAGTCTGTTTTCCACATGCCATCCGGAGTGACATTAAAAAATAAAATCTGATACTGTCACTCATTTGGTTAAAACCCTTGGGTGGTACTCCTTTATGCTTAGAACTAAATGAACTTCCAACCACAGGCTGTGCCCTATCTAAACAACTATGAGCCACCAGAGCCTTTGCTCACCTTGCTGCATTCTCAATGGGCTTCTTTTACTTTTTCAAACATGGAATGCTCTTGCTGTGTCTGGAACACTCCCTCACATAGCCTGAGTGTGGCAGCTTCATTCTTCAGGTTTTACATTACAGATGTCTTTCTCAGAGGTATTATCATTTTCTTTAATGCAATTTTATATTCTATTTGCTCTCTACTTCTTTTTTGTCTCCCTAATTCCTCCCCAGACTAGAAGCTCCACGAAGGCAAGGAAAATGTCTCTTGTTCACAAGTGGAGATACACCCAGTATCTATCGAAGTGTCTGGCAATGACTGTTTAATAATAATTTGTTTAACAAGCAAACAAAAAGCAGAAACGGATCCATAAATACAGAGAATAAACTGATGGTTGCCAGAAGGGAGGGAGGTAGGGGAAATGGCCAAATCCGTGAAGGGGAGCAGGAGATATAGGCTTCCACTTATGGAATGAGTAAATCATGGGAATAAGAGGCACAGCATAGGGAATATAGTCAATACTGTAACAGTGTTGTATGGTGACAGATGGCAGCTATACTTGTGAGTATAGCAGAATGTATAGAGATGTTGAATCTCTGTGTTGTATACCTGAAACTTACGTGGGTGTCAACTATACTTAAAAAAAAAAAAAAAAAAGAATTTGTTCAGTGACTGAATGTCACTGTAAATTCTAGTTGACAAGGTCTCTGGTGCTTCTCTGACTCTCATTTTAGTCTCTGTGAAGTTTGGAAGTACGAGTCTGAAGATTGGTACACCAGTTTTCTGTTAATTATTACTTTGTATCTTCTTGAACTTAACTATGATCTTAACCAAGATAAATCAAGAGACTTTCTACTCCTTGACCCTCAAGGACCTTAACTAAAATAGTGTTTATTTACAATGTCTACCTACCTACTATCTCTTGGAGTTTTTACCATATATATCAACTTATATTTTTCTCTTTCAAAATCCACTTTGCAGCTTATTTTCTCTGATGAAAGTGAGATGAAAAGGAGAAGAAGAAATCTTATTATGGCACATAATTTTGTTCACACTGAATAAAAATTCAGAAATAGCTAGCCTATTTAGGCTATATGTTCTCTAGAAATTAAAAAAAAAAAGCATGAGGATGGAATAAAATGTGTGTTGTAATAACCATAGGGTAGAGCCCATAGATCTATATATCTTCTGGAAATTCAAAGATTTTATTATGAAATACATAAGAATATATTATATCTTAAGTACTTTCATAGAAATGTCTTTCTTTTTCTAAAATGATAATTATTTTTACATTTAGTGCCATTTTAATAGCTTATTATATATAAATATAACATGAACTTTAGTGGTAATTGGCATTGGTGTTATTTTTGTCACAAGCTTAAAAAACACATTCAGAGCTAAAAGTTTACTTGTAAAACATCTACAGCATCGTGACAAGAATTCAATATATTTAATAAGTAGTTAGAACACAGACATTTCTCTTAGGATTATAGCAGCCTATGACTAGGATTATTCAGTGCCGACATTATTAACTAACATGAATGTTGAAAGAAAAATCAGGATAACAGTTAACATTCACTTAAATGTTCAGTGTTCATAGGGAGACGTAGGCAAAACAAGGGAGAACTAACTTAAGGACGGAACCCTCACTTATGAAGTGCTAGGTAGACATGCATGGGTTTCTTCCACACCTTTTGACAGTTTTGTTATGGACGGTCTGGACTATTTGAAAAATGCAGTGTACTTTTTCTTATCAGGAAAAAAAAAATCTGAATCAACTGAGAGATAAGACTAAAAGTGACATAAACATTGCAGCCTAAAGTTAAGTAACTAAAGTGAAAATGTTTTCATAAATGAACTTTGGTGTTTAACAAGCCCAGACACTTGGAACAGTGTAAGCTATATTAAACCCTTTTATGAGAGGATTATGTTTTGTATGATGAGTGTTTTAATATAAGGATGGTACACGGCGTAAAATACTACTACATTTAACTTGAAGTAATTACGAGAATTCAGGCAAAATTATTTTCCCCTGTACTTTCACACTGATTCAGAAGAAAAAAAATTCTTCTGGAACCTTTCACCAACATGTCTCTGTTTCAATTATTTTTGGCAGTATATATTGCGTCTCCGCCTCAGCTACCTTTTATATCGACAGTTGGTAGCACAAGCCTTTTAACGCACAAAGGGTAGCAGCTCTTCAGCCAATCTGTGATAAAAGGAAAAAAATGAAGTCACTATGGAAACTGCAGGAAGGATCTAAAAGCTCTCTTTAGAAAGTAAACGTCTGATGTTTGTGACTGCAGGGGTAAAAAAATTCATAAATCTGCATGATGCTATCATTTCTGATTTGTTATCACTGCAAATGCCAACTCGAAGCAGCCTGACCTTGGCTTCATTAAGTGCTGGCTATTCAGAAATAGTTACTATTCAACAGGAGGAAGACGTGGTCTGCAGAGAGGTCAGGGGTTTAAGGGGGGAGTGTGGGACCCAGCAAAGAAACTAATTTGCCTAGAATGTTTCCTTTCTTTTCTTATTTGATTGTCTTTCTCTTTTAAATCACAGTGATTTGATGGAATCAGGCACTCCGAAACGTTCTACCCTGTGTTTTATTTTTGATTTGTTTTTCAGTCAGAAAGGGAGCAAATCTCAAACCTGAATTCAACTTAGAAAACTCGGTCTTTGATTCTGATTGAAAACAAAACAAAAAACAAAACAAAAAGCTAACCTTCTCCTTCCAATCCAAAAGCAAATAAATATCAAGGAGAAGCCATTCTCACTTCAGCACCCCCAGGAGGAAAAAAAATGCAGGAAATCGTGGCTACCCAGGCAACTGATGAATCCGACCTGACCGCGGGCAGCGACAGACACCTGTGTCACCGAGGAAGTTGCAGAGCATCTCGTCACTTTTAGAAGTTCAGTGACTCTTAAAGTTGTGTGGTTGTTGAGAAAGGGAGCTTTTTATTCGATAATGCTCTACCTGTGGAGGAGGGACTGTGGGACCAAGAGGACCCTGAAAAATTCCCAAACGTGAAAGTCTGCAAATTCACTAATAGTCTTAATCCAGAGGAAGAGGAATATTCAAGTAAGTAGACCAGTTTCAACACTGCATATGCTACTATGCTGATTTCTCCAGTGTTTACAACTGAATACTACTTCATTAGTTAGATTTTTCAGGCAAGAGAAACAGTGGCTTTTTTTTCTTTAAGTTTATTGCAACTTTACTGTAGTTATAATGCATTGAAATGTCAAAGATTGATGTGCATGGTAATTGATTTCCTATCGTCATGCTGTATTTAGACAATTATAAACACTGCTAATCTAATGTTTCAAGGTACTTATGAACAATTAGTGATTCTGCACTAGCATCTCAAACACACTTTTGATGATGATAATACACCGAGATAAGTTCTATAAACCCTAAAAGGGCTGTTGTTGTGTAAATGATGATTAGGAAAAAAATGAGAGTTTTTTGTTGTTGTTGTTATTTGTTTTTCCCAGTGAAATGATGAAAGCTTTGAAAACAAAAACACAAGTATCATGCTTGTGAGTATGTACCAATTCAGCACAATTAGCGGGGAGAATATATTGCTTTATTGTGATCTACTTGTTTAAAATGAGGGAGGAGGACCTCCACCCTACAACTTTATCGAACTTCTACTCCCACTAATGACTAACTCGGCTGTTTCTGCAGCCTTTATGATTTCCACAGAGCTTTCTCTCTTGTTGAAAGAGTGTTAATGGTCAGTGATACAGAATCAAACGGAAGTGTGTGTTTGGGCACCCCAACATAAATACATGCATACTTTCATTTGATAATATTTAAATGCCTCATACATATTGACAACACTGATGCTTTTTTGTGCATATAATGAAAACCAATTATCTGTGGAGAAAACTTGACTGGGTGGAAGGAAATTAAATTGGTTTTTAAAGACTTTCTTAAACAGCAGTAGCTAGGGAAAGCTCCAATAACATTTTAGCTCAGGATTGTAATGACTTTGCTATATTAATAAATCATGTTTTATCCTGACTTTTATCAAAAGATTTGCATGGGGAAGACTGAATGCACATGACAGAAGGCAGAGAGAGGAGCACTTATAGCCGAAGCTTGGCGTGGATCAGGCCGCTCTCCCAAGCTCTGGAAACAGCTGTTGGAGAAGTCAGGTAGGTCCTAGTTCACTCAAAGAATGGGATATAGGATAACATGTGTCTGTTAACAAAGAATTCCAAATTGTAATTCTTGTTCATGTTCTGGAATAGTCTGTGATTTTTTTTTTTTTTTAATGCTGTACAGGGAAATCTTTACCAACTTTTCTGCCTAATTAATTCCCTTCTGGGAGTTTCCCAACTTCTATGAAATGCTTTTGTGTTGAATATCAACTCTCACCAATCAGCTCCATGTTCCTTTTTTTTTTTCTCCCCCATTTTGCTGTAAGTCTGAGACTACTCAAGAGGACATTTATTGAAACATGGAAAACATATTGTTTCGTTTACACGTGCAACAAAGCAAATTCTTGCCCTTTGTGACTATTCAAAATATTAACATTCTGTTCTCCCTTTGTGGGTTCTCAGAGTTGACTTCCAGCAGCTATTGTAGAAGAAGGAAGGCAGAATACTCCACTGTTACCTCAGAATACCTGATGGCTCACTAACAGGTGAGTGAAAGATGTCATTGAATTTTTCCGAAACCAAATCTTTAATTAGTGTAAACTGCAGGTCAGGAAGTTGATCAGGTAGACTCTGTGAAGTATACATTATAGCATTGCAGGGAAGGGGCTGTTAGGGGCTGGTGCCTACTTTTCCTTCTATTCATCATCAAATGGCTGAATATTAAACATTGCATGTGTTTGGGTGATGTTAATAGTTTCCATTAGATTTTCACTGACTTTTCAGAACAAGGCTCTCAGAAGTACTGTTTCATTCAGTGGATTAAATGGAAACATAAGTAGCATTTACCCCATCCTGGGTCTTAAATATTGAAAGCTTTAGCTTTTATTTTCATGATGTATTTTCTAATGAACTAGGTTTCATGATCAGATTTTTAAGCCTTCAGGTTGGGAGGTAATCATGCTGATACGTTCCTCACACCCTGTAGAAGCCGCACTTCTCATGTCTCCCTCCAACTCTCAAGAAAGTCAAGTTCAATGTCTTCCTGACTAAATACCCATCATTAGTCTTCCTGACTAAATACCCATCCTTTAAAGGGGGTTTTGGAAGTTGTTCATAGTTTTGTATTCTTTTCTTTCTATTAGAAATACTTTGTAACACTGCCATTCATTTCCAACTGGCAACCATCAAAAATCTCGATTCCTTAGGACTTTCACTCTGAACCAGCATTTACTCTCTAATCTTGAATCGGCCAACTGAGATAAGACAAAAACTTTTAATTAGAATCTTAATATGTAATCCAAGCCATTTATAGGTCATGCACACAGGTGATCTTCTATGTGTTTAATAACTGTGTGGAGAACTTAGATAATGTTTAATTTGGTGCAGAGACTATTTTTAACTTTGCTGGAGTTGGGTTATCTGCAATGTTCCTGGAGAGTCTTTTAGAAGTTTTATCAGTGTGAGGTTTATTGTGTGAATGAGTAACTGAAGGTGTCCGTAGCAAGTCCTTGGGGGGAGTTATAAAAATTGGAATATTCTTTAATACAAAGAAAGTGTTCTGTTTTCCTTCCACATTCCTTTTGGAAAATCTGACTTCACGTCTCTCAGTTCAAGCTATGTGGATGAAAAGAGATAAATGCCCAGCAGAGTACCAGGGGAATTAGCCTACCCCTTGTTACTATTAATGAGTGGTGCCCTTACCCTCAGGTGTTTATTTCTTAAAAACCCAGCTCATGAAACAGGTTTTTTTTTTTTCTTCTTTCAAGAAATAGCTGGTGCTTTTTGTTGGACTTCTGCTTGACATGAATTATTTGGCAAATTGGGGACTGAAGTGTGAATTATAAACTTGGGACTGTATAATAGGCTTCAGGGGTGCCCTAGGGACAAAAACATCTAGGGATGTCACAAAAAAAACATTATTGAGGAAAAAAAAAGTGATCTTCCCTTCTACTCATGAAACAGCAATGGAAAATACCGTGCACAGATACTGATATCCATTTATAACACATGCACGCGCACACGCGTGCGCGCGCGCACACACACACACACACACACACACACACTTTACAGGAGTGCATCCTCTGTTTTTATTTACATGTGCACATTGAGTCTCATTAATGTTGATAACCCTCCGCACATGTCTCCCGAAAATAATGGACCCCGACTGTGAGAACTGTCTATATTCAGACATGTTAAGAGCTGAATATTTAAAATCTGTTTGGCACACTAGGCTTGGTTTTCTGAAGACAACAGAAGTTGGACAGAAAGATCAAAGGGGGGAAAAAAACCACCGTAAAAGATAATGACATCTGGATGGGGCCTGGGTAATGCTCTAATTAAATGTACTTACACCTAAGTCTTATCACATGCTCAGGAGTGAGAGCTTAGATGCCCCCTTTAAACTGCCGTGTTAGATGCAGTCATGGGAGCCTTGTTTGGGAGCTGTCCCCTCTGCTCTGAGCCAGCTCGTTCCATACGTGGCCCCATAATCTATCCTCCTCTCTTTCATTGAATGGGCTTCGGCTATTTTGCTCTTAAGATAGTCATGATAAATTAGGTTATCTCCAAAGCTTACAAAAATATGCATGTTCTTTAAAAACAGGTTTGAAAAAAAAAAATTCAGTCTATCCCACTCAGAAAAAAGAAGCTACAAGATTGTCTTGTTTTGTTGCTGCCCATAGGTGAAGGTGAGCTTAGTAAGAAACCTTGTCTACTGTTCTCCCTGTCCAGGTAAAGTCTTTGACATCCTTCCCCTTCTGAGCATAATAGAAGCTCTCCCTAAGTCTAAAACACAAAGTGGACTCTCAGAAGTCACTGAATCTAGCCATTTTAACTTCTGCAAGAGTTTCTAAAGCCTTTATTAATTACACAGTTTTTGTTAAATTAGCATGACTTGAATTGCTTTCAAAATCCTGGGATTTAGGAAGGTAGAAAAAGGAGGGAACTGTTTTTTCTAAGTCTTTTTTCTTTCTCGTTTTAAGTGGAGTTTTGAGACATCATGAAGAAACCTATTAGGATTTTTTTTAATAAATAAAATAAACCCTAGATATTTAGAAGAAGCAGTTGGGCTGTGCATAGATATATACTGCATATCTCATTACTATTAGCAGCCACGCATGGTTAAACCTCCCCCTAGTGCGCTGAGTATTTACCCTCTGGCTTTGTAAAGTGATGCTTGAGTGTGGGTTTTACAAAGGAATTTCACAACCATCTTGTAGACTCCGCAGCACACCTACAAAATCAGAATATGCACAGCATTTCTTAGGTATACGGTAACAATGAAATTGGTGTTCATTCTGGGAAAAAGTCTGAAGTGTTTGTATATTAAGTCTTTGGGGGGAGTATAAGTCCATCTCTTAATTTAACTCAATGAGAAGCTACTTTTTCTTCCTTTTTTTTTTTCTTTTTCTCTTGTTTTCCTATGTTCTGCCTTCTAACGGTATCATATAATCAAATGCAAGGCATCTTGCTTTCTTCCACTCCTTCAAAGAAAATTAATTAATATACAAAGATGAAAGTTAGAAACCCACTGTAATCCAGAAAGGTCCAGGAATTTAAACAATCAGATATACCCTCTGGATCTCAGAATCCAAGTTATTTTTCTCTGAGCTCCCTTAATTTTGTATTATTGCCTTAGACATAATTTAAATACTGATCATTTAAATACTGGTAAGGTTTTGGGGAAGGCAGAATTTTGGGGGGGCCTGGGGGGTGCTTGAGAAAGAGAGAGTTCAAAAGACTTCAGCCCCTAAGAAAACAGAGGTCTACCAGGGTAGCTTTTTGAGCGGAATATGTTCTATGTGCCACACCCCTAAGCAAAAGACTGGAACCTTTTGGCTAAGGGAACCCCATTCATGCTCCAAAGTATATATATTTATATCCAGGGTGCTTTGAATAACCCCGGTATCCGCTTTCTTTTTAACCTGGGCTGTGCTATTCATCCTGAATGTCAAGATTTTCTTTTACTCTCTCAGTCTTTCCCCTTTAGTCTAATGTTTCATTTCCTCCCAGAAAAATAAGATCTTTGCATTAAATTCAACATTTCAATCACAGTAGTGAAAAGTGCCTCTTTGTAAAAGATACAGGATTAGTTCCTGCCAGGATTTCCTCTGCATCATCTCCATTTATTTCTCCTGGGTGATGAGAAGACCTTTGCATTTGACCAAAAAGCACTAGTAAATAAGGAGTTAAAATGAAGGCAGGCTCACTGGTTTGCTGAGATCTGTCAGAGTCTGACTGGCTGGCTACATATCTGTCTCTGGAACAATAGGTACCTGTATTCTGCACGGACTGCTGGGCACCGCTGACACTCTGGAGAAGGTTCTGCCTCTGTCTGCGCTTTCCTGGTGAGAATCCCCAATGACAGTTCCACTTTTCAGTGGAGGAGAAAAAAATATCTGTCTACCTCTTGATGAAGGACAGAGCTTTGATCATTTTTATTCAGGCTTGTCTTGGCCGGAGGTTTTAGGTTCTTAGTCTCAAGTCAGCAGTCTCTCTCTCTCTCTCTCTCTCTCTCTCTCTCTCTCTGTCACGCACAAGCACACACACACATCCACTCCCTCCCTCTGCCTTACTCTCTCCCTCTCTCTCTCCCTCCCTTATTTCCCCTCGTAGGTTCTATGCAAGCAGATGAGTGCCACAGCTGTACCTGAGGCACAGACCGCTAAACATAGTGAAGCCAATTTCCACGATGGCAAGCGGGGGCACCGGAGGTGACAACAATGACAAGGACCTAGGGACCATCCTTCTGACAAGTTTTAGGTAAGAAAACCTGTATGTCCCGATTCTTGCCTTTTTGCATCCTTGTGGCTGAGAGAGACGCGGAGATAGAGAGCGAGTCTCAATAGGAAAATATTTGCGTGAGGATATCATCTGTGCTGTCACTTGCCGGCAAACCTGTGTTCTCCGGGCTTTGTGTTACGAGAATCTGCGGAGGTGAGGTGTGAGCAGGGCTGGGCAGAAGGGTGAGCTGCTTTTTATGTCCGTCTGGTGACATTTATCATGCTGCTTAAATTCGTATCTGGAAAAAATTCTGTTTGATGATAGTTAGCAATGTTTTTTGCAACGTAGAGCATATGGCCGCGTAGAATTCAAGTGATGCTCTTTCATTCTTAATTTGAAATTATTTTTATACTCAACTGTACTGAGGTCAGGGAGTTTTAAAAATTAATGAGATTCCCTGTGGAGTTCAAATAGTAATGTCTACGTGAGCTGACACAAAAAGATAAGATAGAGCTGGTATATTTTTAACATGGACTTAACTGTCTTAATTGAACATCCCCCACTTGAAATGCATGAATTGTACAATAGTTTATGGAAACCTAAGTAGTGGGGGATATTAGTCCTGAAAAATTTTTTTTAATGACCTGGAGAAATCTTGTCAGAACTAGCCTGTAGAAGATGAATATATTGTGTGGAGATATTGCTAAAACTTACGAGGTATAATTGTTCTGGCAATGGAGAATACCTTATACTTTCGAGGAAATGACAACTAATGAATGAGCCACATGCTAAAAAAAAAAAAAAAAAAAATCTCCGAGCGTGCTTTCATCTTAAATAATATATAAAAATTCAGGAGATACTTAGGATGAAAAACTGTTGGCACGAACAAAGAAGCAAGTGTACCCACAGATGAAAATTCTTTGTCACAAAAATGAACCCAGGGTATGGATATGGATTTAGGAGGTTAAGTGATTTCTACATTCTCAGAGCCCCACAGAAGGGGTGAGTCCAGACATTTAAAAATGTCCTGAAAACTTTCATTTCCCACAATTTAAAAACATTGTTTATGTTCTTGATACAACACATTGTTTAAATGAAGGGGATTGAAAAGCGGTCTGAGTATACAGTAATCGGGGCTAAAGATGCTTTTTATCCCAAGTTCCCCATTTACAAGACCCATTCTGAGCTTCCTGTGATATATTGTTATGTAAATACTGTGCAGCCGGGGAAATCAGTACTATGGAGATTCAATTTACTTTGAAAGTTGTTCATTATAGCAGGGATGAATGTTATTTATTTGATGTGATTCAAAGGCTGGAAATGACTTTTTCATTGTGGTGCCTTTTGTAATGGGTGCAGGGTGATCTAATCTTTTTAATTTTGGCTTTCACACCAGTGGAGATGAAAAGAGATCTGAACTCATTTATCGGTTGCTAGGTCCTTCTGGAGACCCAAGTCCTGTTCTTGGTTGCTATGGCCAGTCTGACCTCAATCTCTGTGGTTTTGGGGACTTAAGCGGTCTTTTTTTTTTTTTTTTTTTTTTTTTTTAAATTGAGGAGCATGTACCTTGATTTATGTCCAAAATTGTGGCTGAACGTCTTTGTCTGCAAGTGATAAATGGTGCCGAACAATTCATCAGTTCTTACAAGTAAACACCGCTGTCCCACTAAAAATATGTTTTGTTCTGAGTTAATGGTATGGAACAAGGCAGCCTCCACAAACAGCTATCTTTTATTGCGGAGGGGCCTCTGAAACTTGGAGCAAAGTGGAGGAAATTGGCATGTATTTTCTCGTGCATTAGCATTTCAGTTGTGATTCTGGTGACATCGCTTTAGGTGGATCCAGGATGAGAGGGTACACCTTCCCTTTCCTTACTTTCTCTCTAGTTGGGGCTGCAGGAGAAACAGGCCCTTTCCGGATGCCTGACTGCTGCTGGGGGCACTAGGAAGTCAGGAGGAGTTTCTCTGCTGGGGTTGGCCTCTGCTTTGCAAGTGCCCAGGGCTGAGGCACAAAGGGGCAGATGTGCTGCGGCTGTCACCTTGGCTCTCATGCTGGTTCTTTGAGGGAAAGTAGTATCCAATATTGGCGACTCCCAGGGATGTTCTGCTTCTGTGCTACTTAATGGTCCCTGGATGACCTTGCATTCTAGAACCTTGTTAAGAAAGGAGCTGCGCTGATTAAGGGGCTGTGGAGTATAGAGCCGTGCTTAGCAGATGAGCCCGCATCCATTTCCCCTTCCCTTAAAAAGTGCTTAATTGATGCTGCAGGGAGCATACAGTCTGCTAATCAGATGCTGCTGACAAAATAGGTATCAAGAAAGGCATTTATTGCTTCTAAGCGCCGTCCGCTTCTTTCCGAGAGACATTGCAGCTTTGTTGTGTAGTGTTTTTTTCTTTTAATAGTAATATGCTAATGGTTTTTATTCTAAATCGGCCAGAACTGAGTATCTTCAGGAAAAATGGGCTCCATAAGAAGTGGCATCATCCTCGAATGGAAAGGTAAAAAATTAAACCTTTTTTAAGTGCAATTGTCAAACCATTCCATGTACTTCTTGCCAGTAACATTGGAAAACCGCTCTCTAAATGTAACTAAAATTTGAGCCATCCTCTCTAGTTATAAAAGGTTTAAAGAAGAGACTGTCTTAGGGAATTTTATTGTGAGTCATCTTGTAAAGATTGTCTGGGCTTTGTTAACAAAATACAACCAGGTACTTTTAGGTTTCCTTCCAGCCTTGAAAATGAGCAGATTTTTTGTTTTTATTTTGTTTTTTTTTTGTTGTTTTGTTTTGTTTTTAGCGTACGTTATCATTTGGGGGATTAATAAAGTGATCTTTATTTCATGTAGATTTTACTCCCAGAATTGGTAAAGAAGAACGGGGTTTGGGTGACGTCAAAAGTCTTCTTCCAGCTTGACAATTCCTCAAAGAGCAGTAGTTTTCGGAAAGAAGGCATAAGGATACCTTTATTGGTGTTAATTGCGCTTCTTCAACTGTTTAGCTCTTTTTAGTGGAGCAGCAGTTAAAAGTTCTATGCTCTGTGATACAGGTAAAAATTGTGGCTGGAAGTCATTTTCCAAACACTGATTTTTGAAGGTATTTTTTAAACTGCTACTTTAGTGCTTGATGAAGACTGGGGTTTTGCAAAGCTAAATTGTGGCTCCTTACCTGGGTTCCTTACTTCAGGTCTTCTTGAAGGTAATATTTCATGTAAGTGGTGAATTTCACAAGAAATGTTTAATTCCAGCTATCCGAAGGCAAATATCTCTCAGTCTGTGGTATGTATCTATGTGTGTATGTGAACATATCTCAATATAAAATGTCTTATATATTTTACGTTGTGTTTTGCTTTGCTGTTTTTTTCAGAGGATTTAACTGAATATTGGATAGTGCTCAATTTCCTGGAATGATTAAATTCAGTCTCTGAAGAATCTGGGAAAGGCCTATAATGACATTTTGATGACTTTCATTTTAAGGAATAATAGAAAATGAGTAAAATATTTTAATAGCTGCTCTGTAATATCTCATTCCAAATACAATGTTTTTATTGCTCATTCTAGCTTACAATTTTCTGGTGATAATAATGTTGGCTGGTAATTGTTTCTGACATAGAAATCATTTTATCCTTATGTAAAAGTTATTTCAGAGAAGTCTTCATGCATTTATCTCAGCTGAAGCAACTGCATTGAACTCTTGAGATAAACCAGTATTTCCAGATTCCTCCCATTTTAATTTGGTACTCCCTTACAACAATTAGGTATATCTTAAAGGAGGAATCTTACAAATGATAGTTTGTAGTGTAAAGAGAGAAAACAAAGAGGCAGATCAGGGAAAGGCTGAGAACACAGAATCAGTATTATGCACTACCACAAAATTGACGACTTTGCTTCAAGATGTCATGTACTTTTGAAATTTAAAAGTGGACTAAGAAATCAAATATATGCATGTAAATATGCACTTGTTATATCTGTACTGAATAGGTAAAGAAACGTATAGAAACTTAAATGTAATTGCAGCAAATGTTACGAGGAACATCTTTGCACCTCAATTCTTTCGGGAGATGTAGACACAAGTAAAGTTAATCACGTAGCTTTTAAAGAATCAAATCTTTTGGGAACTGGAGGTGTGACATATTAGATCAATTTTCGTGTAAGTCAGAATGAAAATCTTAATATCAGTTTTTCTGAGCAAATTACACAAAGCCATTAGCTTCCAAACTGAGTTGTTTTAAACACTAATTAGAAAAATGTGTGTGCAATTGAACTTGATTGTCGTGAATATTTCCAGTCAGAATATTATATTGTTGCTGAATTAACACACCACTGGTGCAGTTTCTTTTAGAAAAGTAAAATTAAGCTCTAGTATTTGCTTATTCTCTTTGCCTAATGTGTTTACTAGATTTCCCTCAAGTTTACTTTCTTTTTGTCATTAATACTCCCTTCCAAATACCAGTGTTGCTGAGTAATTGGTTACTCTTAGTTTCTTTCTGCCTACTGTAATTTGGGTTTTTGTCTTTTTGGTGGGCCATTATTCTTATCTGTCATCTAGACAATTAGATTGACTTTGAAGCTGTTTGTGTGACCTGTTTCTCTGTGTTTGGGGGATGGAAAACTTGTTTCATTAGAAATTGTGTATAAAGTGCTGAAAGATCTGAGTTGCCTTTGGGATGCCGTGCAAGTCCTCCCTATATATATTGGGATATAGCATTTCCTAGTGGTAGCAAGTTACTTGCATCATTCAATAAAATCTTTCCTTCAAGCTACCTTAGCTTTTTTTCCACCAAATGACAAACCTCAGAGTTATACTGAGATTCACCTAGAAAACTTGTTGTAAGAAAAACAGACTTGGGAAGGACCCTTTTGGATAGCTGGCAAAGGTGTCACTCCAGGTTACTCTTCTAGCATGTTGGCAAGGATTCATTATAAAGTTTAATCGACTGGCCTTTGTGTTTAATTACCTCTGTGATCCAAAAGCAGATTTTAATTTGCATTACTGTCAGTCACATACTTTAAAGGATCCCAGAATGATTTCAGAAAATAAAAGTTATGCTACAAACCTTAATTACACACTCTGTCACTCACTAATAATTAATTGAAGCATTGAAAACTTTGTTCAGATTTTTAAAATGTGAAAATTGTAGTTTGCTCAATGGTCTTTATAATCTTTTTTTTTTTTTTTTAAATCAAGAGATGGCTCATATAGAATCGTAATGGCCCTGAGTCTTTCTAAAGTTGCTAGACTTTATGATCCTATACCCTATGGCGGACAGAACTGTTTTACATTTTTAATAACATCTCTGAGCCATAATTTATATTCTTAATGTCGCTTGGCATTATTTAAGCACAACATACTTGGGATTTATAAACCTTGAAATTCCTGCATTTTTCTGACGATGAAATTCACAGTCCAAATGCAAAGCCTGAAATACACCAGAAGGCTAGGAATTTCCTTAGAGAAAGAAAGATAAGGTAGCAAGCACGCCATGGTCAGGAACATATGGTGTACAGTTAATTATCACAATCTCAAGGGTTCTAACATAGTTTACTGCAGGCATCTTCAAAAATATTGGATTTTCAGGATATGTTTGAAGAAGAATTTGATTTGCTAGAAACTTGAAATGTGGAAATCAAATAAATGGTTTTTTAAATGTTCTCCCATAAGGATTTAGAAAATATTCATTCATTCATTCATTCATTCATTCCACAGACATTTATTCAGTGCCTACCCTGTGCCAGACACTATTCTTGTGGCTCTTCATTTAATATTCACCATTAATTCAATATTCATTATTTGCCTGATTTTGCAGATTAGAGGAGTCTCTCCAGTTACTCAGACATGGATCAGCTAATCACGTCACAATCTGTATCGTTTTGGAACTTGTACTCCCCTTGCCTCTCCTTTCAAGGGCTTAAAATATATTCTAGGCATATATACCAATTTAGAAAACTGTATTAGCAAAGCAGTCAGAATGTATTTTAAGAAGTTATTGATGTGTATTTAGAACTGGGGTCTAAATTCATCCTCTTCCCTTCCCTGTTGAGGCCCATGATGCAGCAAATACTACACTGGTTTTATTACATTTGCTTCCTTCTAATGCTTCTTATACTGTTTTAAGGGACCTCTAACTCTAATGATTAATGGTTCGCATTTATTTTCTATATGCCAGTCAATGTACTAAACCCTCTACCTTTGTTTTCTTGTTTAATCCTTTCAATTACATTCTGAGAAGGGTAGTGTTACCATCCCTGCTTGTAGAAGAGGAAATGGAGTTTTCAAGATGTTAACTCCCTCAAGGTCGCAGGGCTAGCGAGCAGCTGCGATGACTTAAAACCCAAGTGTTTCAGGCTCTGTTCATGCTTCCAGTCATCAACAAGTATTATCAAGCTTTTATGAGGTCCTAGGCCTCCTCAAGGTGTTTAGAACAAAACAGTTGGTCTAACAGGCAAGTCTCTGCCCTGAGAATAGGAGCATGCAGCCACCTTGATACGTCCACTCTGCCATTTCCCTTTGTATCTATGGATTCCCCAGAGCCAATAGGATAAAACATTTGAATTTCAAACCTTCTTTAGACCTTGCACTATCTGGCTTCAGTCTTTCATTTCAACTGCATTATTACCTATTTCAAAATAAGAATCTGCTAAATGAGAAGACTGATCTGCTCACTGCCCCCATGAAGTTTGCTTTGTGTTTCCTCTGATCGTTCCTGCCCTGAAAGTCTTTTGCCGCTGCTTTCTCAACGCTTCCCATCCTTCTGTGTCTGGATCAAAGCCCATGGTGCCAACAAATGGGCTGTCTTGGAAATGAAATCCAAGAGTTCTTTTATCTGAACTGATCATTTGACACATGACGTCTGCAACAACTAAAGGGATTTGAGGCTAGGTAACATTTCACGTATTTCCTGTGTCCTGGCTGCTTTAGTGTTTAGACATGTGTCCAGGTGACATATTGGCAAAGAGTTCAGGGAATCAATAGTAAAATAAGAGAAGAACATAGAAGAGGAAAAGGACTGGAAAGCTTAGAAACTAGAGCCCCACAGCCTAGCACAGTGCCTGGCATAGTATATGCAGTTAATACATATTTGAATCTGGGAAGAGGAGAAGAGAGGCACAAAGAAAGGAGAGATGGACATGAGGAAGAAAGTTGGCAGGGAAGGAGAATATAATATTCCTAAACTTATAGCCCCAGGCCTTCAAAGATCTTTAAATATTTCATAACTGTCAGAGATCCCATTAAGGAATGTTTAGATATTCACAGTAATCTTTATTTTTGTATATGTTTTTACTTTTTCTGAGAATAAACTGTCTCTCTTATCAACATCAATTCATTAAATATAGAATGAACTTTCTGATGTTTCTAAGAGAAGGGGCAATTGTGTTATGTTTGTCAATGTTTAATACTCTTCAGGCCCAGGGCACACCAGACTCTAAGCTGGTTGTATTGTTTTATGCTGTGTATGATTATTTCTCTATCCCCAGGGACATTATTTAGTATCGCAGAAGTTGCTGACCACTTCCTCCCCCCCAAAAAGAGACATCCTCTTAACCATCATAAAGTTATATTGGTTAATAGTTTATGTCAGATTTTTTTTTTCAATAAAAGCTAAATTCAACATTCAAAATCCTAATGCAGCTTTTCCTCTACCAACAAGCAGCTCTTGTGGCTAATTTTATTTATGTTTTTACTCAATCATATTTTTTTTAAAATGTAGCCTTGATATCTCAAGAAAAAAATATTTTGTGTGGGTTTGAAAATCACGTGCTCAAGGTAAAAATTTTATCCCACAGGAAAATCCATATAGATACTTCTATTTTTTTTTTTCAGTTAGATATTTCTTAAAGCAACTACTATACCTGATCTCTGCTATGAAGTTGCTTAACTGACTCTAAGAGCCATGACCTGTATACATAGCTATGACTGTAGGGCTTACTTCAAGGAAGTATTCCTTATACATAATATATGTGTAATATGTGTTAATTTCGTTGGGTAAAGCAAGCCAGAAGGGTTGCACCTTGAACCAGTGATCATGATAGCCAGGGTATACCCTCTAATTCCAATGGGAGTACTCAGCTGAAGCAGCACCATTCTTTGGGAATCCCTACTTGCTTGTTGAGATAGAGTGAGGGTAAAGTGTTGGCCATGAGGTTTTGGGCTACATCCTGCTTTTAGGAAATAAGGAATATTTCTGCAGTCTGTATTGTACTAGTATCAGTTGAACAGCCCATGAGAGTTCCAAAAATGAAAATGAGCTCCAGGTGCTTATCACATGCTGCGTTGATGTCAGTAAAATGCAGAGGAGGAGCTTATCTCCCCTTTAACCCAAACTTTCTATGGTCCTTTCATTTTGACACTAATTTCAGGCATGAACCTTGGCACTGAGCTAGAGTGTGTAATTGTTGGTATCTTGCTGCCACCTGGGTGCACAGTGGCGAACAATATTTAGCCCCTGTGATTTGCCATAAGAACACACCACATGCATTTGGAAAAGGAAATATTTAATCAGCCAGTTTTCTCCATGCAGTCCCAATCAGTTGAGCTGAAGATTCTGTTTTCTCTGAATTGACTTGTGTGTTTTGTCACTGCAAAAATAAAACCTTTGGCTTCCTCTCAAATTCATATCATGCAAATCGGGGGACGTGGCATTATCAACTTGAATGTACAAACAAAAAAAGGTGTTTCAAAATATGCTAAATTAATAACTTGTTCTGGTCAAAGGATTTTTTTTTAAAACTTCCTTGAGTGCTCTGTTTTGTTGGCTGGCTATGGATATGACATGTAAAAGGCTGTACATGACGCACAAATAATAACATTTCATTCTTAGGCATGTCGTGTGACGAGGCCGTTGATCTTTAAAATAAATTCCATTTGGTGACATTTACAAAAATAGCTTTACATTAGCAGCTTTAAATTTTTATTTTTAAATAAATAGGAGAATGGTCTAACTTTCAAGTGACAAGGAAGTCACCTAGGAAGTGTGTACTTACGTAATGGAAACAGGAAATACACATGGCTTCCCATCAGATGTTGTCCTTATAATCAGTCCAGGCTACTTTAGACAAGTAGAAAAGTGGTGTAAGAATGGGATTATCTACATAATTCAGGCAGCATACCATCTTCAAGACTGAGATCTATTTTTTTAAGCCCAGTGCTTTCACAGTGCTGACAGGATTTGAATCCAGAGTTTAGTCCCTCATTTTACTTAAATCCTGCTAATTCAGTGGGTATAATGCGATCCAATCTAACCTACTTCAGTTCATTGTTACTCAGTGGCTTTCTAATATTTATGAATCCCTTAACCTCCTTCAGTCAGTTATCTCTTTGATAGTATTTGTTTTTTGGTTAAGTAAATATAATAGGAAATATCAGTACGTAGGGCAAAGAAGTTCTGATCTAGAAGATTTTAAAGACTTCAGAATTTCCACGTACTTTGGGGGCTTTATTTTTTCCATCCTAAGTTGAATTAAAGTTGGCACAGTGTATGACCTTTCTAACAAAAATAGTATCTTTTTTGCTTAATAGCCATGATTATAGTCATCAACTGTCGTGTAATTGGAGAAAAAGAACTTAAAAGAATTAATTGGATACTATAATAAAATTATTTTAGCAATCATACTTCAGTTCTGTGAAGGAAGAAGCTATTCCCTCACAGGTAGAAAACAGTATTAACAATCAAATATATAGCTTTTTGGCTCAGAATATTGTTTTAGGTTATTTGTTGTGAGAAAAGTAATGAGAACATTCAGAATAAAGGCTGGCTCCTGAGAATGGTTGTTACAATTTTCAATTTATTTCATCAGCAAAAAGAAGATTTTCATTTCATGAAGACTTAAAAAAATTAACTGTGTCACATGGTTAGTAATTAACTGTCCAAAACTTACAAATACTTTATTGAAGGCTTATAATAAACTATATATGTGTGGGTGGGGAGCTGGAGTTTACCATTGCCTTAATTGTACTTCATGATATTCTTCTAAAATTTGGACACAAATGAAAATTGAAAAGTTTTTTGAATAGTTCAACTTGCTGTCTTGAGAAGACAGACAGGCTAACATATTCTGTGCAATGGAAAAGTTTTCAAAGCTGTCTTTAACAGCATCCTTAGTTGTGCCAAGCCCTGCCCAGAGCTTTGTTCTCTCAAAGAAATATTGCACCTTTCGCCCACGTAGCTAAAAACATTATTCCAAACAACACCTAACATTAGTCAAAGAGCTTTAGGATTAGTTCAATCTTAATTCTTATCATGATTATAAAATCTTAGGATTTTAAGGAAGATAACTTTGTATTTGTGTACTTGTCATTTACCAGGGAAGCCAAAGATTAGCTAGCCAAAAAATTTTAAGGCTTTAATAAAAAAAACTTGAAGTCTTTGCCCCTAACTAGGTTAAGATTTCATATTGAAAAGCCCAGAAATAGTTTAATTACTCTTACTTTTATCTTGTGGAGTTTGTATTTTATAGACCTAGAGAGAAGAGCCTTGACCGTTTCTGCCTTCTCTGCTCAGGGAAGGGAAGAACTGGAGACAAATGAGCACTCTATTCCCACCAGATAGCTCCTGTGGACCCTGTATGGCATTCAAGAAGCAAGGAGGAGAGATGCCCTACTGTTAAGGGAACAGGGGGAGGGTCCAGCAAAGGACTAATTCTCTTGAGTATCCCGGTATGTGAATGGACCTACCCTAGATGCGTAAGAGAAACAGACAGAAAGATACTTAGTGAGCCCCATTCAGGGAACAAAGAGCAGCTTCCTCTCGAAGATGTGGCAGCTCTTGGTTCTCCGAGTCTGTGGGAAGCAGGGCTCACCATCCACCTGTCTAAACAGATTCAGAGCACAGAGATATTACACACCTTCTTGCTGTGACTTGTGAATGCCTTTGGTGTCCCCAAATAAGGAACTCCTCTCACTATCGTCTACTCTAGGCTGCGTTTCATTTTTTTTTTAAGTATTTTATTTATTTATTTGACAGACAGAGATCACAAGTAGGCAGAGAGGCAGACGGGGTGGAGGGCGGGAAGCAGGCTCCCTGCCGAACAGAGAGCCCGATGTGGGGCTCGATCCCAGGATCCTGGGATCATGACCCAAGCCGAAGGCAGAGGCTTTAACCCACTGAGTCACCCAGGCACCCCTGCATTTCATTTTTGATAGCCATTTGTAGAAGGCACTTTCAGACTCCATGGAATTCAAGAGGAATGATTGAGAAATTCTTCAGTGAGATTTCTCTCTACCTACCTTCCCCCTCTGGTAAATGATTCGGAACATCAAGTTTAGAGACTTAAATACATTCTACCTATCTCTGCCTTTAAAATTGCACATTAAAAAGAAAACTACACATTTAGACTCACACCATTTGAAGAAAGGGGAACAAACAAAGTCAAGAAGGTGAGAGTATTCTACAGCGGGGGATATTATATAGGTGCTAAGTTTGTGAATCAGAAGAGATCGAAGACAATTTAGAAACAAAGAGATCAAGATTTTGTTGAATTAAGGATTCATCTATTCTTAGTTTCACTTGCTAGATCATAATGTCCATTGTCTTCTTAAAATTTAATCTTAGTGCCATACCTCTAAGAGTAAGTCTTTTTCAGCATAGCATCCTCACCTTGTTCACTGTTTCTGGGCATGACGCCTCTCTAGTTCCTCTCCAGGTGCTCATTCAGGACAATTTAACCTTGGCATAACTTGCTCATTGTCATCCAGGTCTTTACCCCAGAAAAGTAACCAGAGTATTTTGATTAACAGTGCTCCTGATGGCAAATACAAGTTCTTATGCTTTGTCTTAAACTATTTCAATATAAATCAGTATTATAGTGCCGTGCCAATGTCCAGGAGCACCGAGCTTTTTTCTTGCACCTTCAGTGAATCCCTATTTTCTCAGTATTTGACTGTTAGCTTTTCAGGTTCATGTTCATTTTTCAGGCTACATCACCTGGTTACATCATTTTCATGTTTAAGCTTAGGACCCTGTGATTTGAGGCCCTTGGATGTTTTTTGAAAGGCTAATATTCTAGCATTTGAACACAGACATTGAAGAGAGGGTTATGAGAACTCAGGCGTCCTTGAGTGATCATCCCAGGTGGTATTTGGAGCATCTTCTCTGTTGATGTCTCCTGTTCTTGTTCACTTTAGGGCCCTAAGTTAAGTAGCAGTTTTTGAGGCAGGAAAATGATCGTCTTTGGAATTAAACCCAATTCAGTTCAAATCCAAGACCGGCCATTACCTTGGACCAACTGTGTAGCATCTTTGAAACACAGGGTTTTTTTGTTTTGTTTGTTTGTTTGTTTGTTTTTTTCCCCTCTGCAAAGTAAGGGCTATAATACCCATCTTACTAACTTTTCTTGACCATTTCCCCTGCCAGGCATCATACCCACATGGGCTAGAAGGCAAGTACTGTTATTATCCACAATTTACAGATTACCACCCTGAGACTTAGAAAGGTGAGGAAAATCCACCCCAAAATACACATAGTTGTTAAGTAGTGGGCCTTCTTGTTGGTTCTTTTATTTCTGTGGAATTTCTTTTTAGGAAAAGACTTGCAGGGTCCAAAGGTGTGTACATAATAAATTTAGTTCGTTTCCAAACATCGTTTGGTTTTAAGCCCTTGACTACGAGAAGCAGTATTAAAGCTGTAATTTGGATTCCACTGTGTTGCTGCATTGTCGGTCATTCCTGTCATAGAGTGTTCTCTGTAAGTGGCCGTGGAGAGCTGTATGCCCTGAGAGCTGCTTTATACTTTCTTCTTGGAGACAGTGATGACGCTCTCATCTTGATGAGCACAAACTCCTTTTCAGTAAAGATTCTGGATAAACGGCTGTTGCATGGGACTGAATGCTGGTCTACAAGGTGATTGTGATGCCTTGGGTGAAGAGTGGATGCCATTTCCAGAAGAGGCTGACATTCTCAAGGAGGAGTTTCATAACCTTGAAGAATTTTTTATTTGAGATTTGTATGGCTCTTGATAAAGAAAACAGGAATTCTTGACTAGGAATTTCAAACTTGTATTCTGTTGTGCTTCATCTGCCGCCCGTTCCCCATTCACATGATGCCGCTAACTTCAGCTTCATCTACTTCATCTGCAGGCTCTTGAAGTCTGTGGGATGCCCCAGTGTGTACGGAAACACGGAAATAGCACAGTCCCTTTGGTTAAGAATAACATGTCAGTTTTCTTTTCTTGCTTTTGTGTGCTCTCTGGAGCTCACCCATGCATGATGTTCCAGTTGACTTCAAAGGCAAGTCTGTGTTTGGATTAGCTCCACAGGACAGAAAGCAAGGTAAGAAACAGGCTTAGTGCTTTCAAGGCCCACTGGGGAGCTGAGGGAGCCAAGCTATGTGGTTACCAAGATGATTTGTTCATTTATGTCCTCGTGGAAAAACAGGTACATTCGTATAGTACTTTCTATTTTATTGTCACTCTTAAAGCCATTTTTGAAATGGTGACTGGACAACCCTGAGGAGGTTGATTTATAGCTATACAATTCCTATAGTCGGGGAGTTTATGAGACTGACGCGCTACCTACTGCGCTAACGAGGCACCTTAGTTGGGGAGTTTAAAGTCTAATAAAGGAAATACAAATATAATAAGTTTGGCATGAGAAAATACTACTAAAATCATGACGGCACAAAATATGCAAATTAGGTAATTCTAGGTATTAAAAAAAGAACGGCCTGAGGAATAGTGTGTGCTTAAGAAATTGTAGCTAAGGCGACTTTGCTTTCCAGATATTGCCAGCAAATGTAGATTCCTGACAGAAAGCCAGAGCGAGGCATTGCTGAAGGCAAGATGAAGAAGACCTCATCACACACTTAGGTCACACTTTGGGAGAAGGCTCAGAAACGCAAGGGGAGTGGCTGGATGATGTGGGCATCAAGACGTCTCATCTGAGAAGAGTATGGCAGACCAGAAAAGGTTATGAGACAAAGCAGATAGGACAGGGTGGGGTGCCCCCACAAGGACTGTGAAGCTCGGAAAATCTCCCAGGGAGAATGTCAGCGTGGAAACCTAAAGAGAAAGAAATGATGAGGTCCTTGGAACAGTGTGGGGAACAACCTTGTGTGTTGTTCTGCTGTGTGTTCTGCTGTGTGTTGACCCTCAGCTTATGTATGATGTCTGGAAGCCACACAAAGGCAGATGAAGTGTCTTAAGTTCAGAGGTCAGAGGGCAGGATGAAAGGGGCCACAGTAATCCAGGTGGGCGCTCACCAAGTCCTGGACTGGCACTGAAGAGAGGATGTGGAAAAGGGGGTAAACAAAGTGGTAGAGGAAATAAACAAAATACCAAGTACCTCAACAAAACCCAACGCCAGTGAAGGAGGGCTCAGAAACAGGAGAGGGTAGGAAGGAATTAAGTGTTGGAAGATCTTGCTTCTCTGATGCTGAGATTACAGCTAAGAGCAAGCCCAAGGATAAGCAGGGTCCCGGCAAATCCTAGGAAAAGGACCAAGCATACTTACTGTGTGTTTTTTTTTTCTGTCTCTGGAATGAAGAAGAAAGAGAAGAAGATTAAATCTTTGCACTACGATTTATTCCATTTTTATCTCCAGGATCACAAAATATGCATTCGTTGGATTTCTGTGAAACTAAAAGCACTTTTCAATTTCCTCATCCCCGCCCACTAGAGTTCTTTGAGGTCTCTTTATTTGACACCGTCTAGGGAGAGACTCCAGAGAAACTGCTGTCTGTGTGGTAACCAAAGGCATAGACTTTGTATTTCTGAACCTCAGATTGAATCTTGACAGCAGTTATGTTCTCCTAGTGAATAGAGCAGAAACAGAAATGAATCATTTGTCTCCAGAAATTGTCATTCTTCCTCTGCTTCTGGAGACACTGGCATGTGTACTGTGACTGGAACAATCCTGCTTTGATTGTCATCAAACACTTGTTACTGGACTTTGAAAGGGAAGGAAAATATTGTGAGATTCAAATGAGCTCTTCGTTTGGAAAAAGAAGAGGCTATGTGTCTAGCTCTCTTTTAAAATTATTACCAGTAGATGTTTCTCTCCTGAGATAGATGCTGTAATTTTATGACCTTGGTCGCCTGCTCGGTATTTGCTTCAGTAGCCATGTAATATATTTTTATTTAATTTCCTAAATCTTAGAAAATATAATGGGAGTCTCAGTCATAGTTTTCTTTTAGCTGGAAATTGTGGGACAGGAAACCATTAAGTGGAAGCACCTATTCCAATAGAGGCTGAACTTGGAGAAGGAGCTTGGGTGAGGTCGCGGGGCTGGGTGGTAACAGAGCCAGGGAAAGCTCAAACCTGTTCATAACCAGATGACCCTCTCTTAGCTATGCTGTGCTGTCCCTTTCCAACGTGGGAATTTCTGTGCTGTTGAAAACTTACTGCACCTATAATTGCCATCTACCAACAAATCAGATCTCATGTGTAATGTCTCATAATGTCCCTGCACATCTATCTCAAAAGCTTTATGATAAAGTACTAGATAAGCACTCTGGTAATGACAGGGCTTACATTGGAATTAAAGAGATTTTTTTAAAAAATCGTGGTTATTTAAGAAAACAATCACCTTTTCTCTGATTTCCTAGGAGATTATGTACAAAAATTATGACTCTGACTCCGTCTTAGTTCATGTCTTGCTTGCTAAAGAGCCTGCCGTCCTGGGACCAGGGCACATTGCCCAGAAAGTTTCTTCAGGGTGAATGTAATGGAACCGAAAGGGCAGATGGAAGAGGAGAGGAGGGTGGCACAGCCACAGAGGGAGCCATGGCCGAGTTTGCCGTGGCTAGGGCTGAACTTCAGTCCAGAGACATTCATCTGCTTAAGTGGATCCCCAGGTTGCTTGCGTCTTACATTTCCTCCCCTATGCCCTGGTTCCAGTCCATCTTCATGCCAGTATCTCCCCTCCTCATCTCATTCAGACCTCTTGAAAATCAGCTGTATGTGTACTCTGTGCACTTCCTTGTCTCCGCCTTGCTGTCCCCAGCCTCTGGCGCCTGCTCTCAGTTCACAACGGAACTAATGGTTCCTAAACTGCTAAACCTAGGGAATGTTTGGAGTCTCTCCTGGATCTCTCTGCACACTTGGCCACATTGAGTCTCCTTCTTGAAGTTCCCCAGGTTGTTCCTTCCCTGCCTCTATCGTGCCCTTCTCTTCCTCCTCCTTCCCCAGGGTTCACCCTCAGTCCGTTGCCCCCCTCCCGCACTTCCGTCCACTCTCAGGATTTACAATGATGCACAAATTTTATCCGTAGCTCAGATCCCTTTCCTCAGATATCCAACTGCCTGCTGTGTCTACTAGGCACCCTCCAACCCCGCATGCATAGAGGGACCTCATCACCATCCCCTTCCCCTGGTCTCTCGTTCTGCGCTCTTCTGTAACGCGCTGTGGGACTACGTCCTCGCGTCTACCTGAACTAGACACGGGAGACTCATTTTCAGCTTTTATTTCCCACTTTTGTTGTCCCCCATGTAGATAGAACCCACTGCCGAGACTGCCTCGCGCGGGCCGGAAACATGCCCCGTGTGTTTCTGCCCAGCTGGGTAAAGTCCAAAATAGTCCCAACTTGAGTTCTTGCTTTAAATACACTGCATCTTCCCTTGCTCATCTTATCCCTAACAATGTCCTGTTTCACACTTTGCTTTCCAGACCCAGACAACAGCTGGGAATTCTGCTTATGAACCCTATCATTTTTTGGCCTCTAAGTCACTTCTGTGTCCTCTTTCGTGGCCCACTCTGAGGCTTCCTTTGCTGAACACAAATACGTCACCTCCTTTAAGAATCCTTCTTTTGTGTGCCTTGCCACCCTCTGCCCCAACTTCTTAGCCTTACCAACACCCTATGCATGTTCCACTCGCTGCGTGAGCTGTGTCATTCTCTAGTTTGTGTTGGTGTGAGCTCTGCGGTCCAAGCTGCTAGCAGCTTGTTAGCAACTTATTCCTTCGAACTAAATTCAGACTGACCTCTTTGGAGAAAAACTTGCTACAAGACTGGAAATATCTCTGTTCCATGGCTGATAATTGAGTCAGGAAGCTCTTCATGTAAGGAGTTCTATGTATGCAATTTACCTTTAATTTAATTTTACCTTTCCTTCCTTTTGAGCAGTAACTCAGTCACAAATATACAACTATCTTTATCTTACTTTCTCTCCCAACATCCACACTTTACCTATATTTTACCACCCAAAGAAGCCGAAATTAAAAAAGACTGTTACTGGCTTGCACAGAACACCCCCGCTAGTAGAGAAGTGTCACAAGACTCTATTTTCTCAACTTCCACATCTTTCCTCTTGCTGCTTTATGGCATTGCTTCTCTGTGATTAAAACAAAAAACAAAAAACACGTAAAGGTAAATTTTACATGACCTTTATTCACTCACATGTCTGAAACATTGAATTTCCGGGGCAGTCAGTGACCGTGCCAGAGGAAAAAATTCCAAGTTTTATTTATCCACATACATTTTTTTTTTCACACCAAGAAGTAGCACACTGAACTTTGCTGTCCCCAAAAATGCTATAAATGCTATTTTCTCAGGAAAAAGAGTGAGGTTTATTTTTTGTTAATGAAGTGCCAAACAAGCCCAGCCAACTTGCTGGGCATAATTAAATTGGAGCATCTTTGGCAGTACACTATGTTGCTCTACCCATGCAAATGTTTTGCAAAAATTTAGCTTAAGCAATTTTTTTTTTCCTTTTGGACAGATTCTCTTCAGGAAGAGACATTCAGGAATTGGGGGCAGTTCTCACAATATTATAAACATTTTCAAAGACTGGTTAAATAAGCTCTATTATTTCCCTAATCACTTAATTCAGATCTTTTCTTCCTATCCCCGCCATACACATTCAGATTTCAGCACTTGGCCCAGCTGGAGGTCAATGAACTAGTAGCAAAGTTGGGATTTAAAAACATTGCTTGTAAAGTGCCTCCATTTCTAATTTATATTTCTTCTACCCGTGCTTTACAATAACTGTTTATTCACTATCTCTTTTTGTTCTTCCTAGTATCAGAAAGGGAACACACACATTCCTTAAAAAAAAAACTCTTAGAATATCCTACAGAAACAGCTTCCCAAAAAGAACATGCCAAAATGGAAGACAAAGAAGTACTTTGTTTTTTAAGTACACATTCGTATTTCAATGAATACATTCTCTCTTGTGTTGGCTCACCTCTTCTGTTGTAGCTTAAAAGCAGCCGTAGATAATACATAAACAGATGAGCGTGCCTGTGTCCCAAAGAAACTATTTACACAAACAGGTGGCAGGCTGGATTTGGCCCACTGCGTGCTTTGCCAACAACTCGTGTAACTCGGAACTCTCTTCTTTTGACTTTTTAAGTCAAGGACATGAAAATTAGTGCTGACTTCTCTAATGAGTCAAATTTTACAATCAAAGACATATACATGAATTCTTCCAAGGTTAGAAAAGGTTGATCACTTTTAAGATCTTTTCTGTATCTGCTTTATTGCTTGGCAGCTACAAGTTTCTTGAGGGGAACGAAGAGATGATCATTTATGTCATGTTCTCACCATGACCAAAGTGCCTGCGTCATGGTACAGGCATATTTTCAAACAAATGAATGAGCTGTTAGGGCCCTGTGTGCTGACTGGTAAGTCAGGTTGTTCCTGTTGCAGACAAAGTATCAGACCCAATCTTAAAGACTCTTAGTTCTTTGTGCTCTGCTGTTTCAAAGGGTCCTAGCTTAAATACACTGATAATGGTATAAAGAACAATACCATGGGCAATGGGGAAAGTGGCGTGTGCTTCCCCCCTGAGCCCACGTTCTGAAACAGCTGATTGGGGAAGTGTGATATGGTAAGCATGTATGGATAAGACTTTAGTAAGTAGGGTATGATTTTTTTTTTTCTCTAGTGCTTTATATCTGTCCCATCAAAAGCAAGAAGGAAAACACTTTCAGCTGTGAAGGTGTGCTAAGGAGCATGATGGATTTATTAGTATTTTCGACTCCTTACATTTGAGGTTATCATGGACATAGTGTCTTGGGTGGAGCTTTGGAAGTACCTGTAGCAGGTAAGTGGCCCTTTGCCAGAGGGGTGCTATTTACGTCAATGGAGAATATCTACTCTACAGAACTCGGTGAGCGACACGGAAAGTAGTAGGCTCAATTACAAAAGACCTGTAATTACATTCAGGATTCCTCTAGTATAGGTGCCATGACTTCTATTTCTTTAAACTTAATGTTTCTTTAAGAATTAATTATAAAAACAATAGTAATCACAATGAAATTTAAGGAGGGAAAAGGAGCTCCCTCCTCCCCCTCCTGCTCCTCCCTCCCCAGTTATACTTTCCTTCTCAGATAGAACATCTGGTAACACATTGATCTTCATCTGTTTTATGCTTTTTATATACATATACATATATATATATATATATATATATATATATATATATATATATATACTTGTCTGTGTGTGTGAAGCCTACGTGGGACCACGTTATGGTTAATGTTCTACTAGTCCTTTCTCACTGTATCTATCTACCTACCTACCTACCTACCTACCTGGTAAACAGTCCATGCTAGCCAATGTAAATCTCCCTCATTCTACTTAGGAAAGCACTGCCCATTATAAAACCCCATTATACTTATCTCCCCTCGCCCCCTTAAGCTTTCTAAGCAGTATTCCAAAGATACTTTTATTAGAAACTAAGGAAACAAAAACAGCCCTTTCCTTGTGAAGAAATGAATACCTACTTTGATTAATCTAGGTTTACTTTCAGTTGATTTACAGACGAATGTTAATAGCTTTGTAGAGCTTTATAGCACTCTGCCAAATGTGTCCTGGGTTCTTCCTGTGGCATATTGTTGGACAACTGTGTGTGTTTATGATTATACAACCATAAGGACCCATGCCGCCACATGTATGCTCATGCACATATGCAGATTTATTTATTTATTTATTTCAAGGATGCGGTTCAGACCACTAAGCTCAGAGTGCTGATAATTATGACATGTATCTGCCTTTTGTGACGATGGCATCCTAACAGACACAGTGTGCAACTGCTGAGCTTTCAGAATATTCTTCCATCCTGCCATAATTGCTACATGCTTTGAGGTGTATTAACAAGAAGTGTGTTTAAACTTCTACGTACAGAAACCTTTATACCTTACTATTCAGAGACAGCTATTTTTAAAAATTTCCAGATTCACTTGCAGCTCTGTTCTCTGCAAGATCTTCCCATCTATTCCAACTGTGTCAAACTATGACAAAAACAGAAGAAAACAAAAATAGACTATGCATGTCACTCATGTTGGCTGAGATGAGCTGAGAAAGCAAGAATTGGGTGATGTGGGATAAATATACCATCATTTGAAAAAGAACTCTTCCCTTTCAAGCTATATATAATATCAGTGGTAGACGGAGCAAGACTATTAAGAGCAATAATTATATCTTACACTTGTCTAGTGCCATATAACTTACAAAGTCTTCTTCAAATTTTAACTCATTTCATCTTTTTGACAGTCCCATCCATGAGTCAGGACAGAGCTTCTTCTTTCCTCCCTATTTCCCACCCCTGCAGGGACTTTCTGCTGTTCTTTCCAAAGCTGGTGCATCAGATTCAGAAAAGTGAAACTCCCAGCCTTTCAGCACCACCCAAAAGTCATTATGTTGGGGCAACATGCTTGGTGATGTGTTAGAATGTGGAAATTTCTGTTGTGGTTAGCATCCTCCTAGAGAGAATATAAATCACTAAGCTTAGGGCAGATAGCTTAGAGTTATTGAGGTAATGCTACTTTTTTGCAGTAGAGACCTATGATAGTATTCAAAATGGATAGCATGAGTTAATGCCTAAAATTTATTCTCAGTTTCATCAAAGAGTCATTCAGATTCCATCCATTTCTCTAGTCAATTAGCCACTGATAATCATAATTATGACCCTTAGGTGCAGTAAGACAATGACATGCCTCCCGAATTATTAAGAAGTGTTCACTTATATCTACTCTCTCTGTGGCTTCGAGTATTTTACTATATTATCATTCTTTGAAAATTGGTCGCCTGTAGATATGATATATACATAAAACCAAATTTTAAGTAATGATAATATTTCTTTAGAAGGAAGCCTTGTTCTTAGTGCTGAATAAACATGATTATGTTCTATATGGATTTTCCCCTAGATTTCTGTTTGATGTCCATGATCTTGACCGATTTCCTCATTAGTCCTAGGTTGTTATTTGAGACAAAATAATGCCAAGCATTTGTGTGATGTTTTGTTATGAATCATTGCTTTCACTGTCAGATACATTGTCTAATTTATTAGATAAGCCTCAAAAGGTGTTTTATAAGATAAGCCTCAGGGAGCCTAGGTGGTTTGCTCAAAGCCACATGGCTAATAATAAGTGGTAGAGAAGAAACCCAGTTCCATCTGTCCACGTCAAGAACTTTGTCCATCGGTGCATGGCCATCTCAGAAACCCGTCTCCCAGAGTTTGCATCAGGGAGTTTCAGCCCTGGACCTCTCCACGTGTAAGCCCATCTGGCGGAGTTTCTCTCGAGAGCTTGTCAATGGGGCTAATATCAAGCAACAGATCAGAGACTCAGGAAATTTGCTATAATCCTGATTATCAGTGAAAAGGGATAATTTCCCCAGTATTAGATTGTCTTCCATCCCCTTGAAGAGGGGCATAGGATGCATCATTTAATAGAGAGATGACTGTTTATCCTACGATATGACCAAGACTGATAGGGCAGTATCCTTTGTTAGCTTTTTTTGTTTTTTTTGTTTTTTTTTTTTGTTTTTTTTTTAACATAGATGAGTATAGTAAGCTTTGAAAGGGAATATAGATGTGGACATTCTCCACTTACCTTAGACACAAAACAGATTTTCTTCCTTTGATGAGAAGAACAGGCAGTACCCCATTCCAAGGAGAGAGTGTGAAACGAGAGAGAGCTCTGAAATAAAGCCCCTGTCCCCCCCCCCATTCTAACCAGCAACCTGTTTCTAAACAAGCTATCCTGATACTAACAAGTGACATAGCAGAGGTACTGCCTTGAGCACACTTACATAAAAAGTGGCACGAGAAGGTGAGGGACACCTCTAAGGAAGAAGGGCCTTTGCCTTTAGTAATTATCTGTAAGGAACAGACAGTGCCTGGGCTGGGTTCACAGAAACAGGTATCTAAAACATTAGGGCAGGCCTCCGCTTTCTCGTGAGACGCTGCTGATGTTGGGTGCCTGTTTCCTCCCAGAATGAAGCTGATAACCAAGCCATCCTGCCCTCATCCGTTCCAAAATATTCAAGAGAAATGTTTCCCGTTTTTAGTAAGCCACTTGTAATTATTTCTGACATGTCAAATATACTGAGGATCAAGAGAATAGTAGAAGATTGGGGGGAGCATTTTTTAATGTGATGTCAGTCTTCAAAGAATGGAACAAGTGACCCCAGAAATGATCGTTTCTTTAAGTCTGACACTGCCACTTAATAAACCAGCAGAGAAAATATTGAAAGGAATTCTGTCAACATTCTGGGACTAGTGTAATTTTGAACAATCAAGCATAATGGCAAGATCAAGCTTGGTGTCAGGCTGTATGACTTGTAATTCTGTGAAATTATAAAACTCGTGAGCAAAAGGGAATGAGAAATATGTAGTGGTGAGATGGAGGTAAAGATTCGGGAAGCTCGAGGTTCCGGTTCTGTCCCCTCTGACCTGATGGCTACGCACATTGGTTCATTATGTCAAAACAGCAGAGATGAAACAATCAAGGTTTCCCAAGGAAAGAATTTTCAGTTTTACCACAGAAGAAGAGAAATTTTGCATTTGGAATGCCCAAGAGCATCTGAAGTGTTGTCTCATTAAAATTTATGATCAGAATTAATTCACATTCATTTTGTTAAGAACTAAATCACCTGGGTTGAATTTGTGTGAGGACTTCAAAAAAAAAAAAAAAAAAAAGGAAAGAAAAAAGAGACGTGACAGCAGATCTACAGTGTGGCCAGTGAGGAGGACCACTCATAAATCCTATCTTTTTTTTTTCTTTTGTTAACTTCCCATTTGGTGTCGGGGCATCCACGTCATTTGTTGGCACTTGTATTTGGTATGAAATAAGCAGAATTCTTTTCAAAATCCCTCAGGTTAAAGGATTTTTAGACAACCTCAAATAAGACCCCAGTATGTGGCAATAAGAAAAAATAAGACTGCCACAAGAAAATAAGAATTTTGCTTGTTGAGAATGATTTTGTACCTCGTACTGTGCTCATCTGACTTAAAGATGCTTGCAGATTGGAAGTCTGAGCATGGAGTACCTTTCCCACAAATTTGCACAAGTGGTCCCTTCCCTTTGCTATGGATGGCTCATCATCTCAAGTGAGAAACCAGATTATGCTGTTTGGCTCCCCATCATCCCCTATTCGCATCCTCTTGGTGGCAGAGTGCTGAGGAGAGCATCTCCTCGTTGTACCCCTGTGGTCTCTGTAGATCATTCCCAGTGGAAGATGAGGCATCTCTTGCCAATAGAAATTCTCCTGTGTTTCCTGGCTTTCCCCTTTCCTTTTAATGACTGAGCTGCTCTCAGGAAATTTACTTCTTCTCTAACACTTCTACCATGTTCTACCCTAGAACTGTCTATCACTCGAGGTTACTTTAGGCAGGTGAGTATTTCTGGGACCCACCATACTCTTCCAGAAACTCAGAGGCTAATTATTGCTAAAAGCTCATTTCAGAATGAAAGTCGGCTGGCCTGGGGCAGCTTATGGGTCCATGCCTTCTGAATGTTGGTGGCAGTAGGCTTTCACAGGCACAGATGTAGGGTTAAAATTTGAGACTGTGTGTGCTTTCTTTCACCATCCCATTTTCTGTCTCTTTATGCTAGATGAGACTGCACACGGACCTCTTTATTCAAAAATTTAATTCTTGACCAGGAGTGCAATTTTATACATCCATACTTCCTTCTCCTCTGGATCGCCAAAGAAAATGTTCTCTCTGAGCCACTGGGAAATTAGGCACTGTCCTCACCACTAGCCCCTTGGGGACCAAAAAATGGTTCCCAAGTCCCATGGCACCTGAACCACAAAAAGGCAGCCCTGAGCATCCTGGGAATAGCCAGGCAAAAGTGTCAGTTTTACCCAAAATAGCTTCTCCTCGGTTCTCCTGCTGGGCTTCCGGACTTTTCACTCTCTCTCTCTGGTGATGGTGTCCATTTTAGAACCAAAAGGAAGAAAGGTTTCAATCTGTTCCTTTTTCTTTGTATAACACTTACTGAATAGCTCAGTGCAAGCATGCACTCAATGAGTCCTTTTCCTCTAGTACTTTCCTCTCTTTGCAGTGGAAATTTCTGTCTCAGGTTCCTAAGCAGCCATTTCTGAATCACTCATGTGGCCTCAAAGAGTTGGGACTTAAGCATAAACCTAAGCTTTTAGAATATAGAGAAGGGAAAGGAGCAAAGAAAGAAACAGACAAGCTGAAGCCTGGACAGTTTTACTATTGTTGAATGGCACAATTGTGGAAGTTGCATCCCCACTGTCCAGGTCAAATTCATGTCAGTTAACTCCAGGCAGAAATCTGGATTGTGGTATAAAAAAACAAATCATTAAGCGAGCAATTCCTTTAAGTTACTTAAAACCTTATCATATAGAAAAATTTACTCCTGGCTCTTGAGGTAAGTGTCTGACCACATTGTAAGCTCTGATGACTTTTTAAACAGTTCTGTCATGTTCTGTGATTTGCCTGTGTCCTTGCAAAATAAAGGGGAATGAAATTATTTGTGAAGATCTGTCACAGAGAATTTTTTTTTTAAAGATTTTTATTTATTTATTTGACAGAGAGAGATCACAAGTAGATGGAGAGGCAGGCAGAGAGAGAGAGAGAGGGAAGCAGGATCCCTGCTGAGCAGAGAGCCCGATGCGGGACTCGATCCCAGGACCCTGAGATCATGACCTGAGCCGAAGGCAGCGGCTTAACACACTGAGCCACCCAGGCGCCCCTGTCACAGAGAATTTTTAAAGCCAGGTTGTCCCTGGGCTGAAAGGATTTCGTGTGACTACAAGTGATTTTCCTAAAATCGTATTAATACTTTCACACCCAAATGACAAAAACTTTTGATTGTTAGTGCTTCGTGGCAGCTGAAGGCTAGGCTTAGTTGCAGTGGCAAACTAAATGTCATAATAGCAAAAACATGTATTTATTGAGGGCTTGCTATGAGCCATGCATTAGGTTGAATTATTTTACATGGATTAGTTTATTTAATCTTCATGACCCTAAGCTATAGTACTATTTTTATTCCCATCTTAAAGATGAGGAAACTAAGTCCTAGAGAGAAAAAGCAACCTGCCCAGCTTGTAAAAGGTACCATCAGGACTGGACTTCAGGAAGCCTGATTCCATGAGGCAACAATTAAGTTCATACTCTACTCAGAGGTCTTATTTAATTAACAGTTTCATCCTTGCATTTTCTTCCTTACTCGATATTTTCCACATTCAGTAAGCATCTTCCAGGATATAAGTTTTAAAGGAGTAAATGGTATTCTGAAGGGATGATCAGTGAGAAGCAATTTTGTTTCTGAGAGGAGAAGATGCTGGCTCAATACGGAAGAAAATGCCTATGAGGAAGAAGCAGAAAAATGAGCCAAGGGCCCAGAGCTGTTCACAGAGTAAAGCTTTTAGTTCCAGGCAAATTAATTCTGCTCCTATAGGAAAGAAAGGGCTAATTTAAAGGAATCACCCTTGGCTATCAGTCCCTGTCCATAATGACAGCCACTTAGTTAGCATGGCAGGGCAAGGAGAGATGCCCAGTAAAACCGTGGACTCCAGAGCCAAACTGGATTCAATTCCTCGCCCCACCACTTCCTACCCCTGTGACTCAAGACAACCTCCTCGTTGCCTCTTGGCCTCTGTTTTCTTACCTGTACTTGCCTCAGAGGGTTGTCATGGGGATTCAGTGAGATCACATATACAAGGCATGTAGAACCATGCTTAGCATATAGTAGGCACCATGAAGATGTTTGTTCTATGTCGTCCTCATGAGGTACTCAAACATTGTGTGACCAAGAAATCAACAGTGGTTTTATATTTAGACATTCTTAGGGCTTTCTTATAGGAAAAGGAGATACTGGATTAAATTTCTCTTAGGCGGGCTTCGCTAAATTAAGCAATTCTTAAATCACCTAGATTCATTTTAATTTTAGAATTTGAGTGGTAATTTGTAAAGTTGATCAACTGATGTGTTGCCATGACACAGTCTGAAGGTGGAATTTTGCTCCCAGGGAAAAGCTCTTTGGCATATAAATTGAATGTCGATCCAACAGCAACAGACTGACCACTGTCTTGAAAATCAGAAAATGGGGGTGGCAAAAATGGGAGATCATCCTGCCTGCAAAGACCAGGGATTAGGGAAACTGGGGTTTAGACTTTGACTTAGCAAATGTATTTTGAGGTGATGGTAGAAGTATAGTTCATGGATCACGGTTTGGATAGACTTGCACGCATTTAAATACCTCCCCTTCCCCCCACCCCCCCAGCTTTCTTCAAAGACTTGGAATGGGAGGCCTGTGACAGCCTTTGAAGGCTTCCTTGGGGGTGAGAAGGCTTCATTCCTTCAAGGCAATTTGGTCCAACTCTGCTAGTTCACCCGTGGGGGAAGCCTGGCAAAATTCCAAAGGTGATTAGCATTGTATCTATTATTGCACAGGGTGGAGTATGTTTGGGTGGATGGAGGGGGAAACCTATAATTTCATAGCTGTTAATAGAACATTTCTGCTAAATCTCTTTTTATTCTAAAAATTGGTGAAAAGATCTCAACATACAAGATGCTCTGAGGGCACTGAAGTGTCCCCAGAATAGAACGCACCCACAGTTGTTACTAAATCCTGGTGGCACAGGTTGGAAGAGTAGAAAATATTTCCTGCAAAGATCAGTTACTGTTTTGACCCATTTTTCTGGCAGATCTAAATCAACTTTTTAATTACTTGAAGTCTGAAGGCTTTGCCCCACAAATATAAAATCAGAGGTGAAAGCTTAACTTAGACCATTTAGGAAAACACATTGCATTTTAAAACCATGCTACCACTGTCTTGTTTGGGAAGAATACAACTTGGGTTAAACTCAATGTTGAGTCATCAACTATTGTCCATCTTCATCATGCCTAAGAGTAGAAACATTCTTATTTTTTAATAGGTTCTTTGAGTTATATGCTAAATGACTACCATGTAAATAAATTAGAACCACATTCATGCCATGCCTTTTTGTCATCCTGGGTCATTTTCATCAAATGCTTAGTAATTTCATTGCACTTGTGTAATTAGGTGAAGAAGCTCCGCCCGAGCGTCCATGGGTCAGCTATGTAGACTCTAGCTGCCAAAGGCGCTTCTCCTTCTGAACAGAGCGCTTTGCTCAGCCAGTGTAGACATGGCCTGATAAACAATGGAACTTCTCCCTTGCTGGAGTGTGGATTGATCTCAGTCCTTAACTCAAAAATGTGCACAGGTTTGATGAGTGTTTAAATGCCTGCATTTTAGTAAAACAGGAGCTTAAATTGACAGTAATGTGAGGAATAGCATAATTTATAATGAACTTGAAAGGCAGTAGCACTCACTGTTGCTCAAGCTAATCAAGAGACTATCAGATCAAGGTTTTAACATGAGCTTAAATACATGTGGCAGGAAGGTGGTTCTTGCGGGCTCATATCTGTCAGATCTTAACACTCAACCTGTCAGAGTGCAACATGGCCGTGTCACTTTTAACCAAGATGTCACATATATTGTGAGAAACAATCTGCTTTGTGTTTTCTTCTCTAGGATTTTACTGGGAAAAGCAAATGTAAAAGGAAAATTTTTTTTTTAACACTGCATTTTTATTTTGCAGATTCTCAGGCTGATGGAGTGAGTGACAGAGTGGGTTGCCAACTAGAGGGACCCCACTCAGCATGCGGGATGGCTGCAGGGAATATATTCAGACGTGCCCAAAGAAGTCTGCCCAGTGGGAGACACATACCTTTGAGGTTTCAGTTCAGGTGTGTGAAGAATGATGGAAACATGACGTCTCGGATTTTGGTTTGGTTTGGCTTGGCTTTCGCATTTATGCTTTTCAAGTAAAGTGGGAAGGTTGGTGGCCCTTGCCTGATCTTCCAACTCCTTTCATGCCATAAAACACACCCCCAGGTTTAACGTACTCTCTCTCCTAGGGTTTGATCCACTCTACTCTGCTGCTCGAAAGGGTCATCCTTTGTTTTATCAAAACTTTAGGTCTTAAAGGCATGATGTTGTTTTTCACTGGCAAAAGGGGTTTTGATTTTGGAGACATTTTTAAATTGGGGGTTGAAGTTTACCAATTTGTCTTTTACCATTTGTCTATTCTCTTAGAAAAGTAAGTGGTATTTGTAATCCACGACTTAGCTACAGCATACCCGAGGAAATTACGTTCAAATTATCTTTAAAAGCATATGTTCATATTATCTGTAAAAAGTTGTTAATGTCTCAGAAATATCAAGCAAATGTAACATTTTTTAGAAAATATAACCCCCATTTTCTTTCAGAATGCAGTTGCGTTTAATAGCCTCTGTTTAATTCATTCAGAAACTACACAATTCTTGTTGCTATATTTTGTTAGAAAGGAAGGAGAGGCTGTTTCTACAGGTGTCATAGAAAAATCAATACTGAGCCACGGATTATTGGATCCCATAGAACCATGGAGACTTGGCAGTGAAATTCTTCCAAAGGTGAGTAGGGGCATTGATTTTCCTTCTCATGCCTGAAGAAATATGACACAAGGACCGGAGGCTAAATTTAGATTGGAAACAAGTCCAATCTGAAAGTATGCCTTTCAAAAAGTTAGCGACAATTTTTTTCTTTAAAAAAAAAATTAAACAAGGAAATGAAATGAGAATTTGAGCCTGTAACATTTTTCTCGTATATTTTTCTTAGGTTCACCTTTTTCTTTATTCCTCTGAGTGTGCTTGAAAACAATCTGACTATTTAACCAACATTTTTTCTGTAAATCAAAATCCAGTGATTTCCTCGTACAATATAAAACAGCCTCACTCTTAAGCTCATAACCAGGCATGGAGTAGTCCTTCAGCTTCTAAGAAAAAGCATATTATTTACACAGTCTTACTTAAAATATGTGCTCATTGCTAATCTTCCTTATTTGAACTGTGTATTTTTCCAGCTTATTTGTGCCATAATTTTTAGACACGTGCTTGCTTACTTGTTTACTGATTTCACAGTTTCTCCTAGATTTCAAAAAGTTGAAAAGCTATACATAACACCTTGGTTGTTTTTACCGCTTTGCTTAGAATTCCATTCATGCAGGCAAACGGCGCTCCTAGGTTTGCAAGTATAAATCCCAGGGGAAGTGAGCTGAAGAACTTCACACATCACTCATCCTATTATGAGCCCTGTACTGTTCCATCTCTCTACAAGGTAAGAGATTTATTGTGAGCTGGCTTCCGCCAGTAGGAAATGACATATGCTAATCGCTCATGCTTCCAAATGTATGTTTTTGGAACTCATAATGGCGAGTCTAGCAATTGTTTTATAAGCTAAAGAATAATTGGAAAATTTAAGTTACTCATATACACTCTATCATGCTCATCTGTCCCTGGGTAATATTTGGTTGCTCTATCCTGGGACCCACATTCTGTAGTATTGTCTTTTCCTCATGTGAAGTGGGGTGGTAAATTGGTCATTTTTATAATGTATTTGAGCAGAGTGGATGATCAAGGAAGATAATATGGATCTTAAAGGAGAAAACTGCCCAATTATCACTTGACTATATCTGGGAGTAGATATAATTTAACTTTTAATACTTTGCGAGATCAAAAACTGATTATGAGTAAGTTAAAATGTAAAATACTAGCAAGTTCATGGTAATATATATAGAATCATCTTAATAGTAAGCTTTTCTTTCTGCTGTCCAGTCGAAGATTCTTCATTCTGTTTTTCCTTTTCCTGAACTTTCAGACTGGCTGAAATAACAGCAAAAATTATTTGTAATTTGTATTCTAACTTCGGATCACCTAGTTAATACCCTGACTCTGACTACCCAGAAAGAGAAGGTTATGTAGGAGGAACTATCTATTAGAAGTCTGCTGCTGCTTTATTAATAAAATCGCAGGGAAAATGTGACATTCTGGATGTCTCATCTGAGGAGGTAAGATTTTATCATGTCCCATAAAATGAGATTACATTTGATTTTATGTAGCATGATTTCAGCCCCCAAGAAGGTTTGCATTTGTCAATTTGACACAGAAATCTGTAATATAAAGCTTTATATACACTTTCTAAACTGTGACCAGTTTGAGGCATTGAAAGCTAAGCTATTTAGTAAGGTATTTTATTTATGTATAAATTATATTATTGTGACTGTTTTTCTATCCTTCTCAGCTTGGAAAATTGTAACGCAGTATATCAGATGACATACTTCAATAAAAATAAATTACGAATATTATCATTGTTCTTGGGGGAAAAGGCGTACTATTTTCTAACCATAGGGGAGGTTTAACTTTTGATGTGTGAATTCTTAAATGTACACAAACTAAAGACAGTGGCATACTTGGAAGTATTCTAGAGCTAAAATGGGAAATAAAGATTTCATGGTAAGTGCCAGCCTTGTGTTTACTGTGGTAAAACTTTCATATCTTCCTGGGAAGGACAAAAGTACAAAACACAGTGGAGAATGATGGAGGAGAGGAGCTGGACATATGGAAAGTTCAAGGTGCCTGTAGATACACAAATATCTATTCCTCTTTATTTGGTACCTGTTCTGTAATCCACTAAAGTGGCCAGGAGCTCACTTTGTAGTTCAAAAATATTGGTGTTTTCAACATCACTGCCCATTCTGTTTACACCAAAATCCCCTTCGATGCATAAAATATATCTTATCCACGTCTGAGCAACATGACTGTAGACATTCTCTCTTTGGGTTATGCACATGATATGACTTTTCCTAAAATGTAGCAAAGATGAATCTGCACTAGATAATTTGTAGCTTGTAAAATATCATGAATTTTTCAGGGGAAAAGTGGCAATTAATGGAAGCATAATTATCTTCAATGTGAAAATAGTCTGGGATGCTAACTTTGGCAAGCTCAGTGTCTTTGACTCATTATCATTTTCTTTGCTTGCTTTGTTGTCATTCTTTGGGTTCTTTCTGGATCCATCTCTCTTTTGTTCTCCTTCTACTGGTCTATTGTATTCCACTTGGCAGTTAAAGAACAGAAACAGAGCAATAGACTGCATGGCTACATTTTTCCAGGGCCACCAACTGGGAGTTAAGCTGACTAACATTTTGAAAGCCCAGCCCATTTCGTTCACAGCAGGCAAGGCAGGTAAAAGCATTTCCGTACTAAAGTACACACTTTATTTCTTCAGGTTTTTCTGGTCTAAATTCTCTTGTTTGCCAGTTGTGGGGGGAGATGAAAAGGAGGTTGGGGACCAAATGCCTGGGGTATTTAATCAAATGCCCAGCAACTCCTGATTATAGGATATAGAAATTTCACTTTTGAGGATTAACTATGGTGGATTTTGTCAACCCAAATGGGGTCCCCCCTCTACCCAGCATGTTATTGGGCTACTTCCTGCCCAATAATATGATGGAATATTAATACGATGCCTAATACGATGCAGTGGGAGAATTCCAAATTGTTTTAATAGTAACTCCAGGGTTAGCAAAAACTAAGTGTGCAGGGTGAAAATTCCTATAAAACATAGGTATATGTGAAGTTCCTCTAAGAGTACATGTTGCGTGTTATTGTTTGCTTCTAGAAGAACAAGAAAGTGAGAATTGATTTTACTTTGTTATGTTAATTTGATTACTATTTCCTACATGGCAAGTATACACCTCCTTAAATATTTTATGAAGTTCATTTAATCAAGCAAATATCCTAAAGCACATCACTGTATTGATTCTTGACTTTTCGACCTGTCGCTCTGCCATAGTGGATGCCTTTTTCTCATGTGCTGGCAGATGAAGGCTCAGAGAACTGAGAGAGTGAGGAGAGGCACCTGCCTTCTGTCTGAGCAGCAGCAGTTGTCTCATTGGAGGGGCTTTCCTTGCACGTGGTGAAATTGGGAAGATAATATCAGTTTGCATTCATACGGAATATATACTTAAGGAAGCGTGAGAGCACTATTCAAGAGTTGTCTGAGGGGATGAACATAATACACATGTCAGGCAAGAAGACTAAAGTTCTGAGATGTATTAGATTATTGTAAGAATATCATAGCTCATTTTAAGACTAAATGGGCATGCTCCCTAGCTGGTGCCCACGGGCCACATATTGAAGGAAATCTTACAGAGCCTCTTTCACTGGAGTTAGAGCCTGTACCTGCACCGTCTTATGGTGGATCAGAACCCCTGTTTGTTTTATGTTCTAGGACTGATCTCTGGATATTTCTTAGCAGACAGGATCAGAAGTTCATAGAAGGTGCAGTGGGAAAAGTAAATAACTTTATCTTTGAAGTTTTAGCAAAAAAGAAAAAAAGAAAGAAAAGAAAAGAAAAAAGAATGATGAAAGGTCGTGGATGCCTGCACCATGACCGTACCTGGAATCTTTTCAAGAGTATGAGGTCCCTTCTAGTTTAGCAGTTAGACATATTCTTTAGCCAATTTGTCTTCAATCTGACAAAGATTTCCTGTTTATAAATGTCTCTTGGGGTCCATGAGGAATCTCAGACACTCATTTATTTTGTAAAGAAGTGTTCAGGATCAGTAAGTTCAAAATATTTCGAAGTTACTGTGTACTCGCCTCCACTAAAGTGATAGTGCCATGTTGGTGGCCATGTTCTTCCAGACACTCAACGCAGCTAACCTCCACTGCCCTTTGGTGCACTAAATGGCTTTCTGGATGTCCAGTAGCTGAGGTCTCATGTTTCTTTACTTAGTGCTTTCTGGTTTCAAAACTCTTTCTAGGGATGGTCATGGTTGGGTGAAAATGGTGGAGGATGATTTGTGTGTGTGTGTGTGTGTGTGTGTGTTTCTTTTCTAATTTGTTAAATGAAAAATGCTGGAGAATAAAATGCCCTTCTTTTTTTTACCATTTAAATAATCGCATGAGATGTGAATCACAGCATAATGGTCATGGTGAGGAGCGAGGGAAGGAGGCGGTTACCCTTCAGCTACTATGGTTCTCAGGGGCCCACTATACTGTCTTAATAAGCTAAAAAGATTGATATACCATTTCTCTCTAACGTGACATAAAGATAGCGGTTCCTTTAAACAGATTTATTTTTAAATATGAAAGGCAGTGGTCCATGGTTCGGGTTAAATATGTGCTCATGCGTATTTGCATGCGTATACATCTTGTACACATTTCTTGGCCAAGTGTTACACGTGGTGGAAGAGAAACCACAAGGACTCTAAGGGTTGGGGGATGTGGGTGTTACCCTAAACAGGTACCAAAGCAAGTCATGTTTAGTTTGAAGGAATTCACTCATACTCTACATTTTGTTTCGTTATATAGCATGATTGTTTTATTTTAAAAAAAGTAATTTGCTTGTTGTTGAGTACATCTGATAGTTGAGATGAGTGAGCCATGTTTGCCCTTTTGTGATTCTTTCAAAAGAACATTTATGGAGTGTCCACTATGTGCCAGGTGCAGTCTCACCCATCCCCCCAACACTGTCACATATCCCAGACACTCCTGGTCAAGTCTAAAAAGCCCAGAGTATTGATATGCAGGGGTGTGAAACAGATGAATTGGCAATAGATGTGTGAATTGTAAATCACCGTAACTCCTTGATACTGGGCACGCTTTGCACCCAAGGATTTTAGCTGACTGTTATCAGAATTTAGCCCCATCAAATCTGTAAATTTTTATTGAGCTTAAAGCAATTCCTTTAGGCTTGAGATTACCTTTCTACTTTGTTTTTCAGAGACACAGAAAGTTCTTCATTTCCCACTTCCCCACCTAAAGATTGACTCCCCCCAACCACGTTCACTCTTACCCTCCTTGTTTCCCATCTTTTCTGAAGATAAACTGCTGCATTTTTTTCCTTGTCTAATTTTTGTGGACCTAGTATGTGTTAAACCAGAGATTAGAAACTCAGCAGATGGGGGCTCTGAGTTCTCCCCTGCAGGTCTGCAGTATGGACTGATACATGTGTGTGTGTGTGTCACACCGTGAAAACACTGCCGCTTAAGTTTGGTGCATAAACGTAGCAGTTAAACTGGAATTGGATTGACTGGTTTGAGTTCCTGCTGTACTGCTTACTAGCTATATAAACAGATTCCAGCCCTGCTTCTTCAGCTATAAAATGAGGAAAGTAATCAGACCTTCCCCCATTGGGTTGCTGTAAAGATTACATGGAATAATGAGTATAAAGCACAGTGCTTAGCATATGGTGGGAGGTCAATAAACATTAGCAGTGATCTTTAGTACTCCTCTTAGTTATCACCTATCTGTGCAGATACACATATACGGCATATACACAATTTTTCTATAAGCTGCATTAGGCAAAGAATTGATGGCTAATCTTAGACGACATTGTAAAAAGGCAATATTTGCCTTCAGCAATGCCAGCTTTTATGGAAAAGGTGCATTCTGTCCTTATTCCCCTGGAATGCCCAGCTCCCTGCCCTGCTGCTTGCCTTTCCTGGGTAAAACCTCCTTGGAGCAAGGACCTGAAATTTATCCACACCAAGGTCTATGTGACGGAGAACATTTGAGGTGTTGCCCTTGTAAAGGTCACTAACCTCTTATCAAAGATCAAATACTGAGCTGATGAGATTGCTGGCAGCCAGCAGCAGCTGGAGAAATTTATTTGACAGTGCGATCTCTCCCTTGCCTCTGGAGATCTCCCCAGAGTGGGAATGGCTAACTGGGCCAAGGGGTGAGGTTAGTTCTGTGGCCAAAGGTGCCTATTGGGACTCTCCTGGGTTGTCTGACATCCTCAAAGGCTGCCTCTCTAAGCCTGGGGCCACTTAAAAATGTCTGTCAGCTTTTCCTTTTTTTTTTTTTTTTTCCCAATAGTGACCCTGGGTTTTGAATCTAGTTATGCCTTAGACCACAACCCGAGGTCCTTTGATCATTTTTTCCTAATACACTTCTTTATTTTCGGATATACATCCACTTTTCACTGTGAACACCCCATCCATATATTCATTCTCTGTTGCCCATTGTTTCTTTCACAAAGGCCTGTATGCATGATGTCAAGTTGTTTGTGCATCAAGCTACCATGCTGAGACGTTCTCCCGAAATATTCTCTCTCTCTCTCTCTTTTTTTCTCTCTCTCTATATATATCCCTCTACTTCACCTATACTCTCCATGCACATATTTAAGAGTTTAAAGCACTGGGTTCAGGATGAAAGTATGTCTTCACCAGCAAGATATGCTTGGACAACAATTTAATTTCTCAGCCTCAGTTTGTCAGTTTAGTGGGAATAATAGGATCTGCCATAGGGTTCTAAGAATCAAATTAAAGTGTTCTCTAAAGTCAAACATAGTGTAGAAGCTTTTTGGTCTTCTTTATGCCCATCCTAACTACCTCCTCAAGCAATTTTTTTTTTAATAGAGAGTGTGTGGAGACCCATTAGGCTTAGTAATTTGTGAGAGAAGAGATCAAATAACTTCTCTTTGACATTTTCCCTCATTACCTGAAATGGCTCCTTCTGTGCGTTCTTTTCTCTCTGTCTCTTGCCTCCTGTCAGCGAGTCAGGGATGGCCCAGAGGAGAGTGTTCTCAATGAAAATATGAGAAGAGAAATGTCCACTGGTAAACAAGGGGCCCACACTGATGGGCTAGATCCACAAGTCGCTTCTCAAAGGATCCAGATCATTCTGTAGCATATCCGTATGTGGCCTGGTCAGGCTGCCGTGCCCCCAAGTCACTCAGAAGTTTGGACCATGGCCATGTGAGGCATTAACATTTTCAGAATCTTCTAAACAAAGTGGGAAATAAATAGAAGCTGGTATTTATTGAGTATCTACTATGTGTAAGACATTTTGAATAATGATAACAGCTAACTCTGGATTTTTGCTAGACATCAGTTAGGCACTGAGTTACAAACCTTATCCAATTATCTAATCTGTACAACAACTATGCAGTAGTGGTATATGTTCATGTTATAGTTGAGGAAAGAGAGCTCTCTGGCATCAAACCATTGTTTTCTGGATTTCCCCAAGGATCCTGAGATTTTGCACACGGTCCAGGCCAGCCCAACCCTGTATTTTACATCACACTGCTGTCCTGAGTACTGTCATTCTCAAAAAGGACCTTTTTTCTCCTCTTTTAAATTTACCATATTTTGTGGGCTGTTATTTTCATAAAATATGATAAAAATGAATTACTGAAAAAATAAAATTAAAAAAGATGTATGAAACACAAACTCATTTATTATTGGATTCCACAAACATGAAATTACTCAGGTTGAAACTGGAAAAAGCCACATCCCCTGTTTTTTGTGTGTTTTTTATCTCACCAAAGTTCAATAGTATGTCTTAAAAATATGCCCTCACAAACTGAATTAATTTTGTATGGGATATGTCCGTTATTGGAAGGCCTGTCATCTTACAACCTACAGACCCAAGAAATGCAGGCCACTCTAAATTAGTTTATTTGATAATGGAGATACCACTGTGTTGCAGGTATATCACTCTCTCTCCAGGGGACAGGCTCATTGTTGGGCTGATTAATAATATTCTCTCCTGCTGTATCCGAGTGAGTTAAATGAAAAGAAGCATGATAACACAAAGCCAGCAAAGCAAACGGGTTAGTTCCCCTAGCAGCTAGTGCTCTTCTGGGCAGAGCAAGTTAGCTGAGTGGCTTCCCCTTTTCAGCATTCCTGAAAGCAAATTTTAAAATAGAATGGCCATGAAAAACAGCAAATGCATGTTTCCCAAGGGAGAACAGGATCTATAGCAGGTGCCTATCTCCATATCCATCTGTGGAAGTGTCTGCAGGAAATAGATGAGAGAAAAAGGCTTAATAAACATAAAATGTCAGTTTCTATTTTTAATTTGTATTTAGCAACATCATGTCTCCGATTTCAAGACAAAACTGTTTTGCCGGCTTCCTGGCCCAGCGCTCCAAGCACATCACTACTGTTTGGGATGCTGCATCTACATGACTAAGTGTTGGTTACAGTTCATCTTAATTGGGCTTCAACTTCAAGGAAGAGATGCTACATTTGAGGACCTGTTTCGATCACCGTGTCACCAGTGTTAATACTTTGCCAATATAGAACTTTCTCCGCTTTCAGAGAAAGTAAAAATGATGGCAGAAAATACAGAGGATTCTCATTTGCCCTTATAATGGAGCCCTTATAATGCTGACCATTACATGGGCAACCTTAGTCTCCTGAAATTCAAATGGAGCTCCATTCTTGTTCTTAAGCAATGTCCTTCCTTGGCATTTAATCCATTATTCAAACTTAATATAATCATTTATACGTTGATCATTCATTGATGGAATACCCACTAAATTTCAGGTCCTGGGATTGGTAGATCTTAGAGAAATAATTGTGGCAATGTGGTTCTACCTTCAAAGAGTTTCCAGCCTGGTTGGGGAAGCACAGGGTACAGAAGTAGATTTAGAACATCGCAGCACTTGCCATAATAAATGAAGGGACTGACTGGCTTATCAATGTAGAGGAAGTGACAAACTCAAGCTATGGAATCAGAACACTTCACAACATGGGTGACACACAGCATAGAGCTGGAAAAACGAATAAGAGTTTAAAATTTAGTAATGGTGGGGCACTTGACTGGCCCAGTCAATAAAGCATGCAACTCTTGATCTCAGGGCTATGAGTTCAAGCCCCACACTAGGCATGGAGCCTACTTTTAAAAAATTTAGTAATGGTAAATACAATATTTTTGTACAGTGTGGTTTTCCTTGGACTCTTTTCATTCATGATGTGTTTTCTGAGGACTCTTACTTGATTTTCCAATGGAATTCTCTTTATGGAATATTTCATATTGTTTCTCTGCTTCTCCACATTGCATTTCTTGTGTTTGGACAATAGCTAAAAGAGCAGTTAAAAGCAAAATTTTATTCATGCCTGCAAGATCTCCCTATTGTCTTTGCCATACTGACTGCCAGCAGCTTCCTTCTAGTTTCACAAATTCAGCAACTCTGATGATGTTTTATTTCCTTCTTTCCCTATGATAAAATTTATCAATAGTTAATGAGTGCCTAACTGTTAAATAGACTTTAGCCTTGCCTCAAGGATCTATGAGACCAGGCATACTTAAGATAGCATTTAGTTTTTTTTTTTAAAAAGTAAGCTGTGCCTTCTCAATTTTAGCTATGGGAGCCTTGACAAAATGGGGGCTTTTGCTTTACAAAATAAGAATAAGTGAGTGATCTGCAGGGAGATTTGAAAATGTTTTAAAACACATTTTTCTTCCCTTTCTCCTCCTTCTTTTTCCTTTCTTTCTTTTTTTTTTTTAAGAATTCCAGGGAAAAAGAATAGTACTTATTAAAAAAGCATAAATACTTTTAAGAATAAAGATTGTAAGCATGCATAAACTTGACATGCTATCAATAAAGAGCAAGGATAATGTTGAACAGCAGGAAAAAAAAAATGCCCAAGTGAGCCAGATAGGCTGCCTGACCATGTTTAGTTGAAAACTAGATACTGGGTGGGGCCACACAGAGTGTAAGGGTCATTGACAAGGAGTGCTACCTCTATATGTCAGCTAAAGGATGAAGGTAGCATGTCATTATATACAGTCAGAAAGTGGCAAGAGTAAATCCCAATATCTTAATTTGTAGAAACATACATTCTATTCCCACCCAGAATCCTGCAGCTCTGATATGAATAAAGACATCTGAATATGTGCAGTAGTTGATAGTAAGTGTTCAGTAAATATCAGTCACTGTTCATTTAAGATAGGCTGACACAATTAAAACACTATTTTTAAACCAAAACCAAAACCTTGACATCATGCCTTCACATGTACCAGCAGCATAGTTCTTCTAGGGATTGGAGACACTGCAAAAAATGAGAAAGACTTATCCTCAATCCTACAGCACTTAGGGCTCAGAGAGGGACACAGATGATCATCTAGTGTGAGGCATGTGACAACAGGCTAAGTAGAGGGCACAATGGCATAACTAAAAGGAGAGATGTAGCCAGGTCATGGGGAATGTCTGAGGAAGTTTCCTCAGAAAGTGAGCTTTCAGGTGGGAACTGGAGGATTCATTAAAGCTGGCCAGCAGTGAATAGAGGCTGAGATTGGGCAGAGTTTGGAATACCAGGGTAGGGTTGGGTGGGAAAAAATGTTGAGCAAATGTGAGAGATAGGGTCGGATGTCATAATAACACAGAACTCTTGGCTAAAACCCAAGATGTAAGAATTGGAGTATAGCCCTGGGAGTTCACAGGAGTGGGAAGACCAATTACCAGGGGACAAAAGACCTGAGACCTGGAGCCAACCCAGACACTTGTCACAGGCCAGCTTACATGTGTCTCTTGATCTGGTACAGTTCCCTTTCTTACATCTGTAAAATGGTGGAAATGATATATACCTTGCCTTGCTCATAGACTGATGTGTGTATTAGGAGAGTTCTTTGTGAGCAATAAACTATAAATGAAGGTAGGCTCTGTTTATTGGTAATTTACATGGCTAGGGAAACCACTGGGGGAAAATATCTCAAAATATAAATCTATTTTGGAAGATCTATATCCAAGACTGGGTACTCAATGAGCCCGACAAGGTCACAGTAAAATGAATGGGCCTCAAGCAGAGTGACGATAGAGAATAGTGGGAACTCTGGCAAACTGGAAAAGGCACACCCTGTCAGAAAATCAAAATAATGTGTTGTTATATAAGAATACAAATCTAGCTATGCAAGGTCTTCTAATGTTAACTTCCAAATCTTTAAAGACCTTCTAATTTTAAGTCTGGAAATTCAAATGTTTATGTGAACCTGGTTGGTGACTAGTTCAAATATTCAGCAATGCCATTTTGTAGGTCAACGTGAAACAGTGTCCCACTCCACACACACCCCAAAGACCTGTGAATTCTGACCTGGGGACTGTGATGTTAGGGTCAGGTGAATAATGGAGAGTGAATACATCCCTAATCCTTTGAAATCATCAATGTCGTATAAGCAAGTTACGTTCTCTGGTGTGCAAAGACCGGGTATGAGGGTGGAATGTGATGTCCATAGAAGTCTTCATGGTCCTTGTCACTGGACTGCTAAGACGTTTTGCTTACTCTTATTTTTTTTTCCCTTCTATAAAACCCACTGCAGCCCTCACAGTCCTGCTTGCTGATTTCTGCACTGAATATGCCACCCCCTTGCTCAAGAACATCAAGTGGTGGCTCCCATCACATACATCCAATGCAAATTGCGTCTTCACCTACCTTCTCTTGCTTTGTCTTCCTCCTTGGTCATCCCACCTAATTCCTTCTTTCTGTTCCATTCCTCATGCTCTGTGTCTTACTAAAAGCCAGCTCTGTGCTTTTATCCATGCACACTGAGCCTTCTGAATCCACTTTATTGACTCTCTGCCCTCAGTGTTCTTTAAAACCACAAATATGCAATTGCAGAGCATGCAGTTTTTTTTCATAGACTTAACGGAAACTTTCTTAACGTGAGCAAGAAATGTGGGTCTTGTTAATCGTTTATGATTATGCGTTTATGATTATGACTGTCTTATTAAACTATATTAAATCTCAAGCCAACTGAAAGATGTAAATACCTGATTAAGAATGCAAAGACACACACTTTAATGACTAAGTTTAATCCCAAATTTAATGACTGTTTCCTAAAATACAGTTCTTATTTTATCTCAGCATTTTCATCATAATATTTAAATATCATCCCAGAAGTATTATTAGCACAATAACCTGCGTGTGTAATGAGTGTGATATCATAAAACCTCAGGTTTATCTTTGGTTTTTGTATTACCAATAAAGGAGGAGGACTCTGAGTATTGCATTCCTTTTTAGAAACATGAAGAGAAAAGTTCTTAGAAAAAATTACATGCATTAAAAGGGGTCACTTATATTTGTTTTCATATTTATTTTCACTGTATCTTGGATATCCTAATACATATGATTTCAGATTTCAATTTGTTTTATATCCAGGATATGAGGATAAGGAAAATGAGTGGTTTCTTTTTACTTCTTGCTCTACTGAGTTCTACCCTTTGGAAATGGAATAAATGCCTCTTAGACTTGTTCTCTATGATTGGAGAAGGAAGTATTAAAGGAAGTAATATAAGAAGGATTACCTTCCTGGAAACCTTGGTCACCCCCATTTGAGAGCCTCTCATTTTAATCTTCATGGTATGTTCACTTTTATTTCACTTTGTTGTTGATGGCCTATGAAAGTATTTTAATTGGAAAATACTAGGTCTAATTTCTTTCTGGGATTCATTCTTTGACACAGGTGAAATTTAGTTGTCATATGCATGCAAATTATTCAGAGTTGTCTGAGGCAAAATCAATGGGATGGTTTCCCTTCAGGTACTCAATTAGAAAAATACTAATACTTAACTCCTACGATTATGCTACAGGGTCACAAGCGCACATAGAAGCCATTAGGAATGCCTCGGTAATCAGTGAGGAACACAAATCTCAAATGAATGACTGCTTGCAAAGAATTTGGGTTTTGACAAAAATTTAAACAGAACCTGACAGCTGCAATGGGCTGTGTTTAGACTTTTCCTACTGTAGGGTAGCAGATGCTCAGACATGACAACAAAGACTGAAAAGGTTTACAGTGAAAACTCACTGAGAGCAACACTTGTCTTCTGCAGTAATGAATACTTCAGGCTTTTTATTATGAATTGCAAATAGTTTCTTTCATGAAATCCATAAATATAGGTGGTGACAATGCCCTGTACTACTCTCTCATTCTTCTTCTCCATTAACTAACAAGATGTATGTAGTTACAGATGCATATTGATAATGGAATAGAGAATACATGAGTGGCTTCTGCTTTACCAAAATTGCATTTATTTTTATTCTTCTAGGGTTTTCAATGTAATCCAAAGAAAATTTCTGGAGTTGGATTTAATTTTTGGTATCACTCTCATGACAGATTGTTTAAAAAAATTTAGGAAAATTTCTGTATCATTCTTACTGCCAAAAAAAAAAAAAATCAAAATTTGATTTGTAAATTTTGAAATACGATGGAAAGAAAGTGGTCAGGAGTAAATATCGGAAAAGCAGTTTATTTTCTTATACATTGCCAAGAGGATAAATACATCCTAGATGTAAGACATGAAGGTGTGAATTACTTAAAATATTTATTGACTTCTATATGAATAAGAAGCCATTTTATTATTGAAAAACCATTTGTTTTAATAGAAGTAGCCATTAAGCTATTTATAGTAAGTACATTTCATGATACACTGTATTCTTATTATAATGTCAGATAGGTACGACATGCATGACCACATAAGATTTTATATTATAATTTACAGGAATGTATTAGTTACCAGGCTATCTCATTAACTGTCCAAATTTATCCCATAAATATAGCTTTATAAAATGGCTTAAAAATCTTCTTCCTTTATGACTTGTTTAGCTAATTTGAAAAGGTAGCCTTTGTGTCTAACATGACAGACATGTTGAAATGAAAATAGTGGTGAGTTTCTTTCCCTTTCTGAATGCTCATCATTAATTTTCAGTGATTAATTTAAAACATGTATGTATCAAAAATATCAGTTTTATATGTACAACTACTTCCTATTTCCTAGGCACTGTGCCAGGTTCTGGAGATACAAAGATGACTGAAATAGATTCTTTGTCCTTAAGGACTTCACTGTGAAGTCCAAATGACAGGAAAATGGATAAATTGCCACATAAGAAAATTAAAGATTTCCTTAGTTTCAGTAACTCTGTGGGGTAACTGGGAAAGGTTTTACCTAAAAAGATGATATTCAGACTGATTATTAAAGGATGCAGAATGAAGACATGGGGGAAATCATTCTAGGCACAGAACATAACACCTGCAAAGTTTGCCCACAATTACTATGGAAAATCAATACAGTGAGGCTTCAGGTAGATGTACACATGGAGGAGGAGAGGTAAACGATGAATTAGAAAGATGTGATGAGGCCAGATGGTGATGAGCTTTGAATACAAAGGAAAGGAACCTGAATTTTTAATCTTGTAAGAAATGGCCAACCAAGGTATATGATTGCACTTTTGTTTTTTAAGGGGGCTTATGATTTTGAAATGCCGTTATCATTATTATTATTTGGAGATGGCTAATTCTGTCAGTCATGAAAAAAGTATACATACTTGCTATAAGGAGAAACAAGAAGGGAAGGATAAGGAAGATTTTGTCCTTTTTTAGCCCTCTAAATAATAAGGAGCTGATTTTACACATGGCGATGAGAATGAAGAGGCTAGATTCAATAAACATTCCTCAGTTAGTAAAAAGAGTTGTGATTATTTCATTTGTATGAATGAAACACCTTTTGAGTACCCTGTGAGGTAGGTGAATGTTAGCTGGACAGAAGAGGTAGTTTATATATGGAACACCTTTCCTCTCCACTTCTAATCTAGGAGAAGGAGGGAAAGCATTGAAGAGTCCTGCCCAGGGAACTTAGCCAACTAGCTCCCACTGAAAGGATGAACAGGGTGGGAGAGTCAATCAAAGGAGATCGGTGAAGCAAGGGAACCTTAGGGAAGAGTGACACCAAGGGAGCCAAGGGGGATTGGGGGGGAGAAAAAGAAAAAAAAAAGTGGATTTTGAGGAGAAGAGAGGCTTACTGGTGCGAAATTCCACTAAGTTGCCAAGCAGTATGAAGATGAAGCATCCAGCCTTTGGCTGGAAATAAGGAAGTTTAGCATCATCTCAGAAAGACTGAATTAGTAGGAATGTAAGCCATAGTGAATATGACTTGAGAAGCTAAGAGTTACAGCCAGCAGCCTACATTTTCTAGACATTCCGAATGGAAGGGAAGGAGGGGTGCAGGATGTGGAAGGCGGGGAGCGAGCAGTGGAAGGATCGAAGGAAAGCTTTTGGAAAGGCCAAAGAATGGAGCACGTTTGTAGGGAAAGATGTTTATAATGAGGGAAAGAGAGGCCAAGCAGATTACCTTATGGAGCAACTTCTGGCGGAGGCAGAAGTTAATCCACCTGGAGGAGAGGCCTTCAAAAGAACGATATATACCTCTCCCCTCCAAGAGAGGAGGGAAGAAGCTGAGAATGATTGTCAGCTGGTGAAATGAAGCTATTTGTACCTCTTGGGCTCTTTTATTCTTTAGGGAGTAGGAGGCAAGGTAGTCTGCTGAGGGGGGACAAGTGAAGAGTAGTAAATCTTTGTAAGAGCTCTCTTGATGACTAGGGCAGGGAGATGCTCTGGTGTAAGTGAAGGAGTTTCTGAAGGCATCCCTCTGTAATGGCATCAATCAACCCAGTGGTATAAGTTTTTTCAGCATCACTGAATGGCTTTGGAGCAAGAACAGAGAAAATGTATTAATTAAATTGCCCAGAGTTAGGAATTAATCCAGGCATATGACAGAAGGACAGTGGGGCAAAAAATAAAAGTATGAAAGTGATAATGCAGTGATGTAGGGTGGCAGATGCTAAATAGTCAAGACTTAGAACTGCTTTTGTTTTACTACAATTTTGGAAGTTTAGGAAGTTTAGGCAGAAAAAAATGAATGTATTCCAAGTCAGCTTTAAAAGAAGACAAATATTTAGATAGAATCAGCTCTCTTCTTTACTAGAGTCATCATTGGGTATAAGGTGGCGTAAGTGGAGGAAACCCACACTCAATGGCTTAATTTTCTTGAGTTTTTATAGTAAAATGAGTTCTTAGAAAGCTCATCCTTTGAATAGGATCTTAACCAGAAGACCATTATTACTTTGTCTCAACAGCTATCTTTGTAACTGCTTGAATTCTCACTTACATTTTAGTTAGTAAGAGGGAATAAAGATAGACCTTTGAGAAGGGATAATTATAAATTTATTTGTAAAGACTATTGTAGGCATACAGCTGATACTAGAGTTACTCTATTCTGTTGGTGTCTTAAGTCAGATCTTTAATTTACTGTCACAGAAATGTGTTGAAGTCTGCCTTCAAGTATAAAAAGCTTTTTCATTAATATGTTCTCTGGGGTGTGACATAGTGAACTATATACTGAACTTGATGGCCCGGTTCTGCTCTCAACCACTTAAATCTAAATATGTCACTTGATAACTTAGGGCTTCAGTGTGATCAGCATGAAAATAACTGCTTTCTCCCAAGGTTCAGACTCAGAGCCTGCCATGTAGGAGAAATCACCTTATAATAAAATCCTGTTCAATGGACAGTTAAGATGGCTCTATCTTCTCTCAATCTCTTTCCCTTTCTCCTCCCCCTATGAGGTCAGAATATTCTGGAAACATACAAGTAAAGTCCAACATCTCCTCCTCATCCATCACTCCAGTCTGTAGCACAAGTGCCCTAGCTTGAGGTAGGTGCCTCTTCTGTTTGTTTCTAGAGCAACTGGGATTCATTCCATTGTTCATCTGGTCAACAAGTATCTGTTGAGTGCTTACTGTATGATAGTTACATTTCTGGATTCTGGGTGACTTCTGTGAACTTAAGTAATTCTCTGTAATGCTATTTTTACCCCACCACGCTGAAATTCTATGCTCATGTTTATGTCTTACCTATTAGACTGTACCTACCTGAAGAAAAGGAATTGTGCCTTATTTCTTCAAATCCTTGTGATGTAGCGTAGTGTTTGACACATAGTGGGTGTTCAATAAAGATTTGCTGAGTAAGTCAATTAGCACAGTTAGATCAGTTACCCTAAGCACATTTATACTCGGAGACTTAACAATGGAAGAGATATATTTACAGAAGACTTGGTGTAACTTATCTCTTAAGATGTTGCGATCTGCCATGTTAAATACAAAGAAATAATTTTAATTAACTTGCTTTGTTCCGTGACCTCAGAAATGAAGCAACTCTGTCCATTTTGGTGAAAGTTACAGTTAAACTTCTGTGAGGAACATTTACTGAAAGTGCCAACAATAGATGGCATTAAAAAATTCTATTCATAAAAACCAGAGAGGGGCAGTTTAAGCCCGTAAAGAAAATAAGATCTTTGGTTTTCATTGTTGCCACCTAATAAGTGATTTCTATGAGTCGCTTATTTACTTTGTAATTGAGCAAATCATGAAATGAATCGAGCATCCACAGATTTGATGCAAATGAAGATGAACCATCATGTGCTTTTACTTAATAAGAAATTGAATTTTCAAGATATTAAGAAGGTTGGTACATTGTATGGTTATAATGCCATTATTCAAACAAGTGATTATCCAGTTTGTCTCAGTAGAATATTAGTTAGCCTATTTGAGGGGAATATTTCTGTTAAATTGGCAGTTGCTTGAATTCATTGGTCAAAATTGCCTTGATATTTCAGCACACAGGGGGTTGCTTCTGGACAACTGGTGACACAAACATTTGTCATGTGTGTTCACTCTATGTGACACCCACCAAAATGGCCAACAATTTTTATATTAAATCTACCACTTGTTTCTTTGGGCTCGTTTTCATCAAATAAGTAGAAGTGCTCATTTCTTTTTCATACACAAATTTTTAAAGTTGCATTTAGTAGTTGATTTACTGTTGTGCAAACACAGTTTATTCACATGGAGTCCATGATCTTGTTTCTCCTCTCCTAAAGTTTGTTTTTGTTTTTGTTTTTTTTCCCTACCTCTATCAGTTTCTTCAGTCACAGGAGTGAAAATTCAAAATTTGATGTAAATTTCAAAGTTAAAAATTTCTTTTACTATTTTGATCTCTAATTGTTAGAGACTATAAAGCAGAGAAGGAAAAATATCTTAAGAAAAAATGATTTTCCACTGGAACTTTTATGATGAACTCTTTGGAATGGTACTTCTTCCTATCAGGATGATGAAATTATTACAGAGTATCTCTCTTTAGAAATTCCTTGTCATTATTTTCCCTTTCCCATCATCTTTCAATTTTATAAAACAGGGAGCATGGGATGGTGGAAAACATAGGATTTGGTCCTAAGAGACCGGAATTTGAAACCTGATCCTGGAATTTACCTCTGATATGAGCCAAGACAAATTATTAATTTTGCAATGCCTCAGTTGTCTCATGTAGGACATCATAACTATCATTTGAAGAGTAATGAAATAACCACTTCCAGCAGGATTAAAAGTGAAATTAACATACAGAGAGCTATTTACTTTGTATTTGAAAACTATAGGGTGTGATAATGACCAAATGACTTTCGAATCCGTCAAGTCTCATAGGCTAATTAATGAAAGCCATTGCTTTACAGTCACCTTTTGTTTATGCATATGCACTTGATTTAGTTTTAGCTATTGCAAACCCTTGATCTAATCCAAGACAATATGCAGCCAATACAAAGTCCTGTATTTGGATTTTTTAAATCAGTTTCATGAGTATAGAATGGAAGTGACGTGGCTTGTTAACCACTCAATAAGCAAAGATCTAGCAGCTTTAAATGACTCTTTTATCCCTACATTTATTCACCAAATATATGTTGAGTGCCTTCGTGTGCTCAATGCTGAAGGTGGAGCAGTTTACAAAACAGACACGAATTCCTGCCCCCATAGAGCTTCTGCTCTCACTGATATAAATTCAACCCAAAACAGATCCAGCGAAGCTACTGTAAGACAGAAAGAAGGAATTCACTTTTATATTAGTTTCCAACTGTAGTAAAGCAGGGCTCTGATGGAGCTTATGCTTCTTGAACATACTTGTTTTCTTATGTGTACTTTTGGTGGCACAAATTTAAATGGATATTGATAAATTGGGCTATCTTGGGAAGGATTTTCTGATTCACCATGGGTTTTCTGAAACCATGCGCACAGTAAGTGGTGTAGTAGGAGAAATGGGTGAAGGAACTTAGTCTCTGTTCAGAAAAAGAAAAGGGACAGAAGAAATGATAGCTGACCTCAGGCATCTGAGGGCCTGCTGCAAAGGAACAGCAACAAAAGGACCTTATGCTGTTCCAAATATAGGACTAGGATCAAAGAGCAGCAGTTTTTTAAGAAGTAGATTCCAGCTCAAGACAGAGACTTTTCCGTTTAGAGGAGTTATTCTACAGATAGGAGGTCATCAAGGGGCGCGCTTCCTCTTTGCTGGCGGTAACACAGCAGAAGCTGGAAGAACAGGATCAGAGGTCCTCCCCGAGCGGGAGACTGGCAAGATGCGTTTTGAGTTCTCTGAACACCATCGCACCCTGTAGTTAACCACTGCAACCGAGAACAGCCCCCAACAGCTCAAAGCCAAAATATGTCCAATGACAGTATCCCTACAGGTTTCTGACCTTGAAGGTTTTTTACCTTTATGCAGGTCTAAAAGCATCTCTCTACCTGGTACATTTTATAGGAAATGAGAATGAAGCCTTTCCTATTTACCAGCCACATTCAAGAAATGCTTGCTTGGTGTATGGATTTCATTTTTGTTTTTCAAATTGGTGACCCCTTAGAGATTTGCCTGTCTAAATCCATTTTCTTATCAGGATTGGAGATGACAGGTTATTCCACTGCCCAAATATTAATTTCTATGGCACATCTATATATTTCACTGGCCAACCTTCTGTGAATTTTCTGGATTTCGATTAAATTGTCCTAAACTCCTGGCAAGCTAAATTTCTCTAAAGGTCTTCAATTCATTGCATTAAATGCCTGTTCAGCCTTGGATAATATATTGATTTTTTTTTCTCAGCAAAGTGACAAATACCATTTTCATGACTATAATAGAGATTGATTACATTTTATAGCACACAGAGAGAGCCGATCTTAGTGAGACAACCTTGGAGCTTACAAAAATGAAAAAAAATCATTTGAATTAATAATGAAGTTAATGAATTCATCTGTTGCTGATGAAGTCGAAGTATTATGAGAAAAAGCAAAAAGTTCTATCACTGCACCATCACTGTGAAGAATTGAGACCAATTTCAATACTTCAGAGGTGCCGGTTTATGAAACCTTTAGAAAAGTTAATAGTAATGATTTTCAAATTGAAAGCTATGACATTAACCCCAGGCACACCTGGGTGTGTTGCCTGGTGGTATTCACTTTGAAAGATGCTTTTCAATTAAGTTATGACGAAAGTAAATCTTGATCAACATCAACTAAACTGGAAATATTAAGAAGTCTGTGGGGAGCAGTGCATGCTTCTGACATGATCTGTGTAGCCTAAATTTAAAATTGAGCCGGTCTCCTTTCCATTCTAAGCTTTTTACAGTTGGGCTTAAACTAGCACATGTAAAGGCTACCTACTGTGGTTTTTAGCGCAAACAGAAATAAGGAACAAAAGGTTAAGTAAGGTCTTGAAATAAGCTATGGTGGACCTGGGAGACATTGCTAGGAAAGATAATTGGATTACTTTTGGGGGAGAGGGGTCTTTAAAAAAACACAAAAACCAGTTCATGTCTATTTAAGGACCTTATCCGTGTGTTCATCCTCTTTCTCCCATCACCCAGTGTTATTATACCAAACATAGTATCCTGCCCATAGTAGTGCTCAGCTGTATTTGTTAAATGAATAAACACATTTTTTTGATAGCAGAAAGAAGTAAAAGTCATTCTTACAAACAACGCTGTTAAGCTACTCGTCTGTGCCATGGAACTTGACTACGTTTGCCTCTGATTTGTGGAATTCTTACAAGGTGATAACCTTGTAGCCATGTAAGAATTCCACAAATCAGAGGCAAACGTAGTCAAGTTCCATGGCACAGACGAGTAGCTTAACAGCTTTGTCCTGGAGTGCGGTTGAGGCAGAGAAACTAGCTTTGGGGAAGCTGAAAATACATGTATATTCTGAGATCTGTGTTGACATGTTTGTTATACTTGGGAGAGAAAATGACCATACCTGAGGATTTTTGAAATCCCAGAGAAATTATGGACATTTTTGTACCTCAGCCTCTTATTCTATGACTGTATTACACACAGTGACACTCAAGCATTTGAGAGATATTTTCTAATGGTGTCACAGGTACATGCTTTGTCTCTTCCATGAACTCCTTGTTGGCAAATTATTTTTGGTCCTTCCTAGTTGTTCTCTATCAACCTGAGTATAATTCTGGATTCAAAGTGTTTCAAAAAGTCCTGGGTCATTGATCCAGAGAGTGGAAAAACCTTCACTTGTATTTATGCTTAAATGATGAAGAAACTCTTCCAACATAGTGGTTGACTATGTCCCCTGGGCATACATCTAGAGAGAACATTTTATATTATTTTAATCATCTTAGTGAACTTCCTAATTTTACATTTATGGAAAAAGTTACTTTTGCTCAAGAATTTAATGTTTACTGAAGTATTCTCCCCATTTATAAAACATGACTTTAAAAGTAATTTAAATAAAATAATAGCTGTAAGACTTGCTAATTGCCATCAAACTCTAGGAAACTGCAGTAAATAGTTTTCTCCTTATTTCCTATCTGAATAGGCTTGGTAAAGCTGTTTCTTTCACTGTAACATACACAGTCAGCAAAGAATATATGCGTTCCACTGGTGCTATTAAATATATCAGAATGTGACTTAATTTACTTCACAAATAATGTATATTTTATTTTTCCTTTCATATTTCTTAGAATTAGAAGGAGCTAGAATTCCAATTAAAACCAATTGCTAAAAACTTAAAAAATGAGATTTGGGAAATATGTAAATCTTATTCAATTATAGAGAATTTCATGATGAAGTAATGTTTTTTCCATAATGTTTAAGAATTTTCTTTAATGTTGAAATTTTTTTTAATGTGAAAAGACATTTTCTGACTTTTAAAAGAAATACATAAATTAGCTTTATGTTAACCTTTAAGAATTGCTGTGTTGGTATAGGAAAACCCATCTTTTATATAATATGAAATTGGTAAATTAAACAGCATCATTTGGAAGCATTTTGAAAATGGATTGCTAATAGATTTAAATGAAAATTAGTGTTCATATTCAGCATTCCCACATATTATAAGTTATGATATTTTGTGGGAACCAAGTATCTAATAGTAGTGCTAAATCAGAGAATGAGTGAAGGTGGGCTCACGAGATGTAACTAATGAATGATCAAGTAGCATAATTACATAATTTAGCTTCTAAGCTCTAATATTATGTGTACCTGTTTATTTTAGACTCTCCTCTTTAAAAATGCAAATATAAAGTTTTCCTCTATCAGATGGGAAGATTGATAGAATAATTAAAATGGAAAGGCTTTTGTAAAGTACAAGTCAATACGTAAATCGTTAACGTTTCTGAATGATTTTTTAAAGGCTGCTAGTCCATTAAATTTTGAGAATTAATTAATCAAAATGAAAGGAAGCCAGTTTCCCCTCTACACTAACTTCAAAAGTGACACTTGTGAAGTGTCACTTATTTTCAGAAGTTATTTAAAACCTTTGGCAACTGTTTAATAGATTTTGCAAATACTATGTTCATTTTAGTGGCGACTTCAAAGATAAGTTTTAAGTTAGTTTTTTCTAAGTTACAGAAGGATTTTTGCTTATTATTTAAGGAAATAAGTGATACAGACATGTATAAATTTAAGAGGGAAAAACCTTAGCCTTTATTTCTTGTACTATTCCTCCATCCCACTATTATTGATGAGCGCTTTTTTTTAAAAGATTTTATTTATTTCAGAAAGAGCTCGCATGTGAGAGAGAGAGCATGAGCAGGGTGAGGGGCAGAGGGAGAAGCAAATGCCCCACTGAGCAGGGAACCTGATGCGGTGCTCTATCTTGGAACCCCAAGATCATGACCTGAGCCAAAATGCAGACACTTAAGCAACTGAGCCAAGCACACGCCCCTTTGAGCTTTTCCTATCAAAAAAGAAACATATATGAGTACACTTAGTAACACACATTGCTTTTTTCATTAAAAATTCGATGATTCTATACATATTTTTCTGTAATTTGGTTTTAAAATTACCTATCTTAAACATTATTCCATAACAACACATAGATTTTCAGAATTGGTGACTATTACTGTACTATTTTCTGTATATGTATCTTGATGTAATTATTCCCTTACTGAGGTTCTTGTAAATTATTTCCACCTTTATTCTGTGAATGAATAATTATATAAACGTGTGTGTATGTGTGCACACACTATCTATCCTTATATACCTCTGCAGGTACTTTTCTAAGCTAGACTTCTAGTGGTGCTTTTGTTGTGGCTAAAGACTGTAGACATTTAAATTTTTCTTAGGCATTACCTAACACCTTTGACTAGGTATATAAATTTAAACTCTCATAAACAGTTATTAATAGTCCTTTTTCTCAGTACCATCACCAGCACTGAATATTATTTATTGTCTTAATTTTTGACCAATATGATAGTATTTATAAATGATTTGCTGACTTCTCTAAGGATTAACAAAACAAATACTGATTTATCTGAAGAGTCGGACTTGAGTGAGACCTTCTGAAAAATGGGTGCTTAAAGTAGAGTGATCAGTAAATTAGTGTACCTTTAGAGGGTTTTTTTTTGTAAAGGGATCAGTAATGTCTTACTGAAATATGTTGGACTTCATGGTCCTTTAGGGGTGCTTGGGTGGTTTAGTCGGTGAAGCATCCAGCTCTTGGTTTCAGCTCAGGTCATGATCTTACAGTGGTGGGACTGAGCCCCACATCAGGCTCTGTGCTCAGTGCAGAGTCTGCTTCAGATTCTCTCTCCCTCTTCCTCTCCCTACGCTCTTACTCTCTGCCTCTCAAATAAATAAATGAAATCTTTTTTAAAAAGTCATTTTTAAAAACATTGGAATATTAATATGTAGGAAATTCTGATGAGATTTGGGATTAAGGGCTTCTGGTTTTAAGAGAAATGGAAATTTTGATGTTTATTTGGAGCAAAGATGATTATTCTTACCACACATCTAGATTAAAATAAGAACTTCTGATTTGGGGATGCCTGGGTGGCTCAGTTGGTCACAATCAAGGTCAAGGTCACAATCTCAGGGTCCTGAGATCAGCCCCAGGTCCCCAGGTCAGCTCCACATTCAAGGTGGAGTCTGCTTGAGATCCTTTCCCTCTGCCCCCCAATTCCACTCTTGCTCATGTGCACTTTCTCTCTAAAATAAATAAATTAAATAAATCTTTAAAAACAAAAATAAACAAACAAAAAACCCTTCTGATCTGGACTTCCTGCTCCGAGTTTCTTCTTGTCTCCCAGTTCTCCCTCCCCAAAGTCCTTCTGACATATCCTTCAGTTCGCATCTTCCCAAATACATTAAATGTTCCCTGTTGCCCTAAAAGATTAAAAATAATGTAACTTGTGAGTTTGTTAAAAAATCCAGTTTCTCACTTCTCATTTCTGAAGATTCTGATTCACAGTGTCCAGAGTGAATCAGATCATAAGTTTTTACTAGAAATGCAAAGTGATTCTCCAGACTACATGTAGAGAACACTTAAGGAAAGACTGGGGGAAAGTGGTTTGTGTACGAGCAAAGGCCCTTCATTATTACCTTTCTTTCCTTTTTATTGTTTTATCTTTTTAAAGATTTATTTTATTTATTTTAGAGAGAGAGGGGAAGGGTAGAGGTAGCAGGAAAGAGAGAATCTCAAGCAGACTTCCCACTGAGTGGGGAGCCCTACATGGGACACCATCTCACAACCCTGAGATTATGATCTGAGCCAAAACCAAGAGTCAGAGGCTTAACCCACTGAGCCACCCAGGCACCCATCTTTCTTTCCTTTTTAACCTTGAACATATGTTTCTGTATCTCCTAGCCAAATGGAATGTTTTCTTTCTCTCTCCAAGTGGATTCTTCTATCTTTGTACTTCCCCAAGAAACCAGTTGCCTCCCCTTCACCTCATCCCTCAAGTCCTAAGCCAAACCCCACCTCTTAAATGAAAACCTCCAGCTCTTCATCCCACAAGGTTCTGCTTCTACAGTATTTATTCACGTCACACGCTTGACACTTATGGTTTAATATTGTTACTTATGGTTCACGTGTAGTTCTCTGTATCCCTCATAGCCTCTTACATGTAATCAACACTGTAAAAACATTGGTTGGTTGGCTGGTTGGTTGAGTGAGTGATCATGTAATTAGACTACTAGGGAGCAGGTCAAAGACTGCACTTCAACCCCATGAAACCACTTCCTGACATTTTGTAACTCCTTCTCTTCCTGAGAGACTCTTGCTTTCACTGCAAATTGGATTGCTTGTTTTGGTGAATTAAACAAAAGCTGATGCTTACCATATATTTGGGTCTATTAATTACATGTTTAAATCACCGTACATGCTGTGCTTGAGAAAGTTAATCCATACCAAAGGTAAGGTTTTTAAATTTTATTTGAAGTCTAATGTTATAACTCTATACGATCTTTTCCCAGTAGGGTAAAGGCCCAGGGTGCTTAGCTTAGCTTTCTTAAAAGAAAATTGTATTTATGTTCAGAATAATTTCTTATCAGTAGCTACAACATAACATTGTGGTGAAGTCATTAGAATAAATGTATCATTTGTCACGGGCCCAGAACCTTAAGTACATTTGATTTCTGTGCTGTATTCTTGCTATATGGAACTGAATTGTGTAATTTAGCATAGCTCTGAGTATAACCTGGCAGAGTGTTCATAAAAATTGGGATATACTACTAAAAATGATAATTTCCTGAGAATGGAAAATAGAATTAGCATATATTTACCAGTGTTACTCAAGATGGCCTTCAGAAAAGCACCATGTATTGGAAGGAAATTGATCATGAGGTACGCATCTCCCTAATAATGTTTCATGACATGGGAAAATACATACTCTCTTTCTTCTCGATTTTGAAAAGCAAGCCCTTGATAAGTCACCTTGGAAAAATGGAAGCGATTTACTAGTTTGTCATTTTCCTGGACTGAAAGTATTTTGACAAATAAAAAGAGACATTCTTGGGACATATATTCCTTTTTCTTAAAACTAGCAATTTAGGACATTAGTGGAACATCTATGGCCAGGCTGGTCTCCTGTATGTTTGACTGCAGGAGGAGCAGGTGCGCACTTCCAAAGTGGCTTTACAAGTGTCTCAGTGGGGCTTCCCTCCCACGCCTCTGCAGGAGACAGCTCATCTGTTTAATCCTTATGTTTTAGTCAACCTTTCTTATTATGCAGATAGGGCGCTGAGGCTCAGCTGGATTTCGACTCTCCGAATGAATTGATGGGGCTCTTTGATCTTAACTGTGTACTGCATCTGTTTCATCTTTCCTCTTAATACATAGTCTTCCAAACTCCTGTTCTAGCCAGTTGGCGTTCTTAAAATAAATGGATAATTATACAAATAAAGAAATAAGAATTGCCATTTAAAACTCAGGTACAAACTTCACTTTTCCTTTGGAACTTTTTTTTTGGGGGGGGGTCATCATAAACTTCCTTGAAAAAATCTCCCAAATGATTTGATTGTGTAACTCTGTAAGGGACCACCGGATTTGAGAGTATTTAACTACGTGTGTATGAATGTGCGTGTGCTTTGTAGGATTAGATTTGCATAGAAAGTAAGAATGACTGATCTTTGCAATTTAGGAAATTGTATAGTAGCACAGTATCTTATTAGTAGACCATATAAGAGCAAGACGCATACAATCTACTTAGAAAAATCTACCATGTAACTAAAGGATCCTGCTGGGAATATTTCTTTTCTTGATGAGAGTGAGGGAGCCTGAGTTGCAGAGAAAATCAGTTGGAATTAGAACTAATCCTCATTGAGAAATCTTTCTAGGATGTTAAGATATCATCATTGCTTTTAAATAAATCTTTGAAATGAGATATACGTGTTTTCACATGCAGTGGAAGTGGAGGGTTGTTGACGGAACAGCATGGGTTGTTTGCTTACCCATAGAAAGGTATGATTAATTGAATGAGAAAATATGAAATTTTTATCTGAGTAACCTTTGATATTCTAACCTGGTATTTTGGAGACTTGCATGTATTCTTTTTATTTGTAATTCTCCATGAATCCTCATTTATCTTTAAGTATACCACTATCTTGTAATGATAATGTAACGTCAAGGCTGTCAGAGTAATTTCAGCTGAGAGAAAAAAAGCTGATGTTTAATAAGAGCCAGAGGCCCTTGAGAGAATTATGAAAAAGTCTTTCTCTGAGAGGAAGAGTATTGTGATATGGCCTTCTAGTCTGTTAAAATCTTTATCCCGACATATATATATACTAAATATACTAATAACTATTAGTGATTCATCAGAATAAACACCTTCCTTAGAAACACTTAGGGATAAAACATACAGGGAATACAATCTCTGATCATTGCTCTAAAATATTGTTTTAAAAATATTCCGCGAACTCTCTTCCACTGAAAAGCATCTCTTAAGCCTCCGCATGGTACCCAAGTCTGAACTAGGGAGATTTTCTTCACTATTTTTGTACTCCCCATATGGAATCTGAGAATAACTATGCAGGAGGAAATATGAAAGGTTACCCAATCCTTCTTCACACAGAACTACTCTGAGACCCACTAAAGATAGCAATGCTCCTCTCTAACCAACTTAGTCTGTCTTGCTACCAGTTGGGGTGTTCTTTCTCTTTGTTTGCTTGCTTGTGTTTCAGCTGGCGAGAAAAGATCTAGCCAGTACCCAGGCATTGGCATGTGGCTTCAGTATACTTCATTTAGGTTCCATGACTTCATTGGCTATAGTTTCTTATCTCACACACCTGATCGCTGTCCTACTTTTATAAAATTGAAACAAAAATGCCTGTTCTTGTAGTTGATAACAATTTAGTGCTGCTTGAACTTCTGAAAGATACAATTTGGCCTTTCCCACATAAAAAGGATCAGTGCCATCCAAAATCTCATTCTGTTTCTATGCTCTTTTTATGATTTGCCAGTCCTTAGAAAAGTTCCAGTGTATGTTAGAATAATGTCTCTTTGGTTCACTGATGTGACTCTCAGGTCAAGGCAGCCTACTATATTCGAATGTATTTAAAAGTTGCTAAATGACTCCCTGCACGTTCCCTTGTATTCATCAGTTCTGATCCACAGTCATCCTTCACTTACTTACTTCCTTATTACTTGCTAATAGTAATTGGGTAATTCACTTAAACACCATTATTCTACCTAATCGTGAAGGTGATTTTCTTACGTTATCCTCCAGACAAGGGAGGGGAGAAAACATTTGTTTTGAATGGGTTGGTGGGAATATGGTTTCTGTTAACTGCCACTGAAATGGCCTTGTGTGGGCTCTCTGGCCAGGATTTTGGTCTATGAATGTCACGATGTCGCCTCAGTTCTTGAACATCCCTTGTACCCAAGAACTTCCAGAGAATCAGCCTTAGCTCTCAGAAGCTTTCCAAGATTGGAAGTTTGAGTGACCCATTAGTGGGCTGTGTAAAACCAATGGAATAGATCACAGCCAGCACTGAAAATTAATAATTGTAATAATTTTAATAATATTAAAATAAAGAGAATGGAACTGTCAGAGCACACTGAATGTAGCAAATATTGTCTCATGAACACATTTTTCAAAAATTTTCTGAGTGTGTGTGTGCTACTTAGCTCTATTGTAAATATTTTCTTACCATGGGTCTCAGTTTGAAAAAAAAAAAAAAGCCCAAAAAACAAAAACAAACCTGAGTTAGACCATATACCCCTTGTTAGCTTTTGCCTAGATGCTGGGTTTTAGAATTTAGAGTATTATCTTACCATATTAAAATTCTGGGGTTTTTTTTCCCACTAGTTATCATCAAGCAAATCAAGAGAACTAACTCATAGCAGTAGAAATAATAATGAAAGCTTAGCAAATATTTCCAGAATTTTTTTTTATTTTATTTATTTATTTGAGAGAGAGGCAGTGAGAGAGAGCATGAGCGAGGAGAAGGTCAGAGGGAGAAGCAGACTCCCCGTGGAGCCGGGAGCCCGATGCGGGACTCGATCCCGGGACTCCGGGATCATGACCTGAGCCGAAAGCAGTCGTCCAACCAACTGAGCCACCCAGGCGTCCCTATTTCCAGAATTTTTAAGAGTTCAGCCATATCAGCTTGCTGATGGTACAATATTCTTACTGATTAAACCATTTAGTTTTAAGTAATTCTTTTAAGAAGTGGCTGTAAATGTTTAGTTACACAAGAGAAGCATATAGATCACAGAAAAAATATTTTGTTAATATCTTATTTTGTTTTGGGGTCAAACAGAACGAATATAAACAATGGCTTAGGTTGTGGTAAGAAAGGAAATCACAGTTATCACTCACTCTTTTAAAATATCTCAGTGTTAGGGGCACCTAGGTAGCTTAGTCAATTAAGCGTCCACCTCTTGATCGCAGCTCAGGTCTTCATCTTAGGGTCATGAGTTCAAGCCCTGAGCTGGGTTCTATTCTGGGTGTGGAGCATACTTAAAGGAAAAAAAATAATAACTCAAGGTTAAAGTTTTTGCCTTTTCCCTTAAAAAATTTTTTGTAAATATGACCCTTCCTTTATGACTGATGTAATTGATTTTTCCCCCTTGCCTTGTACCCAGCAGGAGTCAGCATAGAGAGGAACCTAGTTGTACTTTTATTGCATACCTGTATTTTATTTGAAGACTGAGGAATGTAAATGCAGAGAGATAAGCATGAAAGAGAGAAGAAAACGATATTACTTGGTTGTGCACATAAATACATAGTTTAATAGTCATTGTGTTTATTACGAAGTGTGTCATTCTTACCTTCTGTAAAGTCCAGGGTGTCCATAACCTTGATAACCCAAGGCCTGCAGTGGCAGGGTCCCTCCAGAACCTGTCAGAAATGTGGAATGTCAGGCTCCACCCAGACCTACTTGAATCAAAATCTGCATTTTAACAAGATCCCTCCCTGATTTACATGACCATAAAAGTTTGAGGATTGGCATATAGCATGAATATTACCAGTTGCTGTAAGGGCTTGTGTTCATTTCATGGATAACATTTACTCTGGAATAGAAAAATTAGCAAGCGGGAAGAACCGGCAGTTTTTCATATCCCAGTGCAACAGTTGACCATCTAACGGTGTTTAAAATTAGTGGTGATGACAGTGATGCTTGGTGCTGATGAGAAAACCCATTATCAAGTGCTCCCAAGTGCTGGCCATTGTGTCTGGCACATCAACCAACCCCTTTAACCATCATCTCTTCCCTGTGAGTTCAATGCTGTTTTATAGACAGGCAGTAAAGGCCACAGGTTGCATGTACACCTGTTGCAAATCCAAGCGTTCTGATGACTAACATCTGTGATTGGTAGTTGCACCTTTTAAAAGTAGAAGAGAGTATTCCATATAAGAAGGAAACATGACACATGAAAGGTTCCTATGAAAGTATCGGTTGATATTTGTTTAGATCATATTTATAATTATCAATGAGTTCTCAAATCTGCATATTTGAAAAGACAAGAACCGTCTTGTTTGAAGCCCATACCAAGCTTTCAGTGGAGAATTTACAGTATACCAGGAGTTGCCCCTTGTACCCTATTGGGCACCCTTAGCTCTGGGTATTCTGCTGGCAACTAGAGGACCTAGCCTTGAGAGCCAACTGCCTATCTGAAGATGGATATGTGTCCATTGTAACATGAAGAGTGCTCCTAACTTGAAATGATTCTGGAATAATCCAGAATGTATAGTTTGTCTCTCATGTGCTGGGTTCGATCCTTTATAAGGATCCTTTATAAGAAAGGGGAGGCTGCTGGAATATCAACAATTTAGCGTTTATTGAGTGAGGAAAATTAACTTATGCAACAAAGGTTCCTGAAACAGCATTGAAATGAGAGTTGAAAGGAAAAGGTCATGTTAGGATACAAACAAACAATACTAAGGGGGCGCCTGGCTGGCTCAGTCGGTAGTTGCAACTCTTGACCCTGGATTGTAAGTTCGAGCCCCAAGTTGGGTATAGAGATATAAAGACATCTTTAGGGGTGCTTGGGTGGCTCAGTCAGTTAAGTGTCTGACTTTGGATTTCAGCTCAGGTCATGATTTCAGGGTCATGAGATGGAGCCTCATGTCGGGCTCCCTGCTGGGTATGGAGCCTACTAAAGATTCTCCCTCTGCTTCAAACTCCACCCCTCCTGCTCATGCTAACATACACACACACATACACACACACTCTCTCTCTAAAAAATAAATAAGTAATAGAACGAAATAAAATCTTAAAAAACAACAACAGTGTGTCTTACAGATATCTGAATAGACAAACTAGTGAATCATGTCTACTAGCATGGAGGGTGGATGTTGTCTCTACTTTTTTATAAAGAAACTGAAATGCCCTTCATACTCAAGTAGCGGTAATGACTTTTTTAAGGTTGATAAGTTTATTAATGTTTTTAAAAGAGCTACATATATATAACACAAATTCATACAGTAGCAAAGAATATACAGACAGCCCTTAACTTATACCATGGTTCGACTTGAAATTTTTTTATTTTATTATAGTGCAAAAGTGATACACATTCAGTGAAACCGTACTTTGAATTCTGAATTTTGATCTTTTCCTGGGCTAAAGGAATATGGTAAAATGGTCTCTCCTGATGCTGGGCAGCAGCTCCAAGTCAGCCACGGGGGTTGAACAACCCATACATAAACTTACAACTCTTAACTGTTTGGTGTCTATACAATCATTCCATTTTTCACTTTCTGTACAGTATTCAATAAATTACAGGAGATATTCAACACTTTGTTATAAAGTAAGCTTAGTATTGGATGGTTTTGCCTAACAGTAGGCTAATAAAGTGACCTGAGCATAGTTAAGGTAGGCAAGGTTAAACTATGGTATTTGGTAGACGAAGTGTATTAGATACATCTTAAACTTATGATATTTTTAATTTTCGATGGGTTAATCAAAACATAATTCCAACGTAAATCAAGGAATATCTGTACTGTGAGAGAGTTCCTCCCCTCCTGTTCCTCAAGTGCCACGTTCCCTACTGAAGCAACCACTGTTAGCAATTTCTTATGTATCTTTCAGAGTTTCTCTAAATATACAAATATTATATACAAACTTTTATTAAACAAAATGATAACATACAATACGCCGTTCTTTCCCTTAAGATGGATCATAGAAATGATTTCATATCATTATTTCTTCATTCATTTTAATGGCTGCCTGGCATTCCACAGTATGGATATAACCTTCTTTAACCAGTTACGTTTGGTGATTTTTTGGATCATTCGCAGGCCTTTGCTGTTGCAAATAGTGCTGCAACAAAAATGAATATGGACATATATGAATATATGTATCCTCAGGTCTTCACATTCAACGTCCTGATTTGTTTTTACTATACAATAGTTACATAATGGGGAAGAAATAACCAGTTAGTATAGTAGGCAGAATAATAACTATACTTGCAAACATTATTTACTATGTGATAAGTACTTTGTCGTAGTCGTTTAACTCTTATAATGCTATGGAGATGTTATTATTACTATTACTGTTTTCATTGTTGTTGTTCATCATTGAAGTGAGAAAACCAGGATCTAAATTCACCCAAGAAGTTTGATTGTGGGCCTTGCTCCCACTGCCAAGCTGTGCTGCTTCCCAGGGATTCCACTGCTCCTTCAGCAATGACAGAGTATTTATTGAATACCTACTGTATGCTAAGCAACTGACATGTATAGTTTAATCTTCACAATAGCGTTACAAGGTGGTGGTATTTTTTTTTTTTTTTTTAACAGAGTCTTAATGAGTTTTGATAACTTGCTCGAAGTCCCCGAGCTGGTAAATGAGGAGCCGGGCATGGGACGGAACAGGCCATCTGACTCCTGAGACCACGGCACAACAGGAAGGGAAATGAGGTATTTGATTCTACAGCCAGTAGGCCAGAAGGCAGGAAGGAAATAAGTATTGTATGAGATTTAATTAAACAGATTCAAGTGACCAGAGGGACTAGGAAGGACTGTTGCAGCGGCCAGCGGAAGCTGGTGCGTGGTACCCAGATAAACACCTAAGTAGGATTTAGTTGTCTGTGTGGATTCCCAGTGGATATTGGTGCAGGCTTCTCCACGGACAGTGTGTTTCCGAGTCCAGATTAACGTGTTCTCACCGACTCTTTCCATCTGAGCAAAAGTCCACACCCGTGCATCACATCTATATAATAAACAGTCCATTGTGAGGAGGGGCACTTGCAGGCCCTAGAGAGAGAGCAGCCTAGGTGATTCTGCTCTGCATTGGTATGCATGCCCCCAGGCAGAAATCAGCAGGCACCACGTTGGAAAAGGAAAGGAAGAGCCCTGAGATTCCTTGAGGTGTTGTCCATTCCTCCAGGTCAGATTCTCCTATTTCCACTTTAGTTTTTCCAGCAGTCCTGTTTCTTTATTGGCATGGCCTATGGCAGAGCTAGGGCCTGCTTCTTAAGACCTGTATGGTTTATAAAAAGTCACATTTATGTATTCATTAATATTATTATTGCCATTAGTTTTTTTACTGATGTATATTTGACATGAAATGTTATATCCATTTGTGTGGTGATGGATGGTGACCGCACCCATGGTGAGAACTGAGTAACATATAGAATTATCGAATCCTTATGTTGTACACCTGAAATTATTCCTGTCATTATTATTTCATAAATCCATTTTACCACCTAGGCTCTATTTCTGTGTCTGGTGGGTTTTCCTTGTTTCAGATTGCGCCGTTTAGTTCAGTGACTCTTTGGGGATTTTCATAGAAAAAAATAAAATTATAGGTGTAGGTCGATGTGTCTGGATTCTTTATATGGGGGTTATAGGCAAGATAAGAACAAAGATATGTAATAAGTGTTTACTGCAGGTCAGGAGATATGCAAAAGGTTTTGTATGCACTATCTGATTTAATACCAGAGCTCCACCAGGAGGGTGTTATTTTTGTTGTTCCATTTTACAGATGGGGGCTTCTATTCAGACTTTCTGAGATGAACAATTGTAATGGTGTCAAAGCAAGCTCCTGGGCAAGAAGAAAACACTTTCTCATCCCGCAAAACATACTTCCTCCTCGGATATTTCTTCTTCCAATCTTTGTCCAGATGCACTCAGTAATCAGTATATGTACAGTCCTGGACTCTGCTGTTTTTGTTCACTGTAGTCATAAAAAGTTGATTTCCTCAATCATCCCATTCTCACGTAATGACTGCATACACCTAATTGCTGTAATTTAGTAATTTCCCTCTTTGGGAATATTAGATTGTTTTCATTTTCTCTTATAGACACTACTGCAATGAAAAACTCAGTGTAAGTACTATGTTTTATCCTGAATTTCTTAGGAAAAAGTCTTTCAGTCAAAGAATAAAAAAGCTTTTGACTCGTGAAGTTTCTGAGTTAGAACTATTTTCACAGGCACAAATAGTGAGCAAGACTGAAACGCTTATTTTGGAATCTTAAGAAAAATTGTATCTCAAACTCTTTGTAGGTCTGAATTGGGGGTTTTTTTGGGTATGTTTAAAGATACAATTCTTGAATGAATATGTGGGGATCATTGATCTATAGTAACAGACACAAGGCCTAAAGAAGGATTTTTTGGCATTACTTAAATTCTAAGATGGGTAAATTGGGCTTTGGGGAGGAAGGTGTGTGCAACAAAAATGTTCATTCTGCGTCAACATGCATTTCTTGAGAAACTGCCGTGTGCCAGGCCCCATGGTGGTCATCAAGCCTCTGACAGTGAAGGTGATAGTCTGCTCATTTCCCAACAGAACATCACTAAAGGTCATGTCTAAGGGTTTTTGTTGTTTTGTTTTGTTTGTCCTTGAGACTGTGCTGCAGCATACCCTCAGCCTCTAATATCTCTGAATCCTTTGTTCTTTTGCTTTCATGGACTCTGACGTATTTCTTAAATGCAGCCCCAGACATAAAGGACAAAGAATATCTTACTCTCAGAAAGACATATGCATAGATATAATTTCTGGGAATTCCTGAAACCATATTTTTCTCCTCCCATCTCTGTTCTGGTAGGATTTAAGAAACACTTTTATCTTCCTAGAATGAAAGTATCTTGCTCTGTAGTTTTGGGGATCCCTACATCATCTTATCCCTGTCGTATATAGCTCAGACTGCATCTAAATACATTTATCTTTTCAGCACTTCATGCTAAATAAACCAAACGCAGGGGCTTTGGACCTTCCATTACAGGAATATCCTCATGTGGAAATAAAATGCAAATTTAGATACATACCATGATTTGTTAATACAGTACACTCTACCTGCAATTTTCACAGGTAGAGAACCATTTTGGTCCCTTTAGGGAGCCAAATATATAGAATTCCTGTTTAAAATGTAATTCAAAATTGCATTTTAACTTTTCACCAAATTCTTCCATCCCAGAAAAACCTACTGATTTGTTGATAAATACAATTTTATTAACATATTGTATATTACTCGTTTTAAAAGTCTGCAATGTAAATGTTTTTAATTCACTGATGTTGAAACACTTCAAAGGGGAAAAATAATCGTTTAGTAAGTATTATATTGGTTTAATGGCTTACCATGCAGATCAAACTCTTTCCTGGTCAACTGAATGTTTCACTTTAAAAAATATTGTTATGTCATTTTACAGGAATGTTATTAATATACAATTCAATTTCAGTAAGTTCATTAATGTATGTGTGTTTATATCTACCAGTCGATTGACCAATCACACTTCTATATAATTTGAGTTCACTGATTTTTTTTCTGAAGGGAAAATTTGTATTAGGATGTAGAGATGTCTGTCTCTTTATCTAAAGTTGTGTAAGTTATTCTTAGCTGCAATGCCCAAATTAGTTCCTCATAAAATTCTCTGTAAGTATGATTTGAACTTATTTGTAAGGGTTAGTTCCAGGAATGGGAATTTATAGAGTACTCTTGCTGATGAAAAGGGGATAGATGGAGACAACTTCATAATGTCAGAATACAGTTTCCATGGGTTGACCTAAGGCTACTTAGCCATAAAGCTGTCTCCGCTGGGTAACAATCTGTTCATAGACATGATCAAGGTAATGCAGATGTGGAAAAGAAAATACAAAGGCATCTGAAAAAGGAGCTCTGATAGGTTTTTTTTTTTTTAATTCTCCTTAAGTTTCTAATATCCCATATCCTTAACACTGGGATTGAAGTACTCTCTGTTGCAACCTTACACATAGCCTCCTGTTTGAACTCAAAACCCTAGGAACTACATGTCTGAGATCTGAATGTATTCTGGGTCCCAAATCAATCTTGTCACTCCTCAGAAAGCAATGCAAGATAATAAGTAGTATTCACCTGATTGCTTTCCTGCTCCGAGACAGCTGGTGACGCGTGTCTTCCTGATAACCAGGAGTTTCAGATCTAAGGCAGGGATAAAGGGAAGCTGGGAGCTCGCAGAATCTAAATTTGACAGTCGATGGCTGAGGAGAGGGTCAGAAGGGATAGAATCTGTGACACGTATGAGAAAGGAACAAAATTTATCTGTTCTGGTTGCAATGATTAGATGTCTCTTTGTCTGGCTTTCTTACAGCAGTTGACTGATTGTACTCACCAGCTGGCTAATATCATAATTAACAAAGTTGCTACTATATCTGTAAAGTTTAATCGAAAAATTTGCCAGTGATATGATAGCATTGTCACAAAGATCACAAGGGACACGGAGTTGACTTTTGCTCAAGGTGGAATGGCAAAGCCGTATAGGCAAGATGAGAAATCGTGAACTTGTTCAGCCAAAGGTACGTTTGTTTGCTTTTTCATAATTCCACACCTGGGCTTTCTTATTCAGATTTTTTTGTTTGATGGCTTGTGGATTCCGTTTTGTTTTGTGACCAAAATGATTCGTAAAAAGATCCACATGCATCTTGAGCATTTACATCATATTCTCTGAAAGCTTTGGGGTTTTTTCCAAATCTGGGAATTCAGAACTAAAATGAAATGGCTTTCGATACAGAGAGTAGAGTATAAAGCAATGTTTTGCCTGTCGTTGTGTCTAATCTTTATCGGTTTTCAGATTAACTGTTTGTTAACAAGTATCAATTGAACCTTTTATATCGTGTAGCCTTGGATTCATTTTGCTCAAAAATAAGAGCCATTGCTCTGCTTTTCTGTTGTGTTAACCTCGTTATAGGGGTGAAAAAAGCAAGCATAGTTATAGAAGATGTGGAGGTCCTATTTCGGTTTCAAGAAATGCTCAAAGCAGTTGGGAAGGAAGGCTGGGGTCTCGACTTTTCTCAAAGTAATTGGGGCTTTTTACAATATTTAGGAAGACCAGCATATCTTAAAATCTGCTATTCCTCAATGCCAGTCTGGCCATTGACCGTCATACCTGTATTTTCTTTTTTACTGGGATTTGCTTTGCTTGATTGAATATTCAGGCTCTGGGGAGTTTCCCAAATTATAGCCATCACATATTGCTAATTAATGAACTTGAATATTAATGAGAAGGAGCGTGTGCCTCTGTATATGCCTGTGTGCTTCCTCAGAGTACAAAGAGAGAGGAAGGTTTCTCAAAAATGATGCAGAAGGTGAAGTTTGGGCTGTTTATGCTGTGTCACATAACCGCTAGAATACCAAAGCAATCAATCTGCAGTATAATTGGGACTTACCCTGAGGTTCTTTGCTTCCCTCTCTGGTCGTCTAGACTGGTATATCATGGCAAAAATAAAGCAAAATTGTGTGTGTGTTTGTTTGTTTGTTTTACCAATGCCATTTGTTGTGTGTGTTAATAGCAGTTTTTTAAACATAATGAAATAACATTTTGGAAACGAATGCATAGCAATGCGTATTTTTAATAAGCCCATTTAAACTTTCTCACGGCTTTATTCCTAGTCATGGGAGACTAGATACTCTGAATATATTTATTTGAAAATATGAAAATCAAATTTCATATTCTCAAAACTTAAAAAATGAGCCACTTATGGGATTGTGAATTTTAAACTCTTTAAGTGTCCGAGTAATAGAAAAAAACTGTTGAAATTTTGGCTAAAATTTGACTCAACACATTTCCAATCTTCACTAAAATTTAATGACGTTGATAAGAAATGCTGGAAGTGGAGGTTTAAGATATCATTTTATTATATTCTGGATGTCATTTTCGGAAGAGAGTGTTATTCTTATGAGAGAGAATCTCTTTTTTTCTTTGACTTTGCATTTCTCGCCTCCTAGTATCTGGTACATAATAAGCACTTGATATATATTTATCGAGTGAACAAATTAATGAATTTAAGTCTTTCTGCTGCTGAGCAAATATGGTTAACATTTGCTTCCTCCAATCAATAACTTTTGAACGCAGTAAACATTATGGATAGAAACAAGGAGATGAATGGCATAATCACAGACAATAGGGGGGATTAAGTTCCTAAAATGATATAATGTTGTTTTAACCTAAACCTCCATAACATTTTGTGTCATTGAGATTTCCTATTGTAAGAACTCGGTTGGAGTAGCGAAGGTCTATGAGGATTAGAAAAAGCCAGGAAAGTGGTTCACAGCTGATGCACCCGTTCTTTTAAACAGGATTATCTCCTGAGATGTGTAGAAATGGACTCTTATCAGAGTTTCAAAGGAATTAATATTTTTGGTAAAATGTGCTAATGTAAAGAGTTAGAAGATTAGTGATGCATAATGAAAGCAGTGCATTCTTTCGCATGGAAATAGGAATATAATAAATGTCCTGCAGGTGATTGGGGCTGTAGCAATTTTATTGAAGATTAAAGTTTGATTGACCTTTGTTAGGGTGATTAACCCTTCTGAAATTAAAAGCTAGAGCTGAATTATTCTGGCCAATTTAAATGCAAACATTGAGTGAGTCCTATGTCATTCAACTAATAATAATAATAAAAAAAAAACCTATTTTAATTTTCATTTTTGCACGTCTGAATGGGATGCTGCTTTGGAAGGATCATAGCTCTGGCGAGAGCATCCCAGTGGCAGGGAATATGGACTAATGTATAGATAATTGGGAGCACGTGGGAAGCATCCCAGGCATCACTCCTCCTATCCAAACATCAAAACCACCACCTCAAAAAAAGCCGGGAGCCTGAAGGCAATCTCCACACACTGAAAAATGCGTGCTCTCAATAGAAAAACCGATCTAGAAATGTCCTGAAGAGGTTAGGAATAAATAACAGGGACATCTCTATTCTAATCCACTGCTAGCCACCTAAACTGGGTATTATATCCGTATTAAATCTGTATGACATCTCCTGTAAATGGAGGCTTTGTGGTATGGTTGCTTATGAAGCTGTTTGTTGCAAACGTTGATTTCTTTCTAATGTTTAGAATTTCATTGCCTGTGATCTCTGAGAGTCTAGAAATATATTCAGTATCTTACATTAGGTCCAAAAATGTTATAGGAGGAGCAAACTCTCGTTGTTTACAAAGTCATGAAATGGTTGGGTTTTATTTTTCTTCATTAAATTTTTCAGAAAATTTGTGAAAAGTTACATATTCACGTCACTGCAAAAGCTGTTGCTATTTTTCATATCATGTTAAATTTTTTTATTCCCAAGTCAGTGAGTTGTTTAAGTCCCACCACATAGTGAACAACATCTTCCTTTTATGTGTCTGTGGACTATTAAAATGATAATACAGGTTCTCTTCATTCTATATGTAATTTACTTCTCTCTCTTTTCATCAAAGCATTCACTCTGAACATGTCAAGGGACGAAAGTCCCAAGTATTACAGTGTAAAAATTAAGAAGCCTGAGGTGCTATGGTTTATTTTTATGCAAGCTTTTCATGTACCCTTTTTAGCATTTTTTTTCTGAAAGATAGGCTTCTACCCCAGGCCTATGCAGAAAGTCAAAGATGAAAATCCTGTGATAGAGTGAGAGGGAATTCAGTTGGCAACGTGACGCTGGCACCCTCCAAAGAGCGGGGTGATACCTTGCAGCACAGATTAATAATCTGTTTGGCTAAGATCTGTTTGCTATAAAGATAATTTCCTAATTCTTAATCATGGGGCTGGTATTCAACCATAAACTGTAAACAAATATGTTGTTCTGTACCTTGCCTGATAAAGTGTATTTTATTAGATTTAGGTTGGGTACATTAAATTGTCCAACTTTTTAAAAACCCAGTTGTTCCGTGATAATACTTTTCTTATTAGAGACACTTCTCACTAAAACAAACAAACACTACTCTAAACTCAGTCTCTAAAATAAGCACTATTCATTCTTCAGCTGTAATTCAATAATCCCCTCTAATTTGATTATTCTTATTTTACCTCTTACCAGAACTGAATGAAAATAATTGGGGGCATTAAAATTTATTGTAAACATGACATCCTCTCAGCATAAAAAACGAATATGCCAGTCTACTGATAATATCTTCTGTGTGTTGCCCTCAGTTACCAGCAGTCTTTCCCATAAAAGAAAATATGGCTTGAGAAGGCGAGATTCATATTGTCTTGGTGTAGAGAAAAGATGTGCTGAAAGAGCAGAGGCAAATAAGATTATATTTTGTTAAATCCCAAATCCAATCATTTGTTTTGCTTCAGTGTATTTAGAAGACATTTTTATTTCTTTGTTGCCTTTGTTTCTGGCAATCTGTTCGCCTCTAATCCACCCAGTCCCAGACCTGACATTTTTTCTTATGGCTGCAGAAGAACATTCTTTACCATTAACAACCAAAATTAATCCATTTGATATTTTCTTGAGCCGCATATTTTCATAGGAGTCTTGGTGCTTAAAAACCAGACTGTCCTGAGAGTGACCAGTGGTGTCATTTTATTCACTGCATCTTGTATGGTTTGTGAGTCAATAATTTAATGCCACAAAAATTTAGAGTAGACCTACTATGAGCAATCGGATGGTGCGAGACCAAAAAGAGACAAGTGGCAAATGCAAGGATTTTCAAGGTTTTTAAAATCCCTCATGGTCAAGAACTTGTCTGAATTTTTCAAGATGTTATTCTCCTTAGCGAGCAGTGCTTCTAGAATAAAATTATTTGGTTAACATCAGTCAAGTGAATTTTTTCTTGTAGTTTGTTTGACAAAATCATAAAGACACTCCGGATACCGTAAATGCTCCGATGTTAACTTCCCAGCTAACTGTGACACTTCTGAAGCATCAGTTTTCAGGTGAATTGGAAGGTGACCTACTGGAGTGTAGTGACTTGTGGCCTGTTGGGGAGGTGCATTCCATGCCACTTGTTTTCACACCACTTCTGCATAGGACTTTGGAATATGGAGAACTGCTTGATAAAATAACTTCTGACTAAAATGCCTTTAGCATTAGTCTTTCTGGAGCCATCACCAACTAATCTGTATGGGGTGTCAACAAGAATTATTTGGGTACCTCATATGTACCACATATCCCCTCAGCGCAGTGTGGGCCCATGAGTCACGTTTTCTGGACCAGAAACTGAGACTGAGGGTGGAGAGCAATTGGCCTGGCTTGGAAGCAGGTGCCATATTTCAAGGCCTTCTTGAAACACCAGAGCTAGCGTTGCTATATCCGTAGCATCCCGCTTTGCTGAAACTTGGTGACTGTGAGCACGGGGATTTGAGATGATTGCAAACTCTTCTCTCAAACAAAGGAATTTGCTAAATTGCAGGGACTACAAGGAAAGAAGGAACTCTCCCCTGATTTGTTCCTAAGGGAGAGAAGAGGTACTTTAGAATGATAGAGATTATTCATGGGCACATCCATGCAATGAACTTGACTTGGTTGGCTCATTTCATGGAGACTAAAAATTGTCCTCCCCAAATATTAATCATTTAATTCATTGAAAGTCAGCCAATAGGCTCTTCTTTAAAAAAATTGTCTTTTAAAATGTTTGTACTTAACTGTCTTTCATTTGAAATTTGTAAAGAATTCTTTTGAACCCAGTGAGAGTCAGAGGTATCCCCACCTCGCCTCACACACTGTCATTGGTTAAGCAGTTTAACAACCCTTGATAAATGTGCCTCCATGTTTTTATGATCCCTCCTCCTGAAACTGCATATGAGCCCAGAGTCTGTCAGATTGCTCTCCCATTGGGAACTGCCCAGTTGCTTATACCAAATGAGTTTAAGGGAATATGTGAAAAAAATCTTGATAGATATATAGATAGATAGATATAGATATAGATATAGATATTGTATGGGGTTACTGTAATGTGAGAGAAAGCCATCACGCTCCTCTGGCAGAAACAATTATTGTCCTCATTTCCTAATTTATTATGAGAACAAAAGAGTTAACATGGGTTAAACAAAAAGTAAACCTTTGCAAAATTAGCATAGGAGGTTCCAGAAGTTTGGAATTGACAGATCAATTTTCAGTTGGAGACTTGGTCCACTTTTTAAAATTGATTCTTTTGGTCTGTGAACCCTCAGAGCTTGGCTCAGAGGGGTGTGATAGGTCTAAAGACATCTCTGTTTCTACCTACAAGGGCCTAGGAGAGTGCCTGAGACATGGTAGGTACCAAGGGAGTGTTTGTTAAACTGGATCATGATTATTACCATCAAAATAAAGTTAAGGATGTTGAACTCAATATTTCCTTATAAAGTCCTGGGGTTTGCACTAAGAAAGAAATCTAAGTTTCAGAGTTGGAAAAGAGAAAAGGGAAATTGAGATAGATGATAGATGATGGATAGATTCCAATATCTACTATAGAATTCTTTTGAGAATGACCCGATTTTTTTCTTTACTTTGACTTTAATGCTTAAACCTGCCCATTTCCTTCCACCCTGAATTGTTAGTTACTGGTTACTGATAACTTGCCAACAGCTAAACTAGTTTTTCTGAACTGACTAGAATAATCAAAATTATCAGATGGGTTTATGCTTATAGGAAAATAAGAAAAATGATTCACAATATTCATTTTGAAAATGAATGAAAAGGCAACTAGAAGGCATTGTGTAGAATCAGGGGAGGGGTGTAAGAGTATTTGCAGGAAAATTAGAAATTACTCTTGTGATTCTAACTTTAAATAAAAGTCCTTTGAAGCAGAGAACAGTAAAGTGTATAAGAAAACGAGAGCATCTTCCTTAAGAGATGCTAAGCAAGATGGAAGAACAAGTTTGACCAACATCTCTTCTAAGTATATAAATACTTGAGAATTCATTAACCATTTGAGTCCTGCTTGATGATGATTAAACCCTTAGGCAGATGTGAATCAACTTCTCTATGTGGAAACACTGAGAGAAACATTTATGAAAAATATGATCCAATTTCTGAAAATACAGGCCAATTAAAGTTTGAGATTTAATTTAGGAATTTTGACTCTGTCTGCATGATGTATATATTAATGATGATTTCTCGCCCCTCATTCTTCATCTTCATAAGGGAGATTTTTTTTACTTATTGACATATTACTGAAGAATCTAGCTTTTCTCCAAAATTACACATTTTTTTGCATAAATGTGCCTAATTACCTGAATTCAGTTTTGATTAGCAGTGTTAATTGATGCAGCTGTGGATGGTATCTGTTTACCTAAATTACCATGTGCAAACAGCAATATGTCTGGAAGTGAATATGCTAAACTGAAAATACTAATTAGCTAAGACAGATTGTTATTCAAGTCACATCGTGGAGCTTTCTAATGAAAGCCTAGATGTGTCAGGGTTTTATGATATTCAGACAGAAACGTCTATATTACATATGATTTCTAAATTTAATTCATAAGAACAGATGGGATGTCAGCCAGGGTTCTTCTTTATTCCCGTATTAATGTGAATATTTTACTCAACCGGCGATATATTCGTATGTTTTTTTTCTAAGAAACTCATTGTGTGCTTTGACAGTGTGCCAGCCCTGCACATCCAGACTCCTCTATTTCTTGACCAATATATTCCCAGATTACATCCACCCACTGTCCCAAAGTTGAAGATAAATAGACGACCTTGCAAATTTAATCACATCAACTGGTTAATTTAATGAAATCCAGTAGTAGAAAGGTTAGTTAAACAGACCGCTTCCAGTGAGTAGTATTTTAGGGGTGTTTTCTTTTTGCATCCCAAATAAATAATAGTAATAATAATATTTTGATCATAGGGTGCTTAGGAATCACTGAGCACTTTGCAGTTCTGGAAGGTAAGTTCTCAGTGCCTTCACGTTGTCTCTCATCTTCGATCATTTAAAAATGGGTCGCAGAGTCATGCTTATTTTGAAGTGCCCAGATTTAAAGTATTACAGCTCTTACTATGTCTTTGATTCCCATTACCTGTGTCCTAAAGCATGACCTGCTTTGCTTAAAGTTTCTCTCCAAAGAAAGCATTAATCTTTTACCATCTGCTGTGGCACTCAGGGCTCATTAATGGCAAGGTAGCTTCAAGGTACCCAAAGATTATGGTACAAATCCTACACATCATATCATGAAGAATAATGGACCCATCCTCCCTTTCCCAAGGGGCTGAATAACTGTGCTTAATACATAAGAAGTCTCTTCTTCCCAAAGGCTTGAAAATAAGGCCTCTTGACTCAAACTTAAGAGTTTAAGATCCCTTATTAGGTATTTTAAGATGCCATGAGCAAAATGGGGATAATTTTCATGATGCAAATTTGAACATAATTATAGTTTGGCATATTTAATTTAGGTTTAAGTGAGAATTATAATTACCAAAAATCAAATTATTTCAATTATGCTAATTTCTATTCCCAAAGTTTTGTGTCATTTGGGTTCTGGAAGCTAGGTTTAGATCCAGCAAAATTACAATCAAATCTAGTACTGAAAATAAGGAATTTGTGGAAGTGACTGCTCTCGTTACATTTTGGCTATAGAAATGTTAAAGTACAGTGAACTGGCCCCAGAAACCGTCAAGTCCTCGAAATAGCCTAAATCAAAGTTGAAAAAGGGACATAAGTCCTGCTTGGACCATTGATCTTCCATTTTCTGTATTAACACCAGTTAGTTGTAACATAGCATTGCCATTTGCTGTCTAATCAATGAAGCTCACCCCAGATTTTTTTTTTAAATAAAATTTATGTGTATTACAATTATGGTTATTTAATAGCATGCTTTGAAAAGTCACCTTCAAAATTGTCTTGACTTCAATTATCATTTTGGCATTCGCCTTTTCAAAAATGCCTAATATAAAATTCCTTTATTCTGGAAATATTTCTTTTTGAAAACTTGGGAGTATTTTGTTTCCCAGCAGCTAAAGGTAGTTTGCCACACGTTCTGTGGGTAGTCTCAGGCAGTTCATTGTTAAAGAACCAAAATATGTGTGTGTGTATGTGTGTGTGTCTACATACTTTCATAAAATCGCCTAAATGAAGGGTTGAATGTAGACACTAACATCCCCCAACCAGTTTGATTGTTGAATGTGTTTACTGTCATGCTGCTACACTCAGTAAAGCGACTTCTGAATAAACCGAAGTCCTCTTTCAGAGCAGAGAGAGAAGAAGGAAAGTTCTCCCTGCCAAGCTCATCCATCTCTTCTATTATCAGTGATGTCTGGGGCACTCTTTGCTCATCATGAGATTCCCTATATATTTTAGTAAAAGTTTTTGTTTGTTTGTCTTTGTCTCTTTGTGAAGATGTGAACTTACTTGGTGTCAAAATCTCTTCCATAATCTTTGTTGACCTGTGTTAGCATTTCTACACAGAAACCTTAAAATGGGAAACCAGGTCAGTGATGTGAAATGTAAAATGGAGTTATGGAGTGTTATCAGACATTGCAATGAATTGTCTTTAGGCAAATCACTTAACCTCGGTGTGCAAATTAGTTAATTTTAAGAATAAATATAGCTATCTTTCTGACTTATTAAGGATTTATCACTTCTGCCCAAGGTTCAATAGATCTGTAAATGAAGTGTATGAATCTTTTCTTTGAACTCTAATTGGCATGTGGGGGAAGCAGGTTAGACTGAGTTAAAGGCTGAGAGACTTAATCCTTTGAAGAAATTTTGATTTAGTTTTATTACTTCTAAGTATTGCTAATGTATTCTAAGATTAATTTGACTCTTTGAGTGCTTCGTGTATGCTGGTTTCTTTTCAAAGGAATAGACTGTAGACTCCTTGAAGGTTATCTTTTGCTTCTTTGTTAAACCTTCCCCTGTACCTTGCATAGCTGTAGGACACAAGAAGTGGTATGCACACAGTGGGGAGCACCTGAGGGATGCCTGGAGTGAACTGTGGGTACCAGTGAGTCCAAGTCATGGCCATTAACCCCATTTATAGCTCAGTAACCTAAATTATAGGATATTGTGTATTTCCTGGCCCAGCCGTTGTAAACCCTCTGAAGATACATTAAAAAAAAAAATTTAAAAAGTTAAAGCTCCTGGTTTTTTTTAGAAAGTTGCATGTGTTTGATCAGTTTATGTTTGGTCAGAGGAACCCTAACATTTTACAAAGAACAAAATTCATTTGAATTTGCTCTCGGATAAGCATAGCATATGCTACACTTGAATTAATGCAAATTTCAGATGAATAGGATTTGACCTGGTAAGCAAAGCTTTGTAAATAGGCAGACCTGAAGATTTTGCCTCTGTCATTTGCCAGCAATGTGACCTTGGGGGGCATTTCTTAATTCTTTTTGGGCCTTAGTTTACCCATATGCAACAGAGAGATAATAATACCTATCTAGAGTGGTGTTACAATGAATAAACCACACAATGTATATAAACACATTAACCCAATGCATATCATCAAGTTGGCACTTAATAAATAGTAGATATAATTATTTAATAAAACACGATAGCTCTGCATCAAAAACCAACAGAAATTATTAGAGAAATTTTCTTAATGTGACATTCATTAACTCTTAAAGTCTTATGCAGCAAAGTGATTCAAATTTCCCACCAGTATACATACAAACCCATTTTGTCCTGGGTGTATATATGTGCATGTGTGTTTATATACATACACATATCATTTACATAAGAATGAAATTAAACACCTGGCTTCTCAAGGCGTGTTATACACAAACATATCTTCCTTATGTTCATATAATGTCTTACAGCTATGTAACATTTCATGGCTCAGAAGCAATTCTGTACACATGATCGTATGTGATCTTCACAGTAACGAGATAGGACAAGTGACATTACATTTTTCTTTATAAATGAGATAGGCAGAGATGTTAAGGGACTTTCCCAGAATCACTTGCTACAGTGAGGGACAGGGAAGCAATGAAGGTTGGAGAATACACTCAGAGACTTTTTCTGGACTGTTCAGGAAAAAGAAGCTATTAATGCTGTTTCTCCATGCAACATTAGCAGAGTAACATCCTATGTAAATATTACCGTATTTAAATATAGGGCTGAGGGATGCGTATATTGTGAAATCCAGGACATTATCCATGTTTGACAGGTGGAGTAGAATTTGTTTCTCCTCAGTAAACATGTGTTAAGATATTCTGACTCATTGCCTTGTTCACAATAGTTAAAGATTACTATTTCCATCCTTACTACTAGGACTTTTGTAGAAATGAGGTGAACTATATTTTGAAAAGCTGGGACCAGGAATTTAGGTCTCTTTCAGGCCTGGCCAAGAGCCCAGAGGTGGAAACATGGGTACATGTGTAGGGATTTCTTATGAAATTAGCACCCGGAGCCAGATTTTAGAAAAATCTGTTCTTCCTTCATATAAGGAGCTAGTAACAGGAAATGGAAAATGACCCCAAGGAAATCATCTCATTCATATGTTACTTGTTATGTTGGGTTAAACTATTTCACTGATTCCACGAATATTTCACAATACCTTGTGTTTGTGAGGTATCCCAAAAGATACTGTAGGAACACAGAGTGTAAGACACGATGTGTCAAGGACTTCGAATAACTATCTTGTCATTATGTACCTACTATTGCAACAGGATATAGTTCAAGTGGCAGATTCTTCCTCCTTTAATTCTAAGATCTTAAGTAATACATGCATTTGTTCATGTATTCATTCAACAAACATTTATTCCTCCCTGCATGGGTGGTGGAATACAATGTGGTCTCTGAAATCAGATGACCTGGGTGTAGATCATTGGTTCTCCACCAGTTAGAGGTGGGGCAAACTATTTGAATCTTCACTTGCTTGTCTTTAAAATTAAGTTAATCATAATAAGATGGCTATAGGGGTTAACAGTATCTGCAAGGCATTTCCCACTCTGTGGGGCACACACAAGTGCTGTCATTTCACCAAGGGTATGTTCCTTCATTCAAGGGATGTAAAAGTAGTTGGAGTGGACAGACACGCACACCAAAAGCAACTCGAGAATTCTACGTGGCATTTAAGGAGGTACAGTCTAACATGGTCCAGACTCCACTGGTGCTGACAGAATGTAGAAATAGGAAAGGTCTTTTCGAGAGAGGGGAGACGGTAGCAGAAATATTTTCTGAGCAGTGTAGTGTCTGAATTCTAACCATGACGTTGTCGGTATGTGTGGCCTGATGAGCATCTCCCTGGAGACCACTGTTAATTTAGGAGCCTTCAACATCTGTGCAGTTTCAATAGGACCAGAGCCCAAACCTAAAATCACAAAGAACACAATTTCTTATTTCTTATTTCTTATTAAGTGTGGTTGAAGAGGACAACATCCTTCCCTGGGCTTTGATTCATGAACTACAATGGAGGCTGGGTTGTTGCCTTTTTGGGATAGCAGGCATGGTAGAGTGTTGGTGTATTTGGACTTTTTCAGGGTTCTTATGTCCAGAAATTCCAAACTAGATTTTTGTCATTAGCTTGTCAGGCTTGTCTTAAGCCCACTTAATGAAGTCTGGCCGTGGAAAGTCTTTTATGTTCGATGGCCTTTGTGCTGAGTCTCAGCTACTCTCAACTGTGGCAGAGAAGTTAATGAAGATACCACAGTGCTCGCTTGTCTGCTGCTTTTGAAAACACACCTCGTATGTGTTTGGGTATTTAAATTCTGTTTTCTAGCTTTTAGGGTTTATATCCTCGTGGTGCATTCAAGTGCTATGGAAATAAGACCAGATGGATGTGACAACCAGCCATTCGGGAAATTACATACACATTACATTTCAGAAAACCAGTGTACATATGTCTATCTGGATGCATTCATATGCTGGATTATTTTTGTTGCAGCCAAATGGTTGAGATTTCAGTGAAGCAGTTACTTAGAATGTCAGCCTGAGAATTCCTCTCTGAGGAAAAGCAGGGCCTGTGGTGAGCTGTGTGTCAAACACAGTGAACATGGGGACAGAGTAAAGGTCACCCCACGTTTCTCTACCTTCCTTTAGTTTTCTCTGTAGTGCAGACTATGTAGTTTTACAAATTATGTAGTTTTCTTTTTTTTTTAATATTTTATTTATTTATTTGACAGATCATAAGTAGGCAGAGAGGCACCAGAGAGAGGGTGGAAGCAGGCTCCCTGCTGAGCAGAGAGCCGGATTCGGGGCTTGATTCCACAACCCTGATATCATGATCTGAGCCGAAGATAGAGGCTTAACCCACTGAGACACCCAGGCATCCCTGTAGTTTTCTACATAGTCCATAGTACAGACATTATATTATTAATTTTTTTTATTGTCTACCATCCCCCTGAATGGAAATTCTATAAGGAGGAGTTTTTCTGCCTTGTTTAATACTGTAGTGCTTGGCACATAGTAAGCACTCTATATATGATAATAAATAAATTGGCTATTGCTGAGATAGTGAAATGGTATTTAATCTCCCCTTGTGCTAAAAGCCTACATGACATGAAGGTTATCTTTTGTCTCTGAAATGATGAACAGATCATTGTGAATAATGGGGCTGATAGTCACGGTCATGTCTACCACTCACACAGTGTTTGCTCTGCGCCAGGTACTGGTCTGAGCACTCACAAAGACCTTTGGTGTGGAGGCTATTACTCTCCCTATTTTCTGGAAGGGAATCTGAAGCACAGAGATTCTGGTGTGACAGAGCCAAGATTCAAGCCCACCAGGCTGTTTTTCTATATCTCATGTGTCATCAAAGACTATTTTCGGGGTTTGAAAGTAAGTCTTCCAGGAATCTATCCATCCTTTCAATTAGCAAAAAGTCATAACCAGCAAAAAATCTACAACCACAGTTATTTCTGTGTTATTCTTAAATATGCTGCTCAGTGCAACCCAGTGGTGCAAGGAGTAGGATGCCCATTTTACTCTAAGAAGTAGAAATCTGGAAAGGCAGTCACATCTCCTACTTTGTATTATTCTCTCCATCGAGTTGCCCACCTACTTGCTCTTCTGTGGAATAAGGAAAAATGATGATAAATGCTGTAAATAAATACTCTGAGTTTTTTTGTGCTTGTTAAAATACTGTGTTAACAAGCCCCAAAACATATTTTCAAGCTAAATGGAAAAATTGGTATTGTGGATTCTACCTTGGCTTACTCAATGTTTACTCAAGTTTTATTCTCACTGATGCACATGGCAACAGAATATTCAAATTTAGCTCTGAAATTGAAATATATTATAGAACTTTCAGCAACAAATATGTCTGCACAATTGGGGTTGGTTAAATTAATATTGAAGATTAGTTTCTGTACCTCAGCCCAGACCTCCCAGGGTGGTGTAGGCTTTGTCCCGGGTGAGTGCCAAAAGTCGGGAGTGGACAGCATATAGAATGCAGTGACCAATAAATGTTCAGGAGAATGGCATAGTTTTCAGGGATAATTTGTGTAGTGGGGGAGCAGTGTTCTATTGCGAGAGGGACCATATCCTCACAAGAATTGGGAATTTTGTTCATGACCTGTACATTTCCCTGAAACCTCTCCTGTTGTCTACCCATATAGCCATATTACCTTACCACTTCATTTTTCTGATACCCCTTTCAGTTAGTCCAAGTGCCCAAATCTGTCCTCCTACCTCCCTTCTCTTGAATTTATCAATTCCATGAAATCCCATTCAAAAATGAAATAGCCTTATTGGGGCTTACATTAACTCTATCCATTCTTTTTATATAATATGCACTTATATATTATACATTCTTGGTATTACCTAATATGGTAGAATATATCAGTTCCTGCCCTACTAACTGAACAAGATGATTCACGCAAAATGTTTAACCATAAGAAGCATTTGGTAACAAACCCCAATAAATGGCATCTATTATTAGGCATCAATTCTCTATAAAGATATTCAAATACATTGAAAGAAACTTGGAGAATTTAATTTTACACAAGAACTTTTGGATGGGCTCATGATTTTTCCCATTCTGGGTCAGATAAACAAAATCATATGTTTCTATTAAATTACATTCTCACACTTAATCATCATACTGTATCTAGTATGGTTCCTCATATCTTCTTTTTCATATATTATAAAATCGGCCGGTCCTCATGTAACAATTATCATCATCATGATGAAAACCATATCTCAACAAAACACAATATTTACTACATACTTTCCAATTTATAGGGCACCTCCCCTTATGTTTTCTTCTTCTCACAGCCCTCTGTGGTTGACATTGCAAGTACAGGGGAGACAAATCATATTGCTAGTGTGGGACAGATCTAAGATTCAGAGTCCAATTCTCAGATTGCACATCATAGTGATAAATGGGAGATCTATCCAATCATTAGTACCACAAAGAATTTTTAATTACATCTGCAAGCATGTCTCACCTTCAGAGAACAGATTTTAGAAAAAATATTTTTTAATTAATCAGTGATTGAGGCTGACCTTAAGGAATGTAAACATTCTCTCCTGTATCTCTCTAGTTGGTGGCTGTGGAAAGGGTTCTCAGACACTGGCTTCCAGCTGACCCCAAGCTCTTCTAGCAGACAGAAAAGCAAGCATGTAATCAGGGTATGGAGCTAAGAATATTTGCTATTTTATCAGAACTCAAATATGACAAGGCCAGAAATATAGCAGATTGTGGCATTTTTTTTAAAAAGACTTAATTTTTTTAAAGCACTTAACAGCTTCTAACAAAATTGAGAGGGAAGTGCAGAGATATCCCATATACCCCTGCCCTACTCATGCATAGCCTCCCTCACTATCAACATCACTAGAATGGCACATGGTTTTTTACCAAGGATGAACATACATGACACACCATAATCACACAAAGTCCATACTTAACTTAGGCTTCATTCTTAGTGAGGTACATTTTGTGGGTTTGGACAAACATATAATTACATATATCCATCACTCTAACGGTTGCATTGCACTGTAAATCCTCTAGGCTCTATGCTCTGCCTAGTCACCTAGTCACCCTCCTCACATCACCTTTGGCAAACACCGACTTCATTTCTGTATCTGTAGTTTGCCTTTTCAATAGCATCATATGGTTGGAATCTAACAGTACATACTCTTTCAGATTGGCTTCTTTCAATTAATAATCTGTATTGGAGGTCCCTCCTTGTCTTTTCATGGCTTGGTAGCTCATTTCTTTTTAGCACTGAATAATATTCCATTATCTGGATATACCACATTTATTTAGCCATTTACCTACTTAAAGTCATCTTGGTTGCTCAGGTCATGGAATTTGATGAGGAAAAAATTCTAGGGATGAATGGGTCTTTTCATTAATATGTCTAATACTGTGGTGTTGCCATGACGCCACATAAATATGCCTAACAGTTTTATGAAGAAGGGATAAATGAGACATGGATTTTTATAAATTATTTGTGTTGTCAGATGGGAGGAGAAATGGGAATTTGCCAGTTTCTTATGAAACACCGGTCAGCCGGTGACAAAACATTCCAGTTAACAGGAAGGATTGTCTGTGGGTGCAGTGTGAATGCTTAGTCACTGCTGGGCAAGAGAAAGTAGGAAATGGAAGAGGATGATTTAAGTAGAGCTGAAGGAGATAATGCCTCAGTCATTATTATCAGCTAATCATTGTTGCTTTTCCATCATGTACCTCAAATCTTCATCCTTGAAGGGCTTATATCCAAGGTAGATGAATAGTACTGTTTCTGCGGACTTGTATTCCTAGACATGGAGAATATTTGAAGAGTATGCATGTGTGTTGGCAGGAGATTTAATCTTCCCACCTATGTTTTCAGTCAAGGAAATGTTAGCGTCAAAGTACATTTTGTGATTTTGACTATTTTGTTGTGGTGGAAGTGAAGAAAAAATATTTTGACCATGTATGAAACAAATGAAAAGTCTACCACCTGAAAAAAATAACCAATGGAGGTTGACTTGGAAGGTTTGCTTTCATGTTATCAAGCCTTAACAGAACTCTAGTTCTGAAAGCAGAAACTTCGGGAAGAACGATTTGAAAATGTATCAATAAAACAGAAGGAGATTTTAGAGTTTTCAGGAAGACTGGCCTGCCCATTTCCCACTACTCACCTGGAATGGTTTTAAACTTTGAAAACAACATAGAACAAACTATATTTGCACGTCATTAGCATTAAAACAAGCTCCCCACCCCACCCCCCCATAAGAAGTCAAAATATCCTTCAGGAACAAATTGGTTGAGTCTCAAATCCTTTTCAAATTGCAGAAGAGAACATGTTTTACCTTACCAGCGTATGACTGGCAGACGGTTGAGAATACCTTCTGTATACATATGTATTTATTTGATTTGTGAAATAGGCCCTTTTCCTTCATAGCCAGAGGAGCCATTCTCAGAGAGCATGCAGGCAATCAAAATATTTTCAAATCCCAAAAGCCAAAGAAAACTAGCTTTTCATTTATTTACTGGGGGTGGGCCTTTGTAAACATTTTCTTTTTGAAACTGGCCCTAGAGGGCAGTAAGCTGGGTCTCCATTAGGCCGGAGTGGAGAAAAAGGATAAGGATTAAAGGACATTCAGCAGGAATGTCCTGCAAATGATGTCCGCCTGAAGATGTATAGTCAGTCAGGTAAGTCTAAGCAGGCGAAAGTAAACAGAGGACGGTCTGTGTTCATGCAAAGCATCCAAAATGTTCTGAGCAAAATGCTTCTCACAAACTTAACTAGGTAGCATATTTGTAAAAAACAAAAAACAAAAAACAAAAAAAGACAAAACAAAACAAAACCATACATGAGGGGGTTTCGCCACCCCAATCTCAATACTGTATGTCAGCAGTGTACTAAGTATTGATGAAGGAATATAAACATTCAAGAAATCAATGGGTATTTTTTGCTGGACTTCTAACTGTTGACATAGAAGCAGGTATTAGATAACAAAAAAGGTAAGTTCCAGATCTGTTCTCCACAGAAAGAGAACGAAGTGACTTAAACCAAGTTAGAGTTTCAAATCTCTACAGAAGATTTCCTTCCCATTTTATATGCCAAGAGACCAACACACACAATGTTTGTTAAGTAATTAGCATCATGCAAAAGTTCAAAGTTGAAAACAAGTTGAGAAAATCAAAGGATATTATTGGCAAAGGACCCGTTCGTAGCATTCTAATTGCTGTACAGACAGCCATTAAAATAACTAAATATTGAAAGAACTGAAATCATGTAGATGGTGTCCAGATATGGGGACACTGACTATTTTGACGGTCAAGGGGCTTCTTCAGGGAATTCACCTGTATCAGATACTTTTAAAGTGCAGTTGGATCTCATGGACCCAGAACAAAATATCATTATTTTGAGGCATTAATAAATGTCTTTAGCCTATACACTCATCTACATACATGCAAATTGGGAGTGGGAAAGTAGGCTTACCAAATCCCAGAATTCAAAATGTATAGAGTTTTCACTAAAGCCATTGAGGAAGGAATGGGCCTATGATCACTGAACCCCTGCTATATTCCAGGTCATCATTATACAACCTCTACTTGTCACAGCTCTCTGGAAAGGAGACAACACAACTGCTCTTTTGTAGAAAGAGAAATATGAAGTTAATTGTGGGGTTTTTTCCTACATTTTTTTAAAGATTTTATTTATGTATGAGAGAGAGTGTGTGTAGGGGGAGGAGTAGAAGGAGAAGGACAAGCAAACTCCGTGCTGAGCATTGAGCCCAATGCCAGGCTCAATATCAGGACCCCAAAATCATGACCTTGAGCCAAAACCAAAAGTCAGACGCTTAACCAACTGAGCCACCCAGGTGCCCCTGAAGCTAATTGTGGTTGATGAATTTTTCCAAGGTTACCCAGATCAGATTTTTGAGTGAGGGTCATTTTCAAAGACCATATTCTTCTTTTCACAGCACATATGCAAGCTCACCATCTTGAGAGGCTATACTAACTCAAAATGGAAAAATGATCAGTGATGTTTATGGTTCACGGTTAGCAAGCGCTAAGTCCTGCCCCCTTTCATCTGAAGCTCCTCAGTGCTCTTGATAATTGAATTGCCAAGCCTAGCATTTCTTATGCCATCTAGGGAAGGATAGAAGGTTAGCTAAAGGAGAGGGGGAAGAAAAGAGATGAAGAATATTGGATCTGTCTACTCGGTATTTCTTCTCTTAGAAGAAGTGTAAGGAAGACCCTTGTTTTCCTACCTTTTTTTTTTTCTGTCTAAAACAGAAAAGGGGTAGCATGGAGTAAGAGTAAAGAGAGAAAATTGATGTAGCAATGATGAAGAAAACAAGAATGTAGGAAAGGTGGTTTGGGGTTTTTTCTCCATTTCCCTGGCCATCCCACCCTTCATTGAATGAGAATATTCTGTTTCAGGCTTTCAGGCTGAGGTTGTCATGTGAGAAGTATATACTAATTTCATATTTTCTCATAACTTTCTTTTGAGAATAAGCATTTTGGTTTTCAGCTGTTTATTATTTCAAAGGCATCTATATGCTAATATATCTTATGCTAATTATTTTCATGTTTTCCCCTTAGGTTATGCTTCATATCACCCACCGGGGAGGATCATCTCTCATGCAAACTTTAAAATTTGATTTTGCAAATTATTCAGAAAAATTTAAGCCATGCTATCTCCCAATGTAGGAAGGAATACACTCTGGAGATTCCTATAATTCAAAGAAAACGGACCTGGATAACATTCGGGTTCTCATGCTACCAGAATCCTCTTGAGAAGGACAGCCAGGTACACAAAGCACTTAACATTGTGACATTGAAGTGTTGGAATAATAATCAAAATAAAAGTCTAATAATGGGTTTTTAGAAATTGCTAAATTGTTATGTTTGATCCAGAGCTGAGAAGGGAAAGGCTGTTTTCATTCTCTTGGAGTCTGAGGTGTAACTGTTTCTACTGCTATAAATACCATATTTTAATTGTATGTCATCATTTCTTAGCATCATTGCTAGAACGTTAATTCTAATGGTATGAACGCCTAAAGCTGAGTTTCTGCTCACAGGAAGAATCTGGTAAAAGAGGAATTTCATACAATAAGCTAGCCTGACGTTTTCTTCCAGCTTTTTCTTTACAGAGATTTTTGTTGTTATTGTTGTACTTTGAGAGTAGGTTGCAATTAAAAAACAAACCAACCAACCATAAGACATTAGCCTGTCTTAAAAACATTTTTTCGGGCATCTTCTCTGGAAGATAACCAAGGCTTAAAAAATGACTTCTCGCCATGAGATACTAAAACTTAGATCACTTTGGAGGGTCTTTTACATTCCTCCCTTGGTTAAGAACTAGATGCCTTTTGTCCCCAAGCACTTTAGGGGTGCAAAGAGAAGAAGGCCCACACTTCTCTGTATTGTTGTCTGCCCGCTCTGCACTTATGGAAAGCAAAAAAGCATCAGAAGCACTGGGGGGCTCGGCCTCCAGACTCTGGTTCATTTTATGTGCCAGCCTCCTCTTCACCTGCTCCTCTCTCCACTTCTCCGTAGCTGCACCTAATTTCAGTTCTAGTTTCTAAATGCTTTCACTTGGAGAACCTCAACAATGACTTCATTCTGTCAGAAGTGCCGCCCAGCTGCCGCTGTTTCTCCTCTTGGCTCCTGTTAGTGCCTCTTGAGCTCCAAGACAGCTTTGTCAGGAGGAGAGTCTCCTTTCAGGGTGGGAAGAAAGGTCTTCTCTGAAAGGGAGCCTGACAAGTACACCAGGCTCCCCTCCAGACAGGAGGGGCTCCGCGGGCACCTACTACTATACAGACAGGTGTAGACAGGTGCCTGGACAGCATGTGCGGGGACCGCCACCCAGCATTTCAACACGTACAGTCACCACTTCTCCACACACAGGTAGAATCGGGGCTGGGGATACGTTTGGTGAATTGGTTAGAATAACTGATCACCAATTAAAGGCACGCCAACAGTTTGTTGGAAGCTGGTACATACATTCCGTTGTGATAAAAGACTTGCAGTAGTTTATGTACTAAGCCTTTGTGACCTGTCATTCTTTTCTTCTCATTCTGCTTATCTGCCCGTGACTACACAAAATGGCTACTCATCTTCATCTACCCTTTTTAAAATGTGTTCAAAGAAGGATTCATTGAATGAACACATTCAACCTTAATGCAGCCCCAGCTAAGAAGAAACTTTCTCTTCTTGCTCTTCTCGGAACACAATTCAAAGATAGTTCAAATAGAAAAGCAATTTGTGTACCATTAGGCTCCAAAATGTATTAAGGGTGGGTGAACCATGCCATCCGATGAAGGAGGCTGCCATGAGTGTGTTCTTCCCTTCAGGTACTAAACTCCATAAGGACAGGAGAGACATCTATCAAAAACTGTTAGCCAGTAGCTCTAGAAGGTGGCTGCATTGTGTGGACTGTCAGCCAGTGTTTGGTGGGCATGACTCAGTCCATATTAGCAATGAAATTTGGTTCAACACAGCTCCAGAGATGCTGTGATCTGTGAGGAGCGGGACTCCTGGGTCCAGCCATGCTCAGGGGATATGATGCAAAGAACACAGCTTTGAATAATCGGGACTACAATCAGAGAAGCCTGGAGCTGAGTCCCACGGGAATACCTTCTAGTTTTCTGACCCAGATGACTTTCCTGATCTCCTTGAGCCTCATTCTCCTTGTAGTTAATATGGGAAGAAAAAAAAATCTCATTTATTTAAGTTAACTGGGACGATGAAATGAGACAATAAATTTGCATGGTGCCCATACCTAATGAATGCTCAACTAACGGTCACTACTTCTATTATCATTATTTTTACTAGTGATGCTACTTTAAGGATTGTTATTATGGTCATGATTAATGATATTAATGGTTGGGAGAAATGCTCAAAATTTTCCCTTTGGGAGAACTTAGATAGTGGAAACCAAAAGAGGCACGCATGAGATACTTTTTCTGCTAGTAACACAGGGCTCAGGAAATGAAGATGTGGAAAAACTCGAGTTTTAACTGTGATTCCCTGGAAGCCTCTGAACCATCACAGAGTGTCCATAAACACACAAGGTGAAAAAAATTTGAAGTCCACCAAATTTTACTGCTTGTATCTAACCAATACCAGATAGATTCAGGTAAAATAGAAAAAAAAAAAAAAAGTTCTCTTGGAAGAGAGACATTTAATCCTCCCTGCCGAGAATTCAGATGTCCCACTCATGAGCTGGATTTTCCCCTTGTCTTTGGGGTACCCGAGATTATGAAAAGCCATTTCGTGATTGGCTTCGTGTGTTGCTGGTAATGGTGGCGTGTTGATTACGGTGTACAGCTTGAAACTCCTGTATTTCGCGAGGCGTGCCAGGGATCAGAACAAAGGCTTTCTATAAGAAAAGCCGTCTTGCTAGTTGAAAAGCCCTCGTGAGCTGCCAGGTCATCTTCATGGAGGCAGAACATCGTAAGAAAGCATGCAGTTGGGTCTGTAGGCCACTAAAAAGTTTCAGCCTCACTGCCAAACAAGAGAAAAGTAAATAGTCTTGTGTTTGCCTCTGAAACACATGGTCCTCACAGACAGAAAAGTCAGATGTTAATTAAACCTTCGCAGGGTTAGAAGAGATCATGCCATTATGTATTGAAAACTGAGTTTTGACTTAAGCCTGCCCCCCAAAAAAGACCTGCGAATGTATTTGCTAACAAAGGTTCTTACTGCATACAAGCTGCTTTTAAAGTCAAATGGCAAATCTTTTTTTCTTTGTATTTGGAATGGTTCTAATATATTTTGAGTATATAGCTACATATTTCATTTACTTCTTACTGTTTCCTGTGGATTTCCCTCTTTCATGAAGCCAGTCCTCAAAGGAAATGCCAACAATAAATTAACATCCACACCCTGGTGTATTTTATGGTGTTTCATTTTAATCATTCATACTTGGATTAAAGTGCAGCACCCTTTACCTTTCAATGCTTAGCATATAGTAGAGGCTAAATAAACAGCAAGGAAGAGAGATCATTTTACTAAAATTAGAGCAATACCTTCCTAGATTTTCTTTGCATTCTGTCATTCTTCTGTGAAGTTGGTATGATTTCTCCTCAAATAGGCGAGATTTGGGATTGTTCACAGTCACAAGTGAGAGAGCAAAATAAGAGAGATTTTCATTTATAAGATTGTCTTTCTCTTATCTAGTGGTCTTGCTTCCCAGACTGTCCGTCTGTCTCTGGAAAGCAAAGTCAATAAAAATGATTAGAGCTGGCATCTCACAAACGTACACCCTTAAACCATGAAGCAGTAATGCTGTGCAGGAAATATTTTTCTGACCTTTTCAAATTGCATCCAACTGTCTCGGGAATTTCTCAGTGACTAGAGGTAATAAGGTTCAATCCGTTTTACTGGCTGGCTTCAAATTTAGTTCCTCCGAATCTCCAACTTATCTGTTCTCTGCATCTTGGCTCTGGCATCCATTCAGCACAGAAATCCATGCATCTAATCTTCCCCCCACCCCGGCCCCCCACTCAGGTTTTGCTAAAGGATCACACCACAGAATTTACAACCTTGACAACTCTGCACTTATAGCCCCTTGAAAAACAAAATACTGGCAAGGGAAGTGTAGTGGGCATGTTTTCTTTTCAGAAGCCCTTGTTGAATTTAATTAGCTTGTAGGTTTCATCTCTGTCTTACATCTCAGTTTTTACCTGTGTGATTTATGCCTCAGTAATCTTCATTATGTAAAACTTTTTCAACTTAACTGTATCACAGGCACTTTGTAGAATATTAAAGAGGCAAATATATGTGAATTTCTTTTGTGTTAAATTGATTTTTGATTTTTTTAATTCTGTGAGTCCAAATGCAGTGGACACATTCTCCTCCAACACCACCCCCTCCCCCCGCCCCGTAAGGATGGGAGTCATCCAAGTGTGACTTGCTAAAAGGCAGCTGGGCGGCCCCATTCTTCATCGTGTTCCCTGAAGGAGAACAGAAAACAAGCTGGGGACACATTTCTTGACCTCAGGAAAGTGTTGGATGTCAGGAAGCCTTGACAAGGAGTTAAAAAGCTTGTCTTACTTTTCATATTGAGAGCATCTCTGTGCTGAATGCGATTCTGGGGTGATATCAGTGTTTTCCTCATTTGTAGGACAACCAGATTCAACACATACTGTGTTTTGTTGCTCCCATCCATCGCCTTCGCACTGCCTTGTGCAGCGATGATTAGAATCTTGGCTGGAAGTTCCTGTGGTCAGTGGAGCTTAGAGCATCTTTCTGGAGCCTCTCTGTTCGTGGGCAAATAGCCATCAGCAGGGAGAAATCTTTTTGAAGTTGCCCTTCTAAGAGTCTGTGTTTGCTTGCACAATAATTGTCAAGTTTGATCATTGTAAGATATTTGGCTTTATAGAAATGAGATCATTTCAAACAACTCTTCAGAAAATAGGTTTAGAGGGAAGAGAAGGAAGAGCGGGCATTTTTCTCACTCGCAGCAATGTATTATTTTCTTAAAAGAAAGTGAGTATACCTCTGCGAGAGTTCATCTTCATAAGAGCCTTTTATTCTTCATTAAAAAAAAATAATGGAGTTGGTGAAAGTTAAAGAGAATCGTGCGAAGTATGCTTAAGAGTATGAATGTCTTTGGGGTGCTTGGGTGGCTCAGTTGGTTAAGTGCCTGACTCTTGATCTCAGCTCTGGTCCTGATCTCAGAGTCGTGAGTTCAAACCCCGTGTTGGGATCCATGCTGGGTGTGGAGCCTACTTAAAAAAAAAAAGAAAAAGAAAAAAGAAAAGTAAAAAAAGATATGAGTGTTTTTTGAAGTTGCTATTTTTATCTTAGGAAATTCAGCCCATCTTGATAGTAGACGTGGACCTTGAGAGGGACAATTGTCCTAATGTCCCTTTACAACCCAGGAGTGGTTAGCTGCTATTTTGTTTAGTAAACACGAGGTATTTGGCAGTTTTGCAAAATCAGATTTACCCACTCTTCGCAATTCAGGATCAGTGTTTTTATCCCCAGCTGGGGCAGAATGAAGACTTCCAGGTGATGTCCTGGAGCAGATCTGTTCCTATTATTGACAGGTGGTACTCATAAGAGCTGTTCATGCAGGTGTGTATGTGCCTCTGCATGTCACGCAACCATGGGTGGGGCTCAACCATGGGTGGAATGTGCAAGGTGTGCTCACTAACTTGAATTTGGGGCTGGGAGACAACAACTCCAAAACCAAATGGATTCTAAGTTCTCCCTGGGGACCTCCTGTCTTAGTGCATGGCCGACTTGGCTATACCCATGAACCCTCTCAGAACAGGGAGTGGCTTGGTCTGTGGGTTTGGATTTTTGCACATTGAGCACCTCCTCTTTCCCATTTTTCGGGTCTTTCCTACCCAGCAGGACATGGAGGTAAAACAAAATCAGTGTCCAGCCCTTCCACCGCAAGAGTAAAGTGATTTGAATTTGGTGGAAGAAAGGAAAGAGGTGGAGCAAGGGTCCACTTGTCATGGGTTGTTTTGTTTTGCTGGGTATTCTGAGAGTTTGGGGCAGGATTAGAGAAAGATTGAGGAATTCCCAGGTGGAGAGGCACAAGGGGAATGAGAAGGCTGATTAGCAGTGCCATGAGTAGGAATGGCTGTTCCTGGTTGGGTAAGTGCTATTTCCTGGGTGCGTCTAGATAACCCAAAACCACACACTTCATCGTCTGAGGAGCCCAGTAAGACGGGCCCAGCTATTCTCAATTTACCAGTTTACTGGGGCACAAAGTGATGCTTAAAATGGTTGAAACTGAGTCTACGTCAAAGTGGCAGGGGCATTGTGCAAAGAGGATCATTTTTATGTGAAAAGGAAGGAAATAACTCACTTGTACCCAGTGGGCTTTGGAATGTTTCCTCTTCCTCTTTCCCCCTCCTCAGTCACCTCCTCCTTTCTCACTTGGCTTCTCCTCCTTTTTCTTCTCCAAGAGAGAATCAAGGGAGACCACATTGTTAAAGCACCATCCCACGGTGTCTCCTGCAACAGGCAGACATTCTTCTCTCCTTAGTCACAGAGTCGCTTACGATGGAGCTACTTACTTAATGATTTTGAAAGTTTAATAAGGGCCAAGAGTTCTGCCTCTCGTGGCTTATATTCTCTTCACACAAGGTAATTTTGATTACCCTGAAACAATCATACAGATGGCAGAAGATGGTGATTATATGCTGTCCTGACAAGTTCACATTCAGCCCGGCCGAATCTGTCTTTCATCTGAGCTAATGATTTACCAGGGAGAAAGAATGGATTGAGGGGAGCAGAGGCACAAAGATATTTTTTGTGAGTAAGCCAGCAAAACCGATTTCTGCAAATATTATGTTTCTAAATCAGGACTGAACTCCTTTCATGAAGGTCGCTTCTTCTATTTGCCTCACGTATCAATATTACAAAAATAAACATCCCCGATTGCCAAAGCCGGCGTGGTATTGAGGCCTTGGCTCAATGGAGATGTCGATGCCCGAGGATTCAATTTCACTCTTACAGCGATAACTAATATACTCTAATTTGTTTCTCAGTGAAGGGGCTTGGTTATTTATTCCAGGTAAACTGGGCTGCTTCTATTGCCACAGCCTCAAGGAGTCACAGAGACTGAGGCTGGCATCCTATTGGGGCTCCTTTGTTCCCAGGCATATCAGAAGACAGAAAACAGACCCAAATCTTCAGCAGGGCAGTAGACTCTCAAAGATCCCTCACCACTGTTCGCCGCAAATATATCTCTTCCCACAGTGCGTGCTCTGAAAATTTGGACCGCATCTCACTTGTAATAAGTACCCCCTTTAAAAAATTTCAGACAGAACTACACAGGAGAGGCCACGGTGTGGCTTTAGATGGAAAGATGATTTCAAGGCACCTCCTCCTCCTCCCTCCCTCTCTGTCTCTCTGAGGTCTCTTGAATATGCATGGGATCCCAGCACAGAATTCTTCCATGAAAGCCTTTATGTTTGCACATGTCCCCTTCGATTCCCACTATCATCCTTACTGGAAATAAACTCAAAATAATCTAAACAAGGAGAAATTGTTCCGAAACTATCTGCCACACACGGTTCATCTCCAACACTTTGCTTTCCATCACCGCTGAAGGAAGGGAGCTGATGGCATGGGCTTTAAATCTATAGATTTAGTTGTGGACACCTGCCTGTGCTTCTGTGATATACTGGCAATCTCCACTTTCTGTCCAGGTTGCAGCAGTATTTATCTTTCCTTAATTGGAACCCCACTGATACCCCATGGGATTTCTTCCCGTTGGCTAGGCGATGTATCCATATAGACATAGAGCATAGCCACCATGGTCTATGGTAATATTAAAGTCAGAAATATCAACATAGGGATCAAAATTAAACCAACACCTAGGCTAATGTAGTTTCCAGACTGCCTTTAATATTACTAGGAACGCCCCCATTTTTCTCAGTGTTTATCCTTGGAGTTAAAGCAAAGTCCGCAGAAATTCAAATTAAATACGTTTTATCACAGTGTTTCCTCTCTATTTAATTCTTCACTGCATTGCTTCCAGAAGCGAGGGATGCCTGGTAAAATTACCAACTATCACACGTAATGAACAAGTAAACAAGGAACACAAGAGTTTGGGCACTGTATGTGGAACTGTTACCCTCTTATTACATCTTCCTTTTTAAGTGAATGAGTATAATAAGATTAGCTTTTGCAAATGCCTGGAAAGCTTAATTTTATTAAAATTACATTAATTAAAATGAAATGAACATGTAAATCCCCTTTATCTTAACTTTCAGTGTCAAAACAGGATTCATCACCTTGGACATCAGAGGGCCCCTTCATTGTCTTGTGGTTACAGCATTTGCTTGTCCCTTGTGCTATTTTTATTTTTGTCACTGGAGTTCATGGAGACTTAATCATCAGCCCTCTAATTTTCCAGAAAAAAAGGGAAATATGTTGATTATTGAACTGGCTGCAGAAAAGAGGAGGATGAAGAAGAAGAAGGAGATCAATCTGACATTGTAGGTTAATAGTAGGGAACAAAACACATTCATAATTAGAAGAGAAAAGGACTTTCCTTGTTCATTCCAGTTTATAATAAAAAGCCCCTCGCCAAAGTGTCTTAGAAAATAATGATTCAGACTGAGTCGAATTACCGCCTAGCAGATTCTATTTATCTGTAGCTTAAAAAGCAGCTGCGTTTTTGTAAAAAGCAATGAATGTGGCAGTCCTACTTAAAGGTAGAAGAAAAAGAACACCCCTTGTTTTGTAATAAGGGGATTTTCAATTTAAAAGAGAGAGCGAGCCTGTTGTGTGAAGTACGGTTATTACATCCACTGTATTCTATCTCACCCACCAGGAGGCTAATAATGAAGGGCTGGGGAAGGAGGCCAGTGCTGGAAGGGTTATCTCCCAGCCTCAGATGCTGGATAAGTCGAAGGAAGCAGAATCGCTTTTGGATGACATTCAGAAAGGCCGGAGTGATTATTTGGAAGAGAAAAGCCTGCCTATTCTTTTCCAAGGTAAACAGTTCATTTCATCTGTTGGCTGCATGTTTCTGTATAAAAATATGTTTATATGAAGATATCTATAAATTTTGCCTTTAAAAAAAAATCATTTTAGGTGTGTGAATATTCCCCCAGCCTGCCCGTCCACTGATGAATTATTAGCGACCTGCCTTAGACAAAGGATGCGTTCCAGCCCCACCACACCTAAAGCCACGCTTTGAAGGATCTGCCAAGCTCACTTTTAATCAGGAGAAAGAAATTACCCACATGGAGTCCGCAGAAAATGAGAAAGTAGAGCTCATGCTGCGAATAATTCCAGCAAGTGCCAAGGGGCTAGTTGAGGAATGGCTTCATGAAGTGAATATCTTTAGCTTGTACTTAGGGTTTGGTTAGCGTATAATCATTTTCTCTTTTAGGAGCGCTGACGATCCTAAGTGTCTTTCCTCGCTAAAGAGTGCTCAGAGCATTTGTCAGGACGTTGACAGATTTAATTTCGGCCTCATCTTTGTTGTTATTTACTGTGACTCGATTTACGTTTGCAAATGTGCAAAAATCAATTTAGGCGGCGAGGCTCTCCTGAGCCGCTGGCTGTTAATCGCTGTGCGTGTCTGTGTGTCTTGCTGTTGAGTGCCAGTCCAGTACTTCTGTGTGTATGTGTGTGCCCTTGTTCTTGTCATCTCTCCGTTGTGCGCGTAGGTTGGGGGGTTTGGCCAGCCAGTGCATTCTCAGATGTTCTCCCAGGCTTTCCTTTGATTTTTGGACCAGGAAAAAAAGAATGTGTCACATCATGATTAATGGTCAATCTGAATTTTCAATTCATATGAAGGGAGAAGGGGGAGAGGATAGCCCAGTGATGAGACTAACCTTTTCCCTTTGGGAAGAGCATGATTCAAATTAAACATCACTTTCACTGTGAAATTAGTTTGAAGGCTTCTTCCCCCACCCCCACCCCGGCCCCCCACTGTGTCTGGTTTAACTCCTTAGTGCCTGTTCCTTCAGAGCGGACCCTTCCATCCCCCCTCTGTGCCCAAGTCTGCTCCCAGGAGGCCATAGTTCCTCTTCTTTTGTCTTATTTTTCTAAAGACCAGGTCCAAGAAACCAAGAAAAATTTTTTTGTCTGTTTCACTGTTTTAAAAGCGTCATTACTCACAAGATACGATTTCCCCCAAAACATGTTATTTCTTTGTGTCCCAAACGAATGTTTCCAAGAAATCAAAATAAACAAATAAATAAGTAAATATGTAAATAATGTTCTTCTTTTAAGGATAATTTTGCCAGGGAGGAGGAAGAAGAGGGAAAGCAGGGGATCCTTTCCAAAGAGCTTTTGAGGGCCCTCTGCTTTATGCCAGTTTCTGCCAGCCCAGGGAGCCACAGTGGAAGAGCAGCAACCAAAAACCCCAAGTTTTCTCTCGATTCTCTAGTTTCCCACATAACCGAGTCACAGGATCACCATGTCAGCCGGCAGCAACTTTGGCTTCAAGCAAGGACATGCCGGGACACTCCGAAACTACCCTTCAGTACATACTGGTCCAAGGACTCAGGCCCAGACTCATAGAAGGAACCCGCTGTCCGTGGAAACGCTAGGCAGCTTGCCCATCTGGGCACATTCTCGATGCCACAGTTCGGCATCCTCAGGCTGTGATGTTCTTTCTGCAGGTTGCTGGGTTGCAGGGAAAGGGAAAGTGTAGAAAAGGCTAAGTTGAGGCTGGTTCATTTAGTATCTTTTCTAAAGAAAGAAGTTAGGGGCTTTTGAATTCCTTCCCTATAGGAAGAGGGGTGTGTCGGGGGAGGGGAGCCTCCTGGGGTGGGCCTGTGGTGGGGGAGGGGAGGCAGCTGGAGTGGGCTGTGGCAGGGAGGGGAGGCAGCTGGGTGGGTGAGGTAAGGGAGGGGAGGCAGCTGGGGGCAGAGGTAGAGGTGGAGTGGGGGAGGTGGAAGGTGGAGGCAGATGAACAGCTGTGTTTATTTTAATACATATCATTTAACTCTCACCTAAAAACAAATTGGAGAGGTTTGGGAGTGCATTAATCTGGACCCAATTAGCATGTCTTTCTCCTTCAAAAGTGCAACCTGAGATTAATGAATATAAAGTAGAGTTTCAGATGCAGTGCTTGAATCATTTGCATGTTTCATGCATGATAATTGAATTTATGTATGCACTTCCTTTCATTTAACTATTTCCAGTCTCCTCCCTGTGATTCACATAAACCAAGATTTCATTAGAGTAACCTCCAGGTGGAAATAGCTTGCCTAGAGCTTACTCCTCATGAGAAATTCCAGTTCTTTTTTTTATTTGTATTTGAAGAATACAATACTTTTTTAAAAAGCAAAGGGCAGTGCTTATTAGTCTGGGCACTGTTTTAGGAGTAGGTAAACAGGCATTCCAGGTTTATTTCTGAAAGACCAGGAAACCCATGGGAACTAATGGCATTGAGTTATCAGTGGTCACAGAGACTTGGTTTCCTTGTGCTCACTTATAAGTGCATTAATAACTCCAAGAGCAATGTCACTTTAATGCAGCATAAAGAATATTCTTGGGCTCTGGGCCTGAGTTATTTCGATTACTGAGAGCTTTAGTGCACCGTGTTGTTTCTGGCGTCAATATTGGCTTCTACAGATGTGGGTGGGGGGATGGCATCAGCCTCCAAGAGGTCTGCGGATGAACTGTTAGCACTTGTGGTCTCTTAGCGTGCTGTAGGGTTTCTCCCTTTCTCTCTCTCTTTTTTCTTTTTTAATTAGGTATAGAAGGCTTAGTGCTGACTTAGTGTATTAAGCAGGTGCTAAGGTCTCCCCTGTATACCAGCTCTAGAATGAAAAGTCTGAAAGCCGGCAGTGGGCCATGTAGGAAAGCTTCCTGGGGAAGAAGGTGAATGAAGTAAGAGGCTTGAAAGAAATCCCCTGGTTTCAGTTTGCGTCAGTGATTTGTCTGTCTTCCGTCTTTCCTCCTGTGTTTCCAAGTCCAATGTCAAAGTGATGAGCTTTTCTCCAGGAATTCTTCCCAGTGTCCTTTGTTTTTGGTGAATTCAATGGTTGAGTGTTGCTGAGTGTCTCTGGTCTTGTTTCTTGGTCCTTGTAGTGAAGAATGTCGTTGAAGGATCACATCTTGTTAATTTGTGATGTCGCAATTTAAGTGTGCTTCCTGTCACTTATGTGTAGTTTAAAATGTTCCTTAATGTAGCATGAAATGATTGGTTAGCTTTGAAAGGGTTGTGAAGTCATGTGAAGAAAATAAGTTTTGCATCCGACCAAGATAAATTCACTCTAGTGCTTTATGGCTTTTTATTCCTATGTGATAGTAATAAAGTCTCATGTAGGGATGGAAGCCATGAAATACATTGTGAAAAATCATCAACTAAAAAGGGGCCATCAGGATAGAAAACGTTGCCTGTGCGGCTGTGAACGTGACGAAGCAATGATTTAGCGGATAGCTCTGCTACATGCTTGGTGTTTGAGTTTCTTTATCCTTAGATTTCTGACAGCTAAGGAATCTAGGTTATGAGAGTTGATTCATCTTCGTGATCATCAATTTACATGCACATTCAGGTTTGCACATTTCCGTCTATCATACATTTTTCTCCGTCTTCAATTAACCAGTATGCTCTAGGAGAACTGTTATGAGCCCACCAGTCCGGTAGGCAGCGGTCAGTCCTCCTATGGCTTCTTTCTCCTGTGGTGGTCTCTTTTCTGAAACAAAGAAGAAATAGTCAAATCAGACTTGCCCTCTTGGAAATGTGGTCCAGATTGCTCTACTCCCAAGCTCCAAAAAGGTATATGTTGCGTGGGTTAGATGGACCCCTCCTCAGACCATCAATGCACTAAGCTTGTTCCAGACCCCAGGTCCAGGGGTAGTGCGGTAGAGAAATACCTGCTGGAGGAGGGAAGGAGGAGAGCTTTGGGGAGAAGCAGAGTTCTCCTCTCTCTGCCACTTCAACTTTGAGCCCTGGCACAAGTCATTTAACCTCTGTGAACCTCCTGTAATACACCTTGCAGGGTTGTTGTAAGGATTAAATGAAGTAATGCATACAGTACCTAGCAAGTGATTGAGCTTGTTGGGAAAACCCGTGAAATATTAGTTTTTCTATTTTCCTCCCTTTCTTCCCTCTACCCTTCCCCTCTCTCCCCATCTCATGTCCTCCCTTCCCTTCACACGTTGGTCTAAAAGCAGTACCTTTGAGAGAGAAAACCGATCTAGAATGTCTAGCTGTACCTCCTTTCCGTAAGTGGCTTAAATGCCTCCGTTGGATTCAGTTTCCCTTTTTTTTTTTTTTAAATGAGCTCTTTTAATGTTGATGATTGACCTATTTCACTGTTCTTTTTTCTGTATATGTATTTTTCCTTGAACTGTTTTAATATGACTGTTGACCTATACTCCCTTTTACTGGTTTTCTGTATTTTTTTCAATAAGAATTCTAATAAAGATTATTTTTGTTATCTTTTGCCTCTCCATTTCCTCCACACAATGGGATTTTAGCTTGTGCTCTGAAAATGTCTGCGCTGCCCCAGTAAGATAAAAGCCGCCTTTTCCTCAGAAACTGCCCACTGGGAAGGCTGAGCAGTATCCTCCCTGCATTTGCATATCAATGTGCTTAGGGAAATTTGTCAGTTCAGTTGTAACTTAGGTGCTTGTTTAACTTCTAAACACAGAGAAGTTATCATTTGACTTTATCACTAAAGTCTGTAGAATACTTGTGAATAAAGGAAAGGATTTCACAAGTACACAAATAACTGAAACTTTAAAAAAAAAATTACGGAATGGTGTTAGTGTATTGCTGTGTAAAATATAGAAGATAGTGAAAATCAGTGACACCATATCTGTATGCAGTTATTTTATTATAATTGAATTTATCTTTTTATTATGATTTGTTTATTTTAGAGAGAGAGTATGCAAGTGGGGGGGGGGCAAGGGGAGAGAATCTCAAGCAGACTCCCTGCTGAGCTGGGAGCCCTACATGGGGCTCAGTCACAGGACCGAGGGGATCATGACCTGAGCTGAAACCAAGAGTCAAGAGTCGGCAGCTTAACCCACCCAGCCACACAGGTGTCACCATTTATTTATTTTTAAAAAGAGGGGAGGGGCAGAGGGAGAGGAAGAGAGAGAATCTTAAGCAGGCTCCATGCCCAGCACAAAACCTGACTCGGAGCTTGAGATCATGACCTGAGCCGAAATCGAGAGTCACATGCTTAACTGACTGAGCCACCCAGGTGCCGCGAATTTGTTCTTTAAACCTCATGCTTCCCTCTCCGTATTCCAGAACCTAATAATGTCCCTGATGCTTAGAGGCACGATGCAGGTATTCAGAGTTGTGAATAAATGAATGGGAAAGGAAAGAAGGAGGAAGATGGAGGGCAATAGAGAAGTAGAAGGCTGTATCACCTTAAGAAATACATTGTATGGATAGACAAATAGAAAACAGCCAACACACATACTTAGTTAAAGCTGAACTGGAAGGAGAGTTTAATTCTGTTGTGACTAAATGTTACTAAGTCAGTCAAGATAACGTGTAATGAATGGTGTATACAAAATTACTATAGGGATCCAGAGCAGGAAAAGTTCCCTAGAATCAGGGTAAGAGCCATGTGAGGATTTAAAACAGCAGCCAGATTTCCAGACAAGAGTCAAGGATTTAAATATTAATTTATCAAGGAATTTATGAAAAGCCCAAGTGAGTGGTTCTCGGAAAATTTTCCAACCTACAAAGTATTCTACCCGGGAGAACATATTTATTTCTAAATATCTTCCCAAGTACCATTAAAAGCAGATAGTAGATTTTACTGGACACACTTGCTTAGATTAATTAATCACTGCTGAGTCTCACTGGGCTGCAATTAGCTATCACCCATGTGGGATAGGATGAGTCTAAGTTGCCAGCCTGCTGGTGATTTCAAGGATGGACATGTATTATTCGCTCAGTTTCTCCCTTCCTTTATTTTTGTGTGCTTGTGTTGAAACTCTGTCTTGTACTTGCTGGAACTACGAGGCCACTTGTGCAATAGTGGTTGCCTTTGAGAAGGGCTCAGTATCCCCCAACAGCTCTGGATAGTAAGTCTGCCACTGACCTTTTCAGGGTTATTGGTTGGCAATAAATCTCAGGTTACACCTAGGTAAAGTGCATATGACTCTGTTGGCCAGTGGAACAGAATGTTGTGGTAAAAAGGGATCTCACTCCACAAGTCAGTGAGTCCATCTCCGTCTTGCCTGTGGTTATAGCACAAGCAGGAGACCTGAGCTTTCCCCAACAACATCATCTTAATAATAGAGGATAATGTTCATGGGATCTGGGACTGGGCAGTTTAAGAAAAACCAAATTGTCTCACACATCCAAATCCCAAAATGTTGCAATTGTTGGAAGTGTGAGGCCCCCTGAGAAGGTAAAATAAAGAGTTCAAAATTCTCTCATATTTTGGATGGTCCCAACTACTCTGTATCCATGGTTCAAATAGCAAAGCCTAATTTTTTTAGTCATAATTTGGACCTCACCAAGGAGGCGTGTCCTCTGAGGTGTCTTTGCCAGAGTAGGAATGGGCTCAGGCTCGCCCACACACTCACTTGCCTACATTTATCATGAGAGCTACTTCCATGCACATGTAAGGCGTGACAAAGGGGGAGGTCCCACCAGCAGCTCTGGGTCACAGTGGGGTGCACAGAGGAGACCAAAGCCCTGAACCTCAGTAAGCACCACAGAACATGACCCTCTTGGTCATGAGCTTCAGGTTTCCCCTCTCTAAAGCCATTCTTGTAATCAGATCGCCCAAGGGTAGCGATGCCAGAAAGGGCAGCCCCAGACCCGGTTCTTCTAGATTAGACTGTCCTTGGATTTGAAATGCTGATGGTCAAAGGGTGGAGTGGAATACGGTTTCAGAAGATTCTCATGATTTTACTGGAAGCAGGCACCAAGACAAACGATGTTCTCGAGACTCAGGCCACTGATGACAGGCCCCCTTACCTTTCTTTCTACCTTCAGTCCTTATCAAGAAAATGAAATAAACTGGCTGGTTTAAGCTAATAAAATTAGCCACATTTCATTCTTTCACTCCATTAGGGTTTGTTTTTTTGTTTGGTTTTTTTTTTTTTGTTTTTTGTTTTTGACATACAGAGGTCACAAGTAGGCAGAGAGGCAGGCAGAGAGAGAAGGGGAAGCAGGCTCCCCATTGAGCAGAGAGCCCGATGCGGGGTGCAATCCCAGGACACCGGGATCATGACCTGAGCCGAAGGCAGAGGCTTTAACCCACTGAGCCACCCAGGTGCCCCTCCATTAGGTTTTTCTTCCCTCTTTCATGTGTTTAATTAAGCACTAAGAAAAAAAAAAAAAAACACCTTCTAGCCAAGAGATTTCATAAGTATTCTGGAAGTATATTTTAGTAGAGAATCTGTAAGTGACTTACTGGTCACCTAAAATCAGGTTACAAAATAAGGGCTCAAAACATACTGATGACTTAATTGCTCACTTAAGTTCAGAGTCTTTGCAATCATCCACAAGGCCTCACCTGGCCTGGGTTCACCCTCCCTCCCCCGCCCCAATCTCCAACCTCATCTCCTGTCCAACCGCTCAGTCCAGCCCCACTGACTTTGTGGTATCTTATGAATGTGCCAAGTGTGCTTCTACTTCAGAGCCTTTGGAATTGCTGTTCCCTCTCCCCAGAACACTCTTCTTGGATATTTACATATCTTCTCACACCCTCAAGTCTCTGCCCAAAGTCTCCTTATCAGTGAGACCTGCCATGACTATCCTCTATAAAATAATAAGTCCTCTCTTCCACCAGACGCCCACCACTTTACCCCATTCATCTTTCCTTCTCATCATTTGATGCACTCCATATTTACCTGCTTTAAAAAGAGTGATGATTATCTTTTCTCACTAGAAAATAAGCTCCAGGAGGCCAAGACTGCTTTATCCCCAGAGCCTAGAATTGTATCCTGTCACACAATAGACCCCCAGATATTTGTTGAGTGAAGTAGTACTTATCTGGCGCTTCCTGGCATCTTATGTGTCAAGATACTGGCCTCATATATCATAACAACAAAGAATCACTTCTATGTCTCACCATTTGAGTTAACCTTGCTTTAAACATCATATTCTTGTAAGACATATAGCTTTGTTTTTCCAGTTTCCCTGCTTAGCGTGCCGGTGATGTGCATTTTTGCCTATCACTTTTATGCCAGTTCTTGCTAAGGATAAGTCTCTTAATTGTAGAATGACTATATCAGAAGTTTATGAGCATATATTCCCAAATTGCTTTCTAAGTGTGATGTACCAGTTCCCACTCCTAGCAGAAAAGAGATGTCAGAAACCTTTTGTTACACTTTTTAAAATCAGTATTATGGGGGCACCTGGGTGGCTCAGTGGGTTAAAGCCTCTGCCTTCGGCTCGGGTCGTGATCCCAGGTCCTGGGATCGAGCCCCGAATTGGGCTCTCTGCTCAGTGGGGAGCCTGCTTCCTCCTCTCTCTCTGCCTGCCTCTCCACCTACTTGTGATCTCTCTCTCTCTGTCAAATAAATAAAATCTTAAAAAAAAAAAACAAAAAAAACAAAAATAAAATCAGCATTATGCTACTTCTGCCAGGTTAACCAGATTCCCTTGCTCTCTTGGTTCTTTGGCCTTATCCTTCCTTAGAGTGTCAACTTGTGCTACTTTATTTGCTTTTTCAACTTTGATTCTAGAATTCTAGGATGCAATAAATTATTTTAGAAATGGGAGTCTAAAATCATATTCTTTAATTCCCCTATTCTACATATGAGGAAATGCAACTCCAAGATCATTCTACGGGTTGCAAGCAAGGGGAGGAGTGAGAGACCGCCCTCAGGTCTTTAAAACCATGCGTCAGTTAGGAATTGACAGGAATCAGAGTACGCCATGCTCTTACCTATCAGAGCCTACCTGTTCCTCATTAACGTGAATGTCAGAATGTCCGCAAGAGTATCTCTTGATGTTGAAAGATTAGCTATATTTATGGTGCGTAGGATGTAACTTTTAATTGAACTACCTGTTCCACTTGTTGTGTTAACTTGTTCTAGAATCTTTTGTTTATCTTAGTCTCTCTTACACAATCTGGCTCCTTCACATTTATCTTCTTTCTGAATTTCATAAAATTACAAGCCAACCAAGAAATTACTAGGATTCATTGCATTTCTTTGAATATAAGTAAAAAAAATTAGATTGCTGGTCTTTTCCCCAAAGAATAAGATCTTGTGCTTCTCTGGAGCTAACACAAAATTGTCATTTGGAGACTCTGGGGATGACTATTCAAATCAGCATATACATTTGCAAAAAGCTGTACACCTTTGAAGACATCTATCTTTTTAGATAAACACACATAATCTCCCATTTCTCTGTAGAGAAATATACACTAATGAAAATTTGGAATTATATATTGCCTTTCCTTTGAAATCCTCAAAACTGGCCCCATATATTTTTTCTCATGTGTATATGCCTTCATAAGATTTCTTTTCAGATAAGGTATTCATACTTCATTCATAAACTGAATTGTTATGAGAATGCCATAGCCAAAGATCGAACAGTGGTTAACATCCATGGTAGACAAGAACAATTAACAAAGCCCTCTTTATTTCCAGACAGACTTGAGGGATGAATCAATTGATAGCTTAAATAGGACACTGTGACCTGATTAGAAAAAAATCATTAATATACAAATATATGTCTTACCCTGGGTGCCTACTCTAAATTCAGGAAGTCTGAAATTCCAAATGACTTAGGGAGAATACACTATTATTTACTGATAGGCATTAATGGCTCTAAAGAAAGATGTAAGAGCCCAGGTGAAATAAATAACTCGATTGACAAGAGACCTCCCAAGGGAACTAGAATGACTGAAATTTTTTTTTAAAGATTTTATTTATTTATTTGACATACAGAGATCTACAAGTAGGCAAAGAGGCAGGGAGAGAGAGAGGAGGAAGCAGGCCTCCCGCAGAGCAGAGAGCCCAATGCGGGGCTCGATCCCAGGACCCTGGGATCATGACCCAAGGTGAAGGCAGAGGCTTTAACCCACTGAGCCACCCAGGCGCCCCAGAATGACTGAATTTAATAGTCGTTCACCGTAGTTACATGGGATAGATGTGTACATGGGGGTGAATCCATTTGTTTCAGGAGAACAAATTGTTAAAGGGAAAAAAATAGTGGGGCTCACCTGAAAGAAACCTGGCTGTGTACAAATGATATACACTATTTTACTTTTTTTTTTTTTTTACTTTAAATATGTATTTCTTGGTTGTGGCTCCTTCTTGTGAGATTGTAGAGAACAATTTCAGTAAATATTTTTCTCAGTTTTATCAAATCCAAATCCTTAAAGCCAGCTACACCCCCAACATCTGTCAGCAGCTATACCCTCTCAAGTCTGGAAATAACCTTCTTTTAAGACATCGACAGCCTCTTCCCTTCTCACTTCATTTCCATACTCTCTTTCCCTCCAAGGTGCATAAGAACTAAGAAAACAATACTCTCCCCACAACCTGTCTTTCGCATGTCTTTTACATACATCATCTTGATTAGTCTTCTCAACAACCTCACCAGGAAGACGTTATCCTCATTTTTATTTTTCAGGTTTGGAAACTGAGGGACTGAGAAATTGTGATTCACCAGGCTGCTTTTCACAGGATTCTCATTATCCCCCCAGTGTCAGTCCTCAGACCCAGGGCACGACTCGTCCTAGGCATGCCGGTTATTAAGACATCGTCCCTCAGCTCCAAACCTTCTGTGTTTTGTATATAGTGATACAAGATGAATCTTTCACTCCTGCTTCTCAGAGGTTTGAGATTGGAGTGAGTGCCCAACACAACCAGCATGCCAACTCTACACACACACACACACACACACACACACACACACACACCTCTTTCCTTGTTTCCTCTAACGGCTAACGTGTCCAGGAAAGAGAGGAGCTTGGGACCCCCAATTTCTGCCCCCATAGCTGATTTTTTTTCCTCACCGCTGTTGTCAACATTTTCCCATAATTCTTGCTGTAGGTAGGAATGATGCTAGAAAAAGCAGGGATGTCCCTATCAGGGCAAAGTGTCCTCTGAGTACCTGAGCAGTAAGCTTCCTGCCTCCCAGGAAATAAACAAAGTGTCAAGGGTCACTGGACCCCTGTGGGGACACTTTCTACAACTTCCCCACTTCCTTGGACAAACGGTGTGGTTGTGGGTGGTCTGTATCCTAATTCTACTAGGGCAGGTGACGTCAAGAATAAAGGAGAAGGAAGGAGTAGGTATTTCAAAGTGACTCAGACATCCTTTTGCAATCTACGCAAGCTTTCAATAATAGAATAAAGAGGACACTATCCAATGACAGTTGGTGAAGGTGACAGTAGAATTATAGTGGAGTGGCCAGTGCTGCCCCTGGCTAAACACGTGCCCATGAGACGTTCACTTCCTCTCTTGAAGCTGAAATTCCTTATCTATAACTTGGGTATAATTTCTATCCTTCTGGTTTCAAGTTGTTACAAAACTCAGCTCAAGCTATGTGTGAGCCAAAATGTTTTGATGAGCTCATACTTTGCAAATGTAGCATCTAGAAGGTCATTAAGTTGGAAATTAACACAAAATGGCAAAAATACAATTTCACTTGAAACTTAATGTGTAGATTTTAAGGTCATTCACTGGTTCACCTGTGAAGCCCTGTGCCAGGGGCTGGAGATAGTCCCAAGAACAAAGCAGGCACTGTCCTCTGTGGGGCCTAATGGCAGGAGTGAGGGTGGGAGACACAGACTGAACAGGTGGTGTTATGAGAAGGTCTGCCCAAGGTTTGATGGATACATGGAGGTTTCCTTGGGAGAATCTGAGAAGGCCTCCTGGAGAAACATTTAATCCTGGTTTCAGGGGTGGGAGGCCGCAACTTCCGAATATCATAAAACTAGAGTACACAAAGCTGTTACTCTCCCACCCCATTTCCACTCCTTTGTTGTTGTTGTTTTTTAAGACTTTATTTATTTATTTGACAGAGAGAGAGATCACAAGTAGTCAGAGAGGCAGGCAGAGAGAGTGGGAGAAGCAGGCTCCCTGCCGAGCAGAGAGTGGGGCTCCATCCCAGGACTCTGAGATCATGACCTGAGCCGAAGGCAGAGGCTTAACCCACTGAGCCACCCGGTCACCCCTGATTTCCACTCCCTAACTAAAGATTCAAGGTCATTCCTTTTACTCTTACACAGACACACAGGCAGCATTAAAAGGAATTCTTAGGCTAAAGATAACTTTACACAAAGAATTTCCCATTCTGACCCCCCTTGGCCAGCGGAACAGGGCTCAGTGTCTCCTGAACTATGTTGGGAGAGGACCTCTGTTTCTCCGGATAGGTATAAAGGGGAGCCATATCTCCACTTCTCTGAGGGGATAAAAGTATATTTTCCTGTCACCACATAAACAAATCAAGGGCTTTCCCCTGAGGGTTAAAAATAAGTCAACCCCTCCAACTACTTTCCTAAATAAATCTCTCCTCTCTGTGCACAAAACTTTTTCAGGGAAGTGTCTTTTTGTGTGATGTCGGACAGGGTATTGAGCCTCTCCGTGGAGAAAGAGGAAAGCCGCCGAGTGTTTCTCATAGGGTCATTGGAAGGACTAAATGGGTTCTGATCTAAAGTAGTGCCCGAAACACAGGAAATGTATGAATGGATGCTAATGTTATTATGATTACCATCACCATTTCTTTTACCTCACCTCCTACTTACTCCAGTTTACTCTAATTTGCTTAAACCTCATGACTCATAGCCATAAACAGCTCCTGTTAAGGTCACCAGTAGCTTCTATGTAGCTGGATCTGAAGAACCATTTCCGTTCTCATTTTCCTGACTTCTCCATAGCAATCTACCCAGTTGATCAGGGCCTTTTAAAAATATGTATTCTCTTCTGTTGACATTATGAGACAATTTCCTAATTTTCCTCATATGTCTCTGGCTATGGCTCCATTTGCTTTGCTGGCTTTTCCATCTCTGCCCACAGACTTAATATGAAGTTACTCAAGATTTAGTCCTGGCTCTTTTCCTCCTCTCCCTCTAAGTAAGTCTTTTCAAGGCTGTGGCTTCAATAATTTCTTCCTGGGTCTCTTTTCTGAGTTCCATTTTATGTATGTAGCTACCTTCTCCACATCTCTACTAGGATGTTTCAAAGGTATGTCATTTGCGATATGTTCAAAACAAATCAGTTATCTTCTGCCCTCAACCTGGGACTTCTCTAATTTCCTATCCCAGCAAAGTATATCCATTGCATGAAGTAGAAATCCAGGAATAATGCTTGATTCAGTTCTTACCCCATTTTTAATCTAATTTTGAGTCATATCTTGAATGTATTTCTTGCATCCCTCCACTTGTCTTTCTCCCCATGGCCATGAGTCAAGGTCAATAGGCAGAATGACTGCAGTAGCTTACAGCTTGGCATTTCCGGTCTGTTCTGTACTGTCTCTGAGCCTCCAGCCTCCATGCAGCCAATCGTAGCTCCTCAAATTCAAGTCTGATGTGTCATCTTGCTCTCTTGCTTAAAACCTGTTAAGGATTTTCCACAGGCTATTAGATAAAAACCAAAGTCATCACCATGCCTTCCAAGGTACTGTGGGATCTGGACCCTGTCTACCTCTCCCACCTCTCTATCCCTATTGCTCTGTGCAATTTTGTGACCCTCAGTCATTCAAACATGTTAGTCCTTTCCCACCTCTCCAAACTCATGGCTGTCTTTATCTGAAAGGTTCTCCAACCTTGCCAGTCCACCTCCCCATATCGAGGGAGGGACTTCTAGTCAGCCTTCAGATTCTTCCCCTTCCAGATGCCACCCTCCCAGCTTCCCAGTCTAGATCAGTTACACATCTGTTACACATTCCCATCGAAATGTGTGTGTGTGTGTGTGTGTGTGTTTCAGGAGATTTGACTCGGTTTGTAATTATTTATTAGGTGATTAATTAATGCTCTTATTCCTAATGATAATTTAGGCCCAATGATAGAAAAGAATGTTTCTGGTCTTGCCCCTGTTTTTCCCCAACACTTACATGGAGGGGACTATTATATAGAAGGAACTCAACATTTGTTGAAGAATTGAATGAATGATTTTCCTATCCCAGCTTAAAGTATCAGAATATTTCATATTTCTTTTCAAAACTCTCAAGTCCTCTCCAGAACTTGCTCTTACTACATTCCAAGAAAGACTTGAAGATTATAATTCAATTTCTGCCTAACACATAGCTCGAGTTCCTTTTTAATAGATGTGGTTTTCCTATAAACGTGAGATTCATTAAAGCAGAAGTTGAAAGAATTTGTGTAAACATCCTCAAATCAAGTATACAGGATTCAAATAGGATCGCAGCTGCAATTAATTTGAAACCTAAATTGCATTTTTGCATCCACAAAGTTATAGAAAAATGAGTCATTAAGTAATTGCTATTGTGACATAGATTCATGCTATAGTTGAAATACTTTGCACAGCTGTAATCTCAAACTACCTTGAGGTTTGCCACATTCTTTAATTTTCTGATTGATTAAATGGATTATTTGACATTTTGGCAGATCATAGAAATTGCTGAATAACAAAGACTCCTTTCATTCCTCATTATTTGCTATCTCTGAGCTTAATGCAAATTCTTTAGAAACAATGGAGTGATATTTCCTTTCCTATAATTTTATTTCAGTGTTGTAGTTTTACTGATAATAATAGCAATTCCTACACAAAAATTCCACATCATTAACTTAGATAGCATTCTCTGTAATTAAAATGTAATGCATAATGAGATATGAACTTCATATCACATTCAGACTTTTATATTCTTGTCACTGTACAGAGAAGTTTAAAAAAAAACCCACCGATGATGGCAAATTTCTTCAGTTTTGGCTGCCAGTGCATCCTTTGGGAAGAAGGTATTTCCAGGTGGCCAGTTAAATGATGGTTTGGACAGTGTTTACATTGACTGGATTGGCCAGAGAAAGGCTTTTTTGTTCCAAGTTCATTTTTCTCCAGTCTATTCAGTTAGTACTGATTATATAAATATTGCATTATTGTCCCTATTCACTAGGACACCCACAGACCTTCCTTTACAACCTACATCCAACTTCTGACTTGCGTAAGCTTCCCCAGAGTAGCCTCTCTAATTAAATCATTGTGCCTTCTCCGGGAGAGAACATATTAGTTATGGGCCTGATGGCCTAGAAGGGCTACCCCACACAAGCATTCACTGAGTTCCTACTAAGTGATGGGAGCTGCATTGGTATTAGAAATAGGCACTGACTTGTCTTGAGCACAAGATCGTCAGACTCAAGTGGGGAAAACAATTCTGATGTAGTGTAATAACCGCTCTGTTGGAGAACTTACCCATCCCCTACCCAGATTTGGCAAGCAGGAAAGACTCGTCAAGAAGTAGCAACTCAGATGAGATTTGAAGAAGAAGTAGGAGGGAGCCTAGTGAAGAGGGGTGTAGGAGAAATGTACAGCATTCAGAATGAAGCAGCAACATATGTTAAATGTGAAAACATCACCCACTATGACAGGATTCCAGATCGACAATCAGTTCCAATTCACAACGTCCCGAGCACAGGCTATAGAAGAGGTAGCTTCAAAAGAGGGGATTCAAGTAGAGACATGAAGGGGTGTGTCAAATATGGAACTCTATGTTATCTTTGCTGTCGAGAGCCACTTAAGATTCAGAGACAGGGAGAACGACGATCAGCTTTGCTTCTCAGGAAGATCTCTCTGGAGCAAGAGTGGAAAGAAAAGATAAGGGCAAGGAAACCCATTAAGAGGCTGAAGCAGGAAAATTTATCAGGACCAGAAGCATGTGGTAGCAGTGGAGGAGGAGACAACAGGGGACAGATGAGAAAGCTACTTAGAAGGAGTATTAGGCAGGAGTTGGCAACCACTGAACACAGGCTGGGAAGGAAGAACAGAGTTAAGGACAATGCTTACTATTTCCTGGGCTCCTGTGTGGTTGGCATTACATTCTGCAAGATAACGTGCGCTTCCTATTGGTAGTGCTAATTAAAAATAGCCGGACACACGCCTGGATTCTGGGGATGTTAAGCAGAAGTGATCCATAGCGTTTCTTAGCTGGAAGCTTCCCTCTATATGCAAGAGGTTTGAGACGGTGGCCTTTTCCACCACAGGGAGTCTTCTGTTGGGTGGCCTTTTATGTTCTCATGCTACTCTCCTCCATGGGCTTCTCTCTTTTATAACACATAGCGGACTGTGCTGCAATTGTCTCTTTACTTAACTCTTTTCCTTACTAGATAGTGAGCACCTTTTGAGCAGGGACTGTGTCTTACGAATCACTACTCAGACATTCATGAACTCGACAGGGTACTCAACATTCACAGTGTCTACTGTGTGTCGGATACCAATTTACTGTATGCTCAGGACCTTGCTTGTGCCTGGCACATAGCAGACCTTTAGGGAATGCTTAAGGAATTGAATGCCACCCAACATGTGATTTAGTTGGCCACTCTTCAAAGATTTTTACTCTAATGTGAGGAAATCTCAGATTGTAAGTTCTAGGCAGACAGGTTGTTGAGACTAGCCTTTCTACTCAGGTAATCTGAGGACTAATAGCTTTGGCCTTACCTTGTTAGAAATACAGGATCTCAGTGCCATCTCCCCTACCCCAAACACGCACACAACACACACATTTACTGAATCATAATCTATGTTGTGATAGGGACCCCAGGAAATCTGGGTGCATGGTATGGTTTGAGAAGTCTGCCGCTGGAGAGGCAGTATGAATTGCTTTAGCCCACGGATGAGTAGTGTGCAAATGGTGACACCCCAATATTCCCTGACCATGCCTAGGTGTGCTCCTCCATTCAGTCCAAGCTCAACTTTCTTCTCCACTCGGCCACGACCAAACTCCAGTCACAAAGGGGCAAATTTTTCTCCTCTCTTGTTTTACCAGTCTCTTACCCATCTGGTCAGGCTGCCCTGTGGTAATAGCCACTATAGCGAGTAATGACATCTACTGTGTTTCCAGAATAATAGCGATTAACCGTGGGTACTTTGCAATTAATTCAGCATGTGTTTGAATCCCGAATCTGTCACTGATTAATGGGCCCATTTTCTCATCAGTAAAATGGGAATAAGGGTAGTATCTGCATCAAAGGACCGTGGTGAGGAATACATGAGGTATTGAGTAACTGACACACAGAACTTATTACATGTAAATGCAAGGACTCCTGTTATGGAAATCCTTTTGACTTTTCCGGAGCTATTTAATAACATTCATTGAAGATCTGTGATGTGTAAAGCCTTGCAACAGGGAGGATGCAAAGATCTACACCGTAAATCCAGTGAAAGAGATAAAATAACAAGTAGACAAATTACTGTACTGAAAGGGAGACTACTAATTGCCACACATATGATCTGTTGCCATAGGTCAGTGGTCTTCAATGTGGCTTTTATAAAATACTGATGCCAGGCCCTCGCCTTAGAAACTTTGATTCAATTGACCTATTATTTTTTAAGTACACGCTGGATGGTTCTATGTGCTGCAGGTTTCAGACCACACACATAAGGAATCCAATGAGGAGAAATCACTTCTGGATGAGATTCTTGAAGAAAGCTTGTAGAAAATGATATCTGGAGGGCATGGTATGATAATCTTTAAACTTAATTAAGATCATACTTTTTATTACAGAAACTTAAAATGGTGAAAACTATTTTGAAAAAAAGAACAAGGAATCCACGCTGAAACCCATCATTCTTCTATTTTGTACAGTTTTCTCCCTTCTTTTGTCCATATACATATCTATATTTGTCATACTAAGAGAGAACTAGTCAATAGAAATATAATGTGAGCCTGAAATTCAAGCCACACATGTAATTGTAAGTTTCCCAAGATCTATATTACGAAAACATAAAAGATACAGATAAAAGTAATTTTAATAATGTATTTCATTTAGCCTAATAATATAACTATTATCATTCCAATGTGTAATCAATATAAAATTAATGAGATAGAATTTGGTTTTTTGCATACTAAATATTCAAAATTCACTGTGTATTTTACACTTAATACAAATCTTAATTCAGACTAACCTCATTTCAAGAACTCAATAGCTATATGCAGTTGGTGGCTACTATGTTGGACAGCATTGTTCTGGAAAGTATGATTTATGTAAGACATGGAAGGGATTTGGAAGTAGTCAATATTTTATAACTATTATTATTGTTTTTGGAGTTATTGCTGATATAGAGATCTGGTTCAAGACAAATCTCATAGAGTCAGACCATATTGGGAATTACCTCAAATACTGGGTTAAGGTATTTTATTTTTATTTAATGATCATGAGAAAGGACTGACAAGTTTTAATAAGAATATTAATTTAGCTGGAATATGTTAGATGAATTGGAAGAAAGGCCAGTTGGAGGTGAGAAGGCCAATTAGATGTCCAAGGGAGAGCTAATTATGATGTGGATTCTAGCCAAGGCAGGGGACATGGAAAGAATGGAATAAATAGGGTAATATTCCCAAAGACATGGTGATTGATTTCATTTGGGATTAGAGTATAGTCAAAGATGACTCCTTGGCAGATCAGAAAGTGAAAGAGAAGAATTTGTCTAGGGGGTGCAGGAATGATTTTGTTAAATTTTAGTCATGTTGAATTTGAGATGAATTCCTGATCCAAATGTCTAGCTGGTGATGATTGGAATTGGGCTTGAAGTTTACCAAGAGCGAGGAGGGGTGAAACCAAAGAAGAGACTGAAGGACATATGAGTTCTATAGGGCTGTCTTTAAATAACTCAAGAACTGATAGCTGCGGGGGAATGGGCACCAATGTGACTCTGCAGAGCAAAAACAGCGTTAGTCGGGGAAGTTATAGAAAGGCAGAGTTTAGCTTCATGTGTAAATGATCTAACACTCAGATAATTGTCCATACATAAAATACGTGGCATCAAGAGATAATAAATTCCTTGGGTCTTTTTTTTAGAGCAAACATTTAGAAATAAAAGCACATGTAAATTGATATCCCATGCCTTTCTTCCTTCTAACTAGACTTTGCATCATTTCTACCAGAGCTTATTTAAACTCCAGTCTCGAACACACAACCTGAGTAGACAGTTACCCTCTGTGAAACTCTCTTATTCATAGGTTTCTGGGTTTATGCCATACCCTTAGTAGTTTAACCATGTGCAGGCACGTTTTTTTAGCCTCCCTGGACTCATCCTTCTTCTGCTTGCTCCTGGAGTCTTTCTGACACAGTATTTTCTCAACACATGTTATTCTGTTTTCCAGCGGGATCATCTTCTTTTAGCTTTTTCTTCTCTCTCTTCTACCAATGGTAACTATTAGGAGGGCATATGTGTTTTGGTTTCTAGGGAGAGTCTATTATTCCCTTTTCTCCTCCTACCTCTCTTTAGATCAAATCAGAATCAATAAAAAGTACATTTAGTCAATTATAGGGTTAGGTTGCAGTATGATTTTTGTATGATATGAAAAGAAGTAAAATCTGAACCTACACTAGGGTGCATGGCCTCCCTTCCTCCCTCCGTCTCTGTCTCTCTCTCTTTCTCATCCCCCTCCCTCCTTTCCTACTTCCTCCTCTTCTCTTGAATCTTTTTCTTATTTTGGCTTGACCTTGGAAGTATGAGTGGTCATAAAGGGGTCTCAGTCTTTCTCCCCAAAACCATAAGGATTCTTTTTCTTCAACTTTCATGTTTTTAGAAAACAAGCAGGATTCTGGGAGGATTTGGAGCATTTCAGATGATGCCATTGTGTGTTCTCTTTTTTGTTTTAGGCCCAAATCCTAGAAGCAAAAGAAGTTTTGTGGAGACAAATGGCCCAGGCTATTAACTCAAACCTCCATTAGCGAGAGTACAACGTAGTGGTAAGAGCATAGACTCTGGAGTCAGACTGCCAGGTTCAGTCTAGCTCTAGCATTCACTAGCTTTGTGCCCTGGGTCAGAATTGTTTCACCTCTACGTTTCCTCCCTTCTTAACCTGTAAAATAAGGATGTGCTGTTTCTACAGTTATGTGGCTGGCAATGAGGATAGAGCAGTAATGAAAGAGATAACATCCCTGTTCTGATAGAACTTCCATTCTAACAAAGAAGACAGAAAACAAACAAGTAGATGATTTGTTGAGTGGTAATAAGAACGAAGAAGGAAAGCAATACAAGGTAAAAAGATAGAGAGTGATGGAAGGATACAATTTTTATGGAAAAAAATTTTATGGAAAAGAAGATAAAGCCTTTGTGAAGAGTGATGTTTCAGCAAAGACTTCATACATATATGGGCAAAGGATATCCGAAGTGAGGAAAAGTGGGTAAAAGGCCTTGGTAAGGGAAGCTTCTTTGGGTGTTAAAGGAATAGCAAGGAGGCCAACATTACTGGATGAGAGTGAAGGGGATAAAAGGGTTTCAGGAAATGAAATCAGAATTTAGAGAGAAGACAGATCATTTATGGCCTTGTAGGCCATGGTATGAGGTTGGATGATATTCTGAGTGGAATGGAAAGTCATTGGAGAAGAGTAAGAAATGACTGCAAAGATTTTGCCATTGCAGTTAGAATTCTGTATAAATCTGTCATTTACTGAGGTGAGGGAAGATTGAGGAAGAAACAGAATGGGGATATCAAAAGTTTATAACCAGACATATTAAATTTGAGATGCCTATTAAAATCTTAATTGGAAAAGTCTAGTAGAAAGTTTAATACATACATTTGGAGTTCAAATGCTGCTGTGAGTCCATGTGAAGTGAGAACTGAGAATTGACCATTGAATTTGATAACAGAGAGGTCATTAGTGGCTTGGACAGGAATATTTCAATATTTTAATATTTCAACATTTCAGTGGGAGGATGAATGCCTGATAGCAGGTAGCAGATAGGGAGATAGAGAATGAGAAGATTCTGCTTCTGGCTGTGACCATTTAGCTCATATCAAACCAACCTCCTGATGAAATAACTAGAAAAGCTAGATTTTAAAAATCTATTTGAAGATATCTGAGATATGCTGAGACTGAAAGTATTTGAGAAACCAAGATGCAGAAAGGAAATACATTGAGGTAAGCTCAATATTTGATACTGGAATTCTTTTCTACTTAAGAAATTCACCTCTTCATAAATGGCACTAGAAATAGAAGCTGGGAAACCAAGCAGGAAGTAATAGCAAAGGAAGTAAGAAACTTACCAGACCTATGGACAATGTAATGGAGCTGGAGAGACCAAAAATGAGAGGGGACAGGACTGGTGAATAACTCAGGACTTCATTTGGGAGCCCTGATGGGCTTCATCCTGAGTAAGAGAAACCAGAAATAGACCAAAATTCCCAAATAGTAAAACCCAGCTTCTCCTCACCTCAATCACAGACTAGGGTAACTGTCTTCCAGAAGCGAAAATAAATTCTCTGGAACAGAGCTGTCTGACAGAACTTCACGTGGTGATGGAAATGTTCTACATCTGTTCTGTCTCATGAGGTAGCAACTAGCCACAGGTGACTGTTGAGCACTTGCAATGTGACTAATATGACTGAGGAAATAATTTTCAGCTTTTTAAAATTTCAATTAATTTGAGTTTAAATAACCACATGCACTCCCTTGCCATCATATTGAACAGTGTAGCTCTGGAGAAAGATAACATCATGCAGAGCCTCAAATTATCTCTATAATTTTTTCATACATCATGACTACTTTTGAAAAATAGCAGGCATATCAGGATAAATGACTAAAAGATAAGAGAAAAAAACTAAGAGAACCATAGTTGACCCAAATGTATAAGTTATGATTAATGTATTTTAAAAACTTAATGAAAATCTAAAAATTCCAGCAGAAAACTGGTACTAGAAAAATAGAAATAAATGGGAAATTGGGGACAGAAAAATTGTAAATTCAATAGATGGGTTTGGTTATAGATTAGAAACAGCTGATGAGAAGATTAGTAAGCTGGAAGACTGGTCATTAGAAAATGTCTGTACTGAAGTGCAGGGGGAGAAAATGGAAAAAATAGAAATGACCCTATAAGACATGAAACACAGTGAAGAGGTCTAGCATTCGTGCAAATGAAGCAGCAGGAGAGGAGAGAGAATGGGGTATGAACAATCTTTCAAGATATAAGAATATAAATAATCATTCAAGAAAAGAATTTTCAGAACTAATGCTAGTCCTCAAACCAGATTCAAGAAACTACACATTCTAGGTAAGATGAATGCAAGTAAACTACACCTGGGTACACTGGAGAAAAACTATTGAAATTAAAAGACAAAAGATCTTTAAAACAGAGCATGGAACAATTTCATTACCTTCAAAGGAGCAACAGTTAAGACTTAAATTGACCTCTAGTTGAAAATTATGGAAGCAGGACAACGATGAAGCATCTTTAAAGAACTGGAGGGGGGTGGCGGGACTCTGTCAACCTAGCATTCTATACTTCAATAAAGATACCTATTTAGGGACGCCTGGGTGGCTCAGTTGGTTAAGCAGCTGCCTTCAGCTCAGGTCATGATCCCAACGTCCTGGGATCGAGTCCCACATCGGGCTCCTTGCTCATCAGGGAGCCTGCTTCTCCCTCTGCCTCTGCCTGCCATTCTGTCTGCCTGTGCTTGCTCTCTCTCCCTCTCTCTCTCTGACTAATAAATAAATAAAATCTTTAAAAAAAAAAAAAAAAGATACCTATTTAAATGTAGGCAAAATCATGATGTTTTCGCACAAACAAAAATGAGGAGAACAGACTTGCAAACACAGAAGGAATACTAACTTTTAGGCAAAAGGAAAATGATCCCAGATAAAAGTGACAGAAGGAACAAAAATCACTTGAAAGGATGAAATGTGGAAGATCCACATAAAAAAATTTAATGTCTTATTGTCAAGGAGCAGTGAGCTATGATCATACAAATTTAAGGGTCTTGGATTCAAACCAACCATTTGTAATTCCATTTCATACACACACACACACACACACACACACATATAGAATATATATTCTATATCAGTTCCTCACCTAAATGTGTCAAAACACTGTTATCTCTTACCATACCAGTAGAAGCTGGCATAAATCTATATACAATACTAGATTGGTTATCAGGTTACCCCTGTAAACCTAAGTATCTTATTAGGATAGCCAGTTAGAAAATTAAATGCATTGAAGAAAACATAAGTGAAAACAAAGAATTATTTTGTGTTGAACAGCATACCACACCAGAAACTGCTGGCATAAAAAGAGTGTGGTAATTCTGAATATGTTACTCACCTCCATTTTGTTATAAGACAAAAAAACTGGACCATATACTTCATTCGAGAAGCCTGCATCCTACTTCTCTTTTCCATATTAATCAGAAGTACCTCACTTCTTTGACCTTTTACTTTAGAGGGAGGATACAGAGAATGAAAGTACTGGCAATGAATCTGACACTTGAGACGGAAGACTTAAGTAGAAGTAGAATAATGCAACCAGAAAGGACCTAAAGGTTATTGAGTCCAGGGAGTTCTGGAAGCTTGAAGAGAGATCGGGCTAGGTAGGGGTGGGCAAGAGATTGATAGGGCTCTTTAGATTTCCTCCGTTAGCCAGAGCTATCCCAGTTCAATTATGATTTTATTTGAAGGAATCTTTCTGTTGATTACATTAAGGGGGGAAAAAAGTACTTTTCCTCCCCCCCCACCACTTTTCCCAATTAAATGGCAGTCACTAGTCCAGTCAAACCCACTCAGTGAGGAAAACTACCTCAGAGAAGAGAAAAACAAAGCTTTACATTATAATTTTGTGGCACTTCAAAGCAAACCTTTTTCCCCCCTGCAAAAAAGACCCCAAGCTTTACCCAGTAGCAGCACTCATGTGTGACACTTTACATTAGTCAGGTTGAGGAAATTACCTGGATAATTTTACTGGCAAATAAATCAGTAATTTGAAATGATTTAGCATGGGACTAATGACACTTTATATCATTTTAAGTACAGTTAAACTTCTTAATTACAGATACTCTAGAGACTTAGAAAAATGGCTACAATTAGGGCATGTCATTAATTCTAAGGAAACACAGCTTCCTGGGCAGCACTTGGTGGGTATATGTGATTGTCAGGTTAATGTGAACGATTAGAAATTAATAGTTTCCATGCTCTTAAGCCACAGTTAATTCCTGAAATCTCCCAGCTGCACTGGTGTCCACAGTGCTTTATTTTAACATTTTATGCTGATGTGCTCACATTTCATAACTTTCAGAGGTTGAGAAAATTCAGTACACACATTGAGCATTAGACATAGAATAGGTAGAAGCTGATTCCTTGAAACTGCATCATCTGAAAATCCATCTTTTAAGAGAAGAAATACGTTTTCAGTGCAAAATTATATAAGAGAAAAAAAATGGCATTCCCTCTGTGATTCATTTCCAACTATGAAAGTTGGAATGGTAATGTACTTTTTTTTTTTATCACTTCATATGTGTCTGATGGGCAAAGACTTATATATGTTCGTTTTCTTCAACCTTCATCACATTATCCTTCAGCTTTAACTTAAAAGCCTCCAGATATTCTAGTTCTTAGCATTCAGGCAGAATTTTGTCTTCATGAACCACAAGTACTCCATAACTTCAAGAAGGTAATTCCAGTCATACAATATATCCTTGCTCTCCAATATCAGGACAGTGAGTACCAACTCAAGAGCATTCCCAGTCATTTCCTTTACATGCATTATCCTAATATCATCCCTCCTGCAACCCCATACATACTCTAATTACACATGTTTTATAGATTTAGAAACTTCAGGAAAAAGAAAAAAGAAAAAAAAAAGAAATGGTCCAATGTCACAAAGCTCATAGGGGTTAAGTTGGGCCTTGAACTCTGCTTTTACTCCAAAATGCATGCCCGGAAGACTATGATTATCTAACTCTGGTACAATGCTATGACCAGGAAAAACTCTATCTCATTTGAATAATGATGCTCTGTATTTACAAAGTTCTTAACCACTTTATCATATTAGATCCAAAGAGCTCTCTGAGGGGGTAGGAAGGTAAGGAACCTAGGACATAGAGAGGATATGACATACCCCATATCCTATATCTTACTACAAAGAAATCCAAGTTATTTCCAAGAACTTTGCCCCCATGCAGTAAAATACATAATAATAATAATAATGTAATGTAAACACATATAGAATGCTTATCATGAGCCAAGAAGCTTTTCTCCCTCTGCCATCATTCTGTTTGAAAAATCTTAACAGAAAAAAACAAAAAATCTGAACATTTCATTAACACTTTTGTCTGCAATAACGTCAATGGGCCCATAAATTCTCAGCTTTCAATCTGGAATTACTTTTCCATTATGCACCATCCCAAACATCTACACATGGTCATTCAGGAGCCCTGGAAATCATTCCTTTACACTTTTCTGGCTATTCCCAACAGTACTAACTTGTATGTACCAGATCTCTGCATTTCACACCAGAGTTACTACAGTTTTCTAGCCCATCTTTTTTTAAAAGACATCATTTTTTAAAAAAGTGGTATTAACTTTACAACAAAATTGAGGTGACAGTACAGATATTTTCCATAAAATCCCTGTTTTTACCCATGCAAAGTCTTGCCCATTATAAACACTACTCAGTGAAGTGGTACATTTGTTTATTTGTTTATTTTTTTTTAACCAAGAACAAACTCATATTGATACAGCATAATCACCCAAAATCTGTAGTTTACCTGAAGTTTCACTCTCTGTATCATACACTCTATGGGTTTGGACAAATGAATAATGACATACAACCATCATTATAACATCATATGGAATACTTTCACTGCCCTCAAATCCTCTGTACTCTGCCTATTCATCTCTTCTACCCTCTCTCACCCAGCAGCCTCTGATCATTTTACTGACTCCATAGTTTTGCATTTTCCAAAATATCATTTGGTTGGAATCACACAATATCTAACCTTTCAGATTGGGTTCTTTCACCTGGTACTATGCATTTGAGGTGCCTTCCTGTCTTTTTGTGACCTTATATCTCATTTTATTTTAACACTGAATAATATGCCATTTTCTGGACGTACCACAGCTTATTTATCCATTCATCTACTGAAGGACATCTTGATTTCTTCTGATTTGGGGCAGTTATGAATAAATATCCAGATATATAAAATATATATATAATATATATATATAAATATATATCTTATATCTGGATAAATATCCAGATATAAGTTTTCAATTTCTTGGGTTAAATACCAAGGAACTTGACTGCTTTGGTAATAAGTCACCAAACTGTCTTTCAGAGTGTCTGTACCATTTTTCAGTCCCACCAGCAATGTGTAAGAGTTCCTTTGTTCCCGCATCCTCTTCAGCAGTTGGTGCTGTCAATGTTCAGAGTTTGGCCATTGTAATATGCATGCAGTGGTATCTCATTGTTTAAATTTGCATTTTTCTGATGCAATATGATGTAGAGCATCTTTTCATATACTTATTTGTCATCTACACATCTTCTTTGGTGGATATCTGTTAGGGTCTTTGGCTCAATTTTTAATAGGGTTGTTGGTTATTATTGAGTTTTAGAAGCTCTTTATATATTTTGGATAACAGGTGTTTATCAGATGTGTCTTTTGCAAATATTTTCTCCTAGTCTGTGGCTGATGTTCTCATTCTCTTGACATTACCCTTCACAGAGTAGAAATTTTTAATTTAATGAAGTCTGGATTATCGATTACCTCTTTCATGGATTTTGTCTTTGGTGTCGTATCAAACAAGGCATCACCATATCTGGGATCATCTAGGTTTCCTCCTATATTATCTTCTAAGAGTTTTATAGTTTTGCATTTCACATTTAGGTCCATGATCCACTTCAAGTCAATTGTTGTGAAGGGTGTAAGGTCTAGATTCACTTATTTGCATGTAGATGTCCAGCTGACCCAGCATCATTTGTCAAAGACACGATTTCTGCTTCATTGTATTGCTTTTGCTCCTTAGCAATAAACTTGTGGAAGTTCATTTCTGGGCACTCTGTTGTATTGCATTGATCTATTTGTCTAATCTGTCACTAATACCACACTGTCTTGATTACTATAGTTTTATAGTAAATCTTAAAGATGGGTAGCTTCAGTCATCCAACTTTGTTATTCTCCATCCATATTGTACTGGCTCTTTTGGGTCTTCTAGACCATTTTGCCTCTTGCACTTCCACATACAGTGCTCTCCTTTAGCTGTACACTTTTGAGAAAAGTAAATTATCTCACAAATTCTATTTCCTTCCCTGTAATCAAAATCAAAGTGTTAAGGATAAAATGCCAAAGTTTCTTAAAATTCTGATATTCACCGATTCCCAAAACACTCTTTTTACCAGATCACCTCCCTGCTTAACGTTCCATGGCTCCCATTATAAACTCCAATATTAAACTCCAATATTTTTAAACTTAATAAAATATTCTTCTTAAATTATATCTCAGCTTGTCTTTCAAATCTTCCATCTCTTTGTTTTAATCACAATTTATTCCACAAATATCAAGCTGGTTGCCGGCTGCACACCATGTTCTTCCCACTCCCATAATTTTTCTCGTTAAACCTTATAACCTTCCCCACAGAGAGCACCAGGAGACTACTACAAACAGAAGAGTACAATCTGAGACAATAAAATAAACATGCTTAAAATATTTGGAGAGATAAAAGAAGGAACAGAATCATTAATGGAAAAACAGGATCTTATGAAATATGATCAGAAGAAGATTTGAAAAAGAACCAAGTAGAGTTTCTGTAATGAAAAACTAAATGGACAGACAAAAGCATAAATTAAATGCCAAAAAGAGAATCAATGAGCTAGAAGATGGATTTGCATCCAGCATGCAAAACAGAGAGATTAAGAAGTAGAAATTTTGAAAGAGCATTTAAAGATGCGAAAGCCAGAATGATAAATTCCAGTAATACCTCTCTTACAGAGAGAGGTAAGAAGCTAATTTCAAAGAAGTAACAGTTGACAATTTTTCTTAATTAAAGAACACATAAACACACAGGCTAATGAAACACTGATTAGGAAAAAAATTGCAGAAAATAAAAATAAATCTCCTCAGTAGGTCCTAGTAAAATTGCAGAACATGAGAGACAAATAGAAAATGTGATATGGTACAAGACAAATATGCAGATTACCTCCGTACCATCTTGACACCGACATCCTAAAATTCCATATCCCGCTAAATTCTCCTTCAAGAATGAGAGTGAATTAAATACCTATTCAGGAAACAATGTAATTACATGAAATCATGGCTATACCCCAAAAATCAAGAATCTGTAAGTGTATTCCTTCCCTGTAAGGAAGTTATACGCTGCCAGAGAAAATAATTGCATTTTCTCACTTCTTTTCATTAATTTACTATTTTATGTAAGCTCTGTTAGTATGATTCTTTCTCACTGTTGTCTGACTAACGCACTTAAAAATCAACCTCGCTCAGGGCCCTTGTGTGGCTTAGTCACTTAAGTGGCCGACTCTTGGTTTTTGTTCAGATCGTGATCTCAGGGTTCTGGGATTAAGGCCCACATTGGGCTCTGTGTCCAGCAGGGAGTCTGCTTGAGAATTCGCTCTTTCTCCCTCTGCCCCTCCCCCTGCTCACACTGCTCTCTCTCATAAATAAATAAATAAATAAATAAATAAAACCTTTTTAAAAAAGTCAACCTTGCTCATACTACTTTCAGTCAAAACTCTTATATTGACTAATGTCATCTAAATCAGGGATCAGTAAAATTTTGCTGTAAATATTTTAAATATTCTGTAAATATTTTCAGCTTAGAGGACCACATGCAGTCTCTGTTGTGTATTCTTTGTTATTGTTTTTTTAAAATCCCTTTTCAAATGTCAAAACCATTCTTAGCTCTTGTCCTGTACAAAAACCAGCTCTGGGCAGAATTACCTGGGTCATATATGCTGAGCCTGATCTAAACTTGGAACGTGTCATTCAAGGGCCTCTTTTCTTTTTGCAGACTTTCATCTTAATACTGTACTGCAGAGACCTTCTTCTCTGACATATTTAACAGAATAAAATATGTTGACCACAAACAAATAGTAGAGGACTATACATTGTCTTTCTGGACTCTCTCGAATGGGGCTGGGGACAGCTACTGGTCAGTGGGATTCAGGAAAGATTTCTCTATAACAAAGCTATGATTTAAAGGCAAAGCAGTCAGCTGGAGGCCTTATTGGGTCATAGTTATGCTTGGAATTCTGTTCATATGGACTCGGCTACAGAAATGAACAGCGTTCTCATCCTGAATGTGAACGATTCAGTCTAACATTTGGATTTCATGAATATCCTGAGCAGATCGCGCACTGGCCTAATGGCCGGGGTTGCGGAGACGAATTTAACAGTACTTCCTCGGAGGACCTCAGAATCTCTGAAGAGAGTTCCGTTGAATTAGTCAAAGAACAACGTTGTAAGTTCATGATCATCGGTTTCTAACTGTTGTCTGCCAAGAAGACATTGCAGGCAAAGCCTAGATACTCACCTTGAACACTTACCCCATAAGTCACTTAAAAAACACACACGAGACCCTTGTGTCGTACAGAGAAATGCCTAGTTACTTCATGATTCTGTTTTCTTTGGGCTATAATTTCTTACACAAAAATTTAAAATATATCTGTTATTTCCTCAGGTTCTTATTTGTTCAGATACAATCCTCGATCTCTTTGTATCAACCACTTGGATTAAAGACTGTTCTAAATCAGCCATGCTTTCTGTGAAAGGCGTGGTGATCTTAGCATGTGCGTGTGTGTGTGTGTACGTGTGTGTTTGGTAGAGGGTGGGGGAATGCGTATTGCTATCGGTACAGGGACAGGAAGGTCTCCCTTAGCAAACCAGGAAACTGCTCGGTTTTCCTGATCTTTGAAACAACCCAGAAATCCTTGTGAATTCCGTTGTCCTCCCAGTCATTAATTACATCACTCAGTCAAAACCCTAGTGCAATAATCACCTTGCAGAGCATGCCCCCCTCCCCGCCATAGCTGCTTCTGTGTAACCTAACCGCAGCCGCCTCCACCCCGCAGCCACAGCATTAACAGGATGTATCAAGTTGTTTGTGATGCTTCATTCACAGTAATCAGAAAAAGAAGTCAAGCGGGCACATTTATCATGGTGACCATGGAGTTTGTAGGTTAGCCGCTCCAAAGGGAGAAGATACCTTTGATTAAGTTAAGACAAACTATAATGGATGAGAGTTCTGCTCAAGTCCAATAAATCACCAGAGCCTTTCTAAGCTAGCAGGACTAAGGAATCATTGGTAAATTAAAATTGCTGCAATGGCTATGTGGATGCCTCTAGTATAGATTCTGTCCGGACACCTCTGCCGAGGAAAGCTGGAACGGAGAGTCTGAAGAGTCTTGAGAGGATATTTGTGATTGACGACTACACAATGTATTACCCACTGGCCTTCTTCAAGGGCTATGCTTTAATAAACCCTGCTCCCTTCTAACTGTAGGAGGTGGTGAAAGGTCACTGGACTCCATCTGAGCAATCAGACGGGCAGGCTGGAATGACAGTGGTGTTGGGACTGTTGTGTATGTGGATCAGATCTCCTCGGAGGGGCTGAGAGTTAGAAGGCGGTCATTCGGAATAAGAATGTGTGAGCCTTTTTGTTTTGGATTTCTCTGTGTCTATAAATTTTTGGATTTTTTTTTTTCCCTGGGATTCTGAGGCCATGAATAAAATATGAGTATGTTCTATTTCTTGTTCCTTAATGAGAGATTGCCTTGGATGGTAGGCCATTCCCCGCACAAAGAAAGCCACACGCTGGATTTATTAACTCTTAGCAAATGTTTGTTCGATGCTGAGTAATGAGAAGGTTTGCCGGTGCAGCAAGATAAAAGGCTTCCCCACTTTGTGTTTATCCTCTGGGTAATGAAAAAACAAATTGGCGATTTTGTATTTTTCCTGTTGGAAATTCATAAGGTCACCCGGGGAAAACTGAGAAGGTTAACCGGCACGAACACTTGCCTGTAAGCATGGTGTCAGGAAAGAAAGGTCACAAGCGGATGAAGTATCCTAAACTGGGACCAGAGCCGCTGCAGAGGCGGGCCCGGGGAAAAGAAATTGCGTTCAGCGCTAGTGGAGCCTCGGGAATTGCCCTGACGGCGGCCGCGCAACCGATCTCGTGTTTGCAGCACGCACACGCTGAGAACACCTTCTGTAAAGCCAGCAGAACATACCTCCCTTTTTTGAAAGTCCTTCAGTTTTTGCCATCTTCCATTATCTCCCACTCTGTTGGCCTGTTTTTTTTGTTTGTTTGTTTGTTTTGTTTTTCCCCTTTATGCCTCTGTGTTCTGTTCCTGCACCCCCTTCCGTTTCTCATCTCTCACTGCGGAGAAACGGGGCTTGCTAAGGGTCCAAGGGAGGCAGGAGGAGAGGCTTGGAGAACCTGAAGCTGTGGCCTTCGGTGATTGATAATCTACGCACAGCTGAGAGCCTTTGGACCTGCCTGAAGCTTCGATTGATCACTTTTCTTAATGTGGAGCAAGACTGTTTCCCCCCTCACCCCTTTCCTTTGTTAGGCACCAACTCATTAGGAACCAGAGAAATGGGATTTCCTGCAAGTTTGCAGAGTATTTCAGTCGGGGCATTCCCTCTGGTTGAATAAACCAGTCTGGTTCAGGCTTCTTTTAAATTAGGGAGCAGAAGTCAGGGTCATTTCTTGCCAGCAATCTTAGTTCTCTATCTTGGGGGAAAATTGCCTTTCTCTCTTCCTTCAAGAGTCCCTCTTCTGCTCTTTAACAGTCTAGATTGGGTTGAACTTGGAAGAGAACTCTTCTGACTGACTGACTTCTCTCCCAGAAGGCAAAATAATCCCTGTCTTTGATGGGGAGGCAGGTGATGTTTGTCACCAGAATTGGAAAACTGAAAGAAAAGAAGAGAGACAGAGAGAGAGAGAGAGAGAGTAAGAAGATGGAAGGAGAAGAAAAGAGAAATTGAAAGATGGACGCACTAATACTCCAATCTATGAGAAGGAGGGAAGGTGTGGACAAGGCTTGTGGGGAAATAAGCTCATTCAGAAGCTGATAATGTTGCATTTCCATGATTCCTGTAGACCCTCTGGCCTTCACAAGTGGAAAATTACAAGGTTCTGACTGGCAAAATGTAAGCACTTCATTGCTGGATCAAAAATCAAGGGGAGACCAGAAAGTGCTCAGAGGAAAGCTTGTGTGGAATGTGAAGCCTCAGTTTTGAAGCTCCTGAGGAAGCCCTGTGGATGAGATCTTGGAGTTGGAGGGGGCCTTTGGCGTCTATCTAGCTTGACTAGCTCATTCTGCAGATGAGAAAGTCAAGGTCCGGATTATTGGAGGGGCTCATTCCAAAGTCAAGACAGTTTGTAATAAGGATGTCGCTGGGAGTTGAACCCAAATTTTCTGCCTGTCATGTGACCTCTACAGCTGCTTCTAGAACTGACCATTTATTTCTCACTGCAGGCGTCTGGTTGCTGATAGAGCACTGGGCTTCTGCCAGCTGCTACCTCCTCCCAGCTCTGACACTAGAAAAAATAGGGGGCTACAAAAGGTTTGCAGGCAGGGGAGTAATGTCACGAAACTGAATTGACAGAGGATCATTCTAGCAGTTGAGTGGAGTGAGCAGGTGGAGGATAAAGAAATCACAGCACCACAAAGCCCTGATAAAGTACCTGTGTGACCTTGAACAAACCTGTTAATCTCTGCACTTAATTTTCTCACGTATAAAATGACGACATTGGATGGTCCCATGCACCTCTAACATTTCATGATTCCAGACCACTCTTTTCTGCAGTCGTGGCAGTTAACATCACTTAATTGCAGCAGCTGACAAGCTATGACATGCCTGTCATTTATTCCCCTCAATGTTGGCCACACATGCCCTGAGGTAAATTGGCCACTCCACGAACAAATCCCTGAAAAATGGCAACTCTAGCAGCTTGCCAGAGGCTGGACCATGGCATCCAAATGGGGAAAAGACAAGAGCATACAAATGTCTATTTAACTCTACTCTCTTTGATTAATGAATATTATCCAAGGTAATAGCCATAAAATACAAAGAATTTACACAGCAAGAGACTCTACACCAGTTCCCCCAACCCCAACCAGCTAATAGGAATAGAATCCCAGGGGTTCTGACTAAAATAATTCAGTATCTAATTGAAGGCAAAGAAGTAACAGTCAGCTAATTCTGTCACCGATAACATTGTCATTGTGAAGAAAACCTAACCCTTTAATTATTTCAAACCAGTTGCACTCTTATTTTACATTTTTAAAGATAGATTTTCAAAGAACTGGCTGTCTCTTGGCAGAATTTATCTCTGGGAATCAGGTTGATAAGAGACCATTATATGGAACAAAAGGAGTCAATTATGACAGTCTGAAAAATAGTTAGCTCTTGCCATAAATGAAGATAGAAGTATCGTCCAAAAGATATGATGTTATGTAGAGAATATTGTTCTAGTATTTCCAGAAATGTTGTGTGGGTTGTTCATAAAGCATTCTCTGAGGTTTGAGAAAAATTAAATTGCAAATGCTAAATTAACAAATAGCTTTGGGATATTAGATAAACACAGGGAAACTAAAGTAGGATTTATTATTGGATAATCGAACTTTATGCCCACAAATGATAGAAGGAGGAGCAAAAATGATGTCAAGGGAACTGGATTTGCCTGGAAAGAAGAACTAGGTAAACACTGAATGTCTCCCTGCTCAGGAGTACAATAGTGTGTGTCTCTAACTCAGTAATCAGACTGAAGAAAAACATGGGATTAGGAGATGCCATCTTGTTTCACTGAATTATTTTTTTTTTCTTAAGAGGAATTCACAAATCAACTCAGAGAATTTGATTACTTATAGAACTATAGAATCAAAATAATTTTGTAATGATTTTGAAGGCTCTGTTTTATTGTTTTCTAGCATTTACTATTGATGGTGAGATGTTTGATGATTACCTGCTTCTTATTTTGTAGGTTAACTTTTTTTTTCTCTTTGATGACTTTTTAGATCTCTATCTTTGATGTTAGGAAATTTTAGAAATTATACAATTTTTAAAAAAATTTTTAATGTGAAACCTCTCCCTTCAATGCTGGAAATTTTTATCCATATTTATTCATTATTTTTATTTTAAAGATTTTATTTATGTATAATCTACTTAGAGAAAAATGTACAAGTCATAAGAAGACACTTAGTATTTTTTCACAAGCTGCAAATGTTGTAATTAGCCCCAAAACTAAGAAATGGAATGATTCCAGCAGCCCAGAAGCCTTTCTCATGTGCTCTTCCCATCATGTTGCCAATGTAACCACTACCCTAATGACTAACTAGAAGATTCATTTTGTCTGTTTTTGTCTTTTATATAAATGGAATCAATATATTATCTGTCTACTAATTTCTTTCTATGCACATTTTTCATCCTTTCTGTGGAACTCCTAGTACTCAGATGGTGGACCTTCTGGATTATTTATTTTGTACCTATTATCTGTTCTCTTATATTGCCCCCTCTTTTTTTTTTTTTTTTTTTTTGGTACCGGGATTGATTGATTGATTGATTGATTGATTTTGCTTCTCTGTTACTCTTTCATGTTATGTAAACTACTGATGAAAATCTGAGTTATCGTCCTAATAGGTCTCCAAATATAGTGACCTGAGTAATACAGAAGAGGATCTCATTCTCATGTCACTGATGTGACATGGCTGGAGTGATTGTGCTACCTGAAGACATCCAAGAGCCTAAGTCCTTCCATCTGTCACTGTGTCAGCCACTAGGGTGTTGTTCTCATCTGTGTGCTTAGTCAAAGCTGGGTCCTGGCCACATCCACACAGGGAAGGAAAACAAAACTACAGGACATAGCTGTACACATGACTTCTTGTTGCATTAAGTGGACTAAAACTTTATCGCATGTCACAGCTGACTGTAAAATATAACACCAAGGTGGATGCCATCAGGAAGAAGGATGGAATGGATTTGGGGAGGAAAAGTAGAAGTCTATCATACCATCCTATAATTGTATTATTGATAAGAGATCTTCTCAAGTTTCTCTGGAAATAATTAGAATATTCTTTATTTTTTCTCCTCCTTTGTTCTTTCCCTCCCATCTCTCTCTCTCTTTTTCTTTCTTTCTTTCAATTTTTTCTGTTTCTTGGATTACAGTTATTTCCACTGGTATGATATTTTTTGGAGTATATTATTATCTCACTTCAGACTGGGGAAAAATCAATTGACTGACACACCCAGAAATGACACAAATAATAGAATGAAGAAACAAGGACATTATAATGGTTAACAGTATTCGGTTTACTCAAGAAGATAGAGGAGTGATTTACTATGTTACGTGGAAGTAAGAAGACATTTTTAAAAGACCCATGTCAACATTTTAGAAATGAAAACTGCATTATCTGAGATGAAAAATACACAGAATATGATTAGTGGCATTGCAGAAGAAAAAGTGAGAGGACTTGAAAACAGAGCAATAGAAATAATTCAAAATTAAATACATAGAAAAAGGACTTTAAAAAATGTAAACAGACCTTATTTAAATCAAATATTAGTTGACTGCTTAACACACAAATAATATCTGGGTGTCGTGGGGTTTAACACATATGTAGGAAGAAAATTTTGATGGCAATAACACAAAGACTAGCAGTGGAGAAATGGAAGTGTGCCAATGTAAAGTTCCTGTAATGTACATGAAATAGTATAATATCACTTGAAAGTAGACTGTAAAGCAATGGGTGACCTCAAAAGCTCTGCTCAATTCAAGACAATTGGATCTGAAGGAAAAAATCTTAACACAGAGAAAATTCCAGGTCTAGTGATTCCTACCAAACATTTAAGGAATGAATGATACTAATACTACATCTCTTCCAGAAACTCTTCCCGAAAACTGAAGAGGAGAGCATATTTCTAAATCCATTTTGTGAGACTAGCATTACTCTGACACCAGACCAGATGCATTATAAGAAAAAAAACCCAAAGGCTGTTATCACTGATAAAAATTCTTAAGAATTTTTAAAGACATTATTAAGGAACATTGAGCACATTGATTCCAACCAGTGGGGCTCATTCTAGGAATTTAAGATTGGTTTAACATTAAACAATAAATGCAACTTACTAACATTATCAGTTTACTGAATTATGTGACATTAATTTTTAAGTAGTCAAAAATTCAAGCCATATGACATATCAGTCAATAAAGAAAAAGCGTTACACAAAATCCCACATCTATTCCTAATAAAAATTTCAAACTGGCAAACTAGGACTAGAAGGGAACTTTCTCAGTCTGGTAAAGGGCTTCTAATAAAAAACTACAGCTAACACCGAACTTTATGGTGAAAGACCACATGCTTTCCCCTAAGATCAGAAAGAAGACAAGGATATCTGCTCTTACCACTTCTATTCAACATTGTACTTGAGGTTCTAATCAGTGTAAGCAAAAGAAATAAAATGCTTCCAGTTTGGAAATAAAGAACAAAATTTCCTTTATCCTCAGGTGAAATGATCATTCTATGGAATCCTATAATCTCTATGAAATCTTAAAAGAAAAAAAGCTACTAAAACTAGTAAGTTTAGTAAGTTATAGGATATGAGATCAACACACCAAATCAGTTTTATCCCTTTATAATATTACCCATCAGTAATTAAAAACTTAAAAATATACTGTTTTCATAATATCAAAACTCTGAAATACTTTGGGGAAAATCCTAAAAGATGCACACGGCCTATGCAATAAAGACTAGACACATTGGTAAGAGACGGTAAAAAGTACCTACATATATTAAGAAATAGACCATATTTGTGGATTGGAAAACTTAACATGTTGACAATTCTTCCCAAATTTAAGGATCCCAGTAGGTCTTTCTAAAAATAAAAATTGGTAAGTTAATTCTAAAATACGTATGAAAATACAAAGGCCAAGAGATGCTAAAACAAGTCTGAAGAAATAGAAAAAAATTCTAGAGAACTTTATTTCCTGATTGCAAACTTATTATAAAGCTACAGAAATCAAGAAATCAAGATGATGTGGTATTGGCATACATACAGTCAAATATAACAATGGAACAGATTAGAGAGTCCAGAAAAAGAAACAAATATATGGTCGATTGTTTTTTGAAAGAAGAGCTAAAGATAATTCAGTGGAGAAAGGATAATCTTTTCAACAAGCAGTTCTGGAAAAATTGGATATGCTTATGTAAAAATTGAACCTCAATCCATTCCTCCCACCAAATACAAAAACTAACTCAAATGAATTATAGACCTAAACTGAAAACCTAAAATTATAAAACTCATAGAGGAAAATATGGAAGCAAATCTTCGTGGCCTTATATTAGGTAACGATTTCTTTGATCTGACACCAAAAGCATGATCCAAAAAGAGAAAAATTGATAAGTAAACTGTCATCAAAATTAAGAACTTCTTTTCATAAGGCATTCATAAGAGAAGGGAAAGACAAACCATTGACTGGGAAAGAATGTCACAAGTTACATACTTGCCAGAAGATTTGTATCCACAATGCATAAAGAATACGCAAACCTCAATAATGAGCAACTGAACAACCCAATTTAAAAATGGACCAAAGATTTGAACAGGCACTTCACCTAGGATGGTAGGTGGACAAGAAAGAAGTACATGAAACTATGTTTCAACCTAAGCAGTCATTAGGGAAATGCAAAGTAAAACCACAGTGTGATATCACTGCATACCTATTAGAATGGCTAAAAGTTAAAAGACTAACCCTACCAAATGTTGGCAAGGATGTGGAACAGACTGTTGATGGAAATCTAAGATAGTATAATCATTTTGGAAAACAGTTTAAGGAGTTAAACATACACCTACCATATGAGCTAGCTATTCAACTCCTATGTTCTTAGCTGAGGGAAGTGAAGGCATATGTTCATATCCAGATTTATGTTCAAATATTTACAGCAGGTTTTTTTTTTTATAACAGCAAGATTTGGAAACAATTTGAATGTCCACTAATAGGTGACTAGATAAGCTAATTGTAGTATATCCAAACATAGAATAATAATAAGGAATAAATTATTGATACACACAACAGATTACATGATTCTCAAAGTAATTATGCTGAGTGAAAGAAGGCAGACCAAAAATGACTACATTCTGCACGATTCCACTTATAACCCAGAGTTCTAGAAATTGCAACACAGTATTTAGTGATAAAAAGTAAATCAATGTCTGCCTGGAAATGAGGTGTTGTGGCTGGGGGGAAAGGGATGAGAGAAAAGAATGACACAGGAGCACAAGGAATAGGGATGATGGTCTTGGTGGTTGTTGTGGTTTATGGGTATGCACATGAACACCTCAGTGTTTAAAAAATCTTACTCTCTTTCCCTCAATTTTGACATCCTTTTGTCTTCTCTTTATTCAGTAGATCTTTAGAAACTCTCACTTTTAGGGAAATCTTTCTTTGCTGCTAAAGGTCTGAGGGTCTATTTTTGGCCTTTCCCTTCCCTTCTCATATCTGTTCCTTGTACTTTACAGTATTTACCAGATATATTTCATGGTTTTTTGTTTTGTTTTGTTTTACTTTGGGTCATGTTCTTTTCTTTTCTGACTTGAATATGACTTTTTCCACTTTTTTGGTGCTGTTATTGTTTTTTGTTTATTTTAATGAAGTTCAAGAAAGAAAATACAGTAAAATGATCAGATAGCTCATATACCCACCATCTTTCAATGTTTCTCTGGAAGATGTATTTGTAAGACACACTTATGTCTTGAGAAATGGTGTGACTCATATAGGACATACTGGCTTGGAATTGTTACCAAAAGTAACCTAGATCTGTCCAGCAGGGTAACTGGAAGACAGCAGAGCAGCCAAGGCAAAAACTGGGTTCACATGTAATTGAAAAGAGAAGAGAAGGAAACAATTAACATCCTAATATTTCTGAAATCTGGACATTTTTTTCTGCCCTGAAGACAAAAATTCAAGAGACAAACATGAACTGTTTTGTTAGTTGGGAGCTTAATAAGGATTGCAACTGGCCACAAACTTGGTTTGCAATTGTGAAAAAGCTACCATTATTCTGGGTCATTTTAAATAAGTATGGGGCAGAAGAAATCAGACTTTATACTTTTAGGAATCTTCATCAGAACTTTACTAAAAAAAGTATCAGGTTTCTTTCATAATTTTTTACTATGCATGTTCTATCTATCCCAGGCTCTATATTGGGCATTAATGATATAATGCAGGAAAATTTTGTCCCCACACTTTGAAGCGCCAAGCTCCCCCTTATGACCTACACTGTGTGAGTCCCAGTCACTAGAAATACCTTGTTCAAAATTTCTCAGGTACCCATTTCTCTGCTTCAGGGGGTGCTCTCCAAACCAAAAGCAGAGTTGCTCAGGTGCCCCTAGGAGTTCTGGGACTTAAGCCTGTGATGTTGCCCTGGGCCTCAGAGCTGTCACTTGATTCCAGGAGGGAGATCTGACAAGCGAATCTCTCTTGCTGACAGGTGTGATATTCCTTTTGGGATCACACAAGTTTCCAGGATGGTGCTGATTTATATTGTTTATGTAAACAGCAATCCTTGGGAATTTGTCTGGGACACCGCCTACCTTCAAGGCAAAGCTGGGGAGGGAGCACACTTCCTGTTGTGAAATATAAATTTCAGAAGCTGGCTGCAAGGGAGAGCAATGGGACTGGGGCAAGTAATTTTGATGCTAGAAAATGAGGTGCCTTGTATACCAAGGAAAGAACACTGGACTTTATTTGAATCTCAGTGGGAAGGGTTTAAATGGGGAAGTGACCGGATCGAATTAGTGTCACTCTTCTCCAAAAAAACTAACGGAGACAATACCTAAGTCTGTAGAGCAAAGGGGAACAAGATGACCAGAGGAAAGAAATCAGTCCTTAAAGGAAAGATTAGCAGGATAACATAAGTTTTATCTTCTCCTATATGACAGTTTGAGGGGAGAAGGACATGGGATTTCTCTATGGCTTTCTGAGAGGAAATGAACTTAATTTATATCAGGAAAAAAACTGTCTAAACATTAAAAAGACACTCTCTCCTAGGAGAGGGAAATATAAGATTAATCTGTTTAATGTGAGGCTGGTCTATCCCTGGAAACCTACAAGAAAGCATATCACCTCCATTTGCTTCTACCTTCTTCTTGCCCAGATGTGATGACAAGATAGAAAACCTTGGGGATTAGAGGGTGCTTTCAGTTTCAAGTGACAGGAGTACATCTCTAACTAGTTTAAATAAGAGGGAGGGACTTATTGATTACATAATAAAGAAGTCCAGGAATTGGTGTAGCTTTAGGCATGGCTGGATCCAGAGGCTCAAAATGTCATCTGGAATCTATTTTGCTCCATCCCTCCCCTCCGCTTTCTTTTTTGTTGATCACGTTGTCCCACACAGCAGTTTCATATTTACATCCTGCTTCTTTAATAGCCTCAATGAAACGATAATGACCTTTTTCCCAGGTGTCCTAGCAAAATTCTAAAATTGACTCTGATTATCTCGGTTTGAGTCAAGGGCTTACCCACAAACCAGTTTCTGAGAGTAAGAAGTTTGAATAGCCTAACTTGTCATTCTTGAGTCGTATGCTCAACCTTGGAGCCAGGGGGTTGGGTCAGCCTCACTGAAATCAAGGGCCTGAGTATGATGATGTGCTGGTGGTGAGTGACTCCCAAAATTGCACTGGAGTTTTTTTAGTAACAAAAGAGGAAGACATGCTGGACAGGCAGGACAAACACACAACGACAACAGCACCTCCACCCCGCACAGACACTCTACCTTTAAAAGTCTCTTTCAAGCCTATTTTCATTGAGCTCGAGATCTTAAGATGAACCTGGCCAAGAACATTCCTAGATTGACTTAAGTTTTACTCTGTGATTATTTATGCTTTTCCTGTCATCCTCCAAAAACTTGTTTTGTTTCCATCCTGCACACTTGACAATGAAACTAACTTCTTGGCTGTGGGTCACCCAATAAAATGTGTTCCTGTATATGTTCTGGACTGGAAACACCTCTTGGCAAGAAAATAATGGAACTAGCTGCCTTCATTTTAAGGGAGAAGAGCCATATGTAGCTTAGGCATGAAATAAAAGATCCAGTATACAACTTTCAAACAACAGACTGTCCCCAGCAGTGGTGAGCCACGGGCAGTGACGAATAAAGCCTTCTCAGGCAGTCCCCTGTACCTTAGTTGTGTTCTGAACAGAGCAGAGCCACAGCTGAGAGTGACCGAGGCATGGTGCCCAGTTAATCCTTAGTGCCCATGCCAAGACTGCCAACAAAGGGTCCTATTGTCATGGCACAGTGGGGCTATGGGCACCAGTATGCTAGGAACTGGATAAAGACCACCAACTCATTGACTAAATGCTGCCTCCCACTCTCTTCCCCAAATGGAAATCAATGTTTGGCGCTTGGCATTCACGAGAAGTCTGATAATACCATTCTCAATGTGCACATGCTTGTGAGAAAAAAAGAAATGGATACGCTAAGAGCAGACTTCACTTTCCAACCTTGGAGGGGTTGCACACATCACTGAGAAACATTTATTTAACAAAATTATGGGTGATCTTGTCTGCCCTTTTAATTGCATGCTGGGTTTGGTGATGATTTGTCTGATTTTCCTCGCGCATTAAAAAAATAAAAGAAGTAGAAAGAAAAAGGACAGGAATCAAGACACCCTGAAATTTCCTTTAAAATTCTCAGTCTCAGCCCTGTCATGCTGGCTATTTCTCTTTATTCCTTGCTAAATGATCTCACTTTCAGCGTTGGAGGTTATTCTCTTGAACCCTTTCAGACAGTTTTCGTTATTACTTTAATTCTCAGTAAGCTGTTGGCAATTGTATCAAATTGCTTCATGGATCAATTCTTCCCTCATAGCCCATTAAATTTTGCTTTTTTTTTTGTCCTGAGTAAGAAGTCTCAAACACATTTGGTTACAAATGGTCAGTGGCCGTAAGCCCTTTACTATGCTTTAGAACTTACTGCAACAGACTCATCTTCGGATTCCTGAGTGTCCGATATGTATGGAGCTTTTCCATATTCAGTACCATATCCTGCTATTACGGAGAGGTCTGTTGGGACTCAATGTTATTTGCTTGAATATGTAATCGGGAAGGGGTATAAGTCTACAGGATGTACTTAACATTGGTTAAATTGCAGTAGTCTTATTGATTGCAAAAATGGCCACAAATTAGTTTTCCTCCTTTATCCAGGCCGCTTGGTAATGTGAACTTTGCAGCGCCTTTCACCAGGAAGTGGGTCTCTCTCCTCATGTCTTAAGTGTGAACTGGCCCTGTGACTTGCTTTGATCAACAGCCTGTGGTAGAAATCCTGGGGTGCCAGTCCCAGGCCCGGGCTTCAAGAGCTGTGCCTGCTTCTCCTCGTTTTCTCTGAATCCTGTTTCCCCCAGGTGAGCAAGCCCAGACTAGCTTGCTGGAAGGTGAGAAGACTTGGGCGGAGAGACACAGTGCCCTGGCTTACAACAGACTGGTCCCCCGCTGACCTGGCAGCTGATTTCAGACATAGCTAAGTCCAGGCCAAATGACTGACCACAGAGCTAAAGAAATGGTTATCATTTTAAAACATTGAATTTTTAGGGTGGTTTATGATGTTACAAATATTAATTGATAAAAACCTCATCTTACTGGTTCTGATGGTTCTTGACATTCTTCCAGCTTCTGTCTCACAGTAAGAAACCCTTCTGTATGCCCAGTTAGGAAATTAATGAAGATAAGGATCTAGGACTAAACATTTATGCCTACGAGGGTCAGTTGTCTGCTCAAAGACTATGAGCAGCTCCTTATTGCCTTCCGAATAATACTCGAGTTCTCACCCCAACATTCAAGGCCCTTCACAATTCGGATTTAACCCCGCTGTCAGCTTTATATCCATTTTCTTTCACTGAAAAACACTATTTTCTGGACTCTCTGAGTTACTCTATTTTTCTCAAATTGCAATGCTTCCCCCTTCCTCACCTCTCCTGTTACCATATGTCCCTTCTTGGAATGCTTTTTGCCTCATCTGTCTGTATGGTAAAATCTTACATATCTGTCAAAGCGCATTTTCCCCTCCAAGGGTCAGTAAATAATGCATTTAATGGTTTTCTCTTTAAAATCTATACTCCAAGTATACATCATTCAACTCCTTGGGTAATCATGAAGTTTTCCTGAAGTATAGCCATCACAGAATTACAGCATTTCTTCAGTTTCATCATGGAGGCCCAGCATGGAAGATTTCTTCCTCAACACAGACATCCTTGGGAGCTAGAAGCTCAGCAGCCACAGACTGTCCGTCTGTGTACCAGACGAACCAGTCTGTCTGTCTTCAGGTTCTCAGGTTAAGTTTTGGTAGGCGCCTGCACACTGGGAGCCCGGGGAGGCCGGGAGCACTGAGGGGAGGCTGGGAACACTGAGGCGCTGCCTGTGCGCAGGGCCAGCCCACGCAGGGTGGCTGAGTGCACAGGGACAGTGAAGGGCTCAAGGCTTCGGAGCATGCCTGGCGGTCCAAGGACCGAATTCCCGTGGGAGTAGGTACCAGAGGGCTGCGAAGTTAGCTGGCAGGTCCACGTGCACCTTGGCATCTGGGTGTAAGGGCCTATTTCGCCAGAGCGGCTCCATCTCGGTTAAAAGCCATTTTGTTGTTTGTGCCCTAAAACTTAAACTGACCCTGCCCCCGCCCCTCCCCCCAGAGAAACTTACTTAGAAGCAAGTCTGAGAAGCCAGTAAAATATGGTCGGCCATTTCCTAATAACAGAGCCCAGAATACAAGGACGAGTCAGGACAGGTGGAGACATCCAATCAATAAGCAGCACACATACAATCTCCCTAACCACCAAGGAATGTAAACCCTGCTTTTTGGGCACCAACCTTGAGCGCCAATTCTGACCAGAGTAATAGGTTAGGTCAAACAGCTACTATAGGGTAAATTGTAATTCAATTCGCCTGTGGCCTAACATGATTATGCAGTGTTACAATCTCATTGGCCACCTATGTGTGGCCAGGCTTTTGCTCTATAAAAATTAGTCTGTGAGGCTGGGAGGGGTCGCTCTCTTCGGAGGCGGCCCTGGCCAATCAATCTGACTTCTAATGCTTGGCATAAAATAAAGCTTTAAATAACTTTCACCTTGTCTCCGTCTCGTTGCTTTGATAACTGACCCAATACTGGGAAGAGGCCATGCTCTCGGGACCTGGAGGAGTGATGGGCATGCGCATTGGTGCGAGGGACCTCTGAACCAGCTAAAGTGTGTTCCATACCCTGATGCTCCCTTGGTGAAGACGCAGGAGAAGAGATGTGTTACAGGTGCTGTCAGAGGAGTGTCACCACAAAGGTGTCCCAGTTCTGTCCATCCTGCTGCTGGGGCTGTCCTAAAACTGAGCCCCCTGCTCCTTCCATGGGCGTACTTTCTGTTTTTTGAAGTCCTGAGCATCTGCTGCAAACAAGACTCCCAGGTGTTTCTCATTGAGGATCCCATGGTCAGCAAGCTGAAATCAGTTCTTGCAAGGCTTCCGGAGTCCCACACTCTGCCAGTATGGAGGCCCCTGGTGTGTCTTGGTGAAGGCTATTCCTTCCTAACCCAAAAGACTTGTCTTTGCCAAGCAGTCCACCTGAACCCTTTATAGACAGACTATACCATGTGTTCATGGCCTTCTCCAGAGTTCCAGTTTCACTGTTGTCGATTTTGGCTGGCTCCCAGGTCCAGTGGGCAGGCTCTGACCTAGTGGGCCAAATCCAAGTCTTCTGGGTCTTCACCTGTTAAGGTGCATTTTGAATGTTACCTCTTTCATGATGCTTTTCCTAAACATCCTGATTAGAAGGAATGATTTTTTTCCTTCATTGGAATGCTGAATGGTCTTGGCTTCCAGCCTTCAGGAGTCACCAAAGGGTCTTGGGTTCTCATTGCTTTGTCCTCTGTGATGTCCTGGTATAAGACATCACCTCTACCACTGTCATATAGAATCTACTCCATGCTAATAATAGGCCAGACCATCACAAAATAGGTCATTTAGTCCTCTTCATTGCCCTACTTGGTAAACGTTAAAATTCATAATTCATAGGTGATGACAAGTGAGGCTCAATCACCTATGTAATTGGTCCAAGGTCCTATAGCTCCTAGGTGGCAGGTATAGCATTAAACCTGGGCTTTCACTAACGTCCCTTTGGTCTTCTTCACAGCTTCCTGTGCAGGGACACACAGCAGTTGCCAAAACAATGTCTCAGAGCACGGTGAGAGTTTTGGCCACACGTACTCGCCCAAGGGAACCCAGGTACTGGTTAGGGATCAACCAAAGAGAAGATAATTGCTGAGGAGACTCATTGGGGTAGACAGTTAGAAATACTGGGCTATAACAGGACTTGTTTCTTCAATTTCCTTTGCTTAATCTAAAATGTTCTGAAATATTTTATGAGCTATGAATGCTAGATAGTGGCTCACCACTATAAACAATTGGTAAACTTCTTCTTATTTGTTGCTAATTGGAAACTAACAACACCCCCCCAAGTCATAATTTCTGTTTGTGTAGTCTACCTTGTCTGTAAGATTGACTTTGTGATATCCAAGAGATTAGCCCTGATTGATTGGATTTCAATATGGCGGCTGCCCTTCCACCCTGGTACTACAAAGCAAGTGGGCAGCAACGATCCAAAGCAAGAGGGAGGATAACTTAGCTTTGCCACTTGGTAAATGCAGGCAAGCCTCTCCCCTTCTACTGAAACTTTTACCAGTGCCTAATTTGTTTGTCCGGAAAGCCATGGGTTACTCTCTCACACGTATCAGGAAAGTGGCGAATTTCCCATACTTGTGAGTGATTTTCTTTTCAAAAGAGTGAAAAAGAGAGGGACTCAAAAGACATTGTTTTGGTGTCATGGAAAGGAATTCTTATTGACAGAACATCTGGATTCTGGCTCTGAATGGCAGAAAAGATGAAGCCAGTTTCCCAGTTCCACAGCACGTGAGGCCATAGTCTGGGCTCAGGGATCCTGCCTAACTTTAGCTCAGTTAGGAGGTGGTGTCTGCTTGACAGGCCAAACTCACACTTGTGGTCTTGCACTGGGAGGTATCTGTCCTTGAACCTGGGTTCTAGGGGACACAGGCTTCCTCATTAAACCTATGTCCCTCCGAGGGGTTTCCTGGGCTCTCTCTCCAGCAGTCCTCCCCACTGGCCAGCGCCTTGGGTGTGGCTGCCTCAGAACAGAAAGCACTCACCGTGCCTTGCGCACCACAGCTGGAGGACGTTTCCCCGCCAGAAATAGCTACCCCCTGAGGAAGGCTCTGGGTTGTATGTAGATTTTGTTATCACCGCAGCACAGTACCTAATTCGGGAAGCAGTATCCCTGCCAAGTTCCCTCCCTGGCTTCTTGGAAGTCGCCACCCCAGTGGAGCTGCCGCGGGCTGATGCCAAACATGCCTGCGGTTCGACGTGATACACAAGTATGTGTAGGCCTCCAGAGGACCTGGCAGTGTGCTGGGCCCTGAGGGGAATTAGACTTGATTTCCATTCTCCAACATATCTTCAAGGATATGATATAAATATACGGCATTAGAGAGAGAGAGAATAAAAAAAAAAAACAAAAAAACGAACAAACAGAGCTTGTCGTACAACCTGCCTCTCATTGTGTTTCCTGTGCTTTTACCTCATCAGGTTTCATTTTGTTTCCTCTCTCAGGATGCCACTTACTCATTTTCAGTTCTGAAAACAGCAGAGACAATAGCTAAGCCATGTTTCTTCAGCCTCTTCTCGTGCCTGTGCCGCGCTCTGAACTAATAACCATCATTTGAGAAAAGCTGTTACTCGAGCTTCAGGATTGGACACTGGCAGTGTCTTGCACCTAATAGGCACACAGGAAATACTTACTCAGTGCAAGAATTATTAAATAGACCAACCAAGGAGAGCCAAGTGGTTTACGTGCATGCTCTTCGATATCATCAGGATGTCTGAGTTTGACCCGTGGACCTGCCATGTGCAGTGACTCTATGGGCATATGTCTTGACCTCAAGGTCTCAATGTCTTCATCTGTCAAATTAAGAAGATGATGATGATGTTAATAATAATAATAATAACACCTAAACTGAGGATAGGAATGAGGTTTAATCAGTAAGCTCATTATGTAGGACATATTAAGCACTTAATAAATATTATTATTATTACTGTTATGATTATCATTGCCAAGCATTATACAAAGTGCTTTATCTACAGTTTTTCACTGAGTGTTCACAACATACACTTTGAAATAAGTATTTATATATATTTTTTATTTATTATTTTTTATTTTTAAGATTCTCCGTTGGAAAAATCAAGACTCAGATAATAAACTTATCCTTGGCCATTGAAGGGACTGACTTTGAAATATATTCCCTCAATCCCCAACAGCCACAGAAGGTGAAGATGTGAGAAGCAAAAGGCTCTTTCTGAACTTAAAAAAATTTTGAGACACTCTGTAAAGTTGGTGGGAGGCTTATTATTTCAGAGCTGACAAAGGTTATTCCACACAACTCGGTTGGTCAATAAGTTCGGCTGCCCTTGAAACAGGATAATTCAGTTCAGGGCTGTTTTCTCTGAAATCTCTTTGCAGAATGCTAATGTTATTTCCCATCAAGTAGAATACAAGGTTCTCTTTTCCTTTGTTACTGGAATCTTCCCCTTCTGAGGCCACTCATCACACCAAGAACCTACAGTCAGGTTGTTAATTTAGGATCTCTTTAGCAGGCCTAGGTACATCCAAATGTGGGTCTCAAAATGGGGGCACTGAAACACTAGCTTCGTACCAAACCACATTCCAGACACACAGAGACACATGCACACACTCACCATGTCTCTAGGTGCAAAGAATGTCTTTGGTGGGTGGAGGGGGTTGGACTTCTCAAATAGTAATATTTCTTACAGCACTCAAACCTGGAATTTGATCGCTCCTGGCCTCTATGACTTTACGATTTTCTACAATGGCTTCTTATAGAGGAAATCCCAAAGAGGTCCAGCGCCAGGTGGGTCTCTCACCCACCTGGGTGGGTGGTGGCTCCCCACAGCAAGGTCTTCCTAGAGCTACTCCTTGTTCATGGACTTAAACTGTGCATGGGCTATCTCAGGTATGATACCATGACCACACTTGGGGAGCTCCCATTTAGCGTGGGGCTGCTGAAGGTAGCTTCCTTCAGTTGTGACACATACTAGTGGCCATGAACCATCCTCCTGGCAACTGCCTCCAAACCTCTTAGGTTTCACTGGGTTTTAGAGCCCAGGGTGAATATCATCCTCAAAGACAGCTTCCAGCTGGTCCTCTGCAGAGCCCTCCCCTAGTAGTGGTGAGAGGCACATTCTCTTAAAGGGCTCCAACTCAGCCTTCAGACCTGCTGAAGTAGTAACTGCTATTACTACTGCTACTAATGATAATAAATTAATATTAACAATAGCTGTCATTTTTATACACTTCCTACAGGCAGGCACTACATTAATACATTTTGTCTTCATCACAGTATCATGAGGTAGATACCCCAGTGTCCATTTAAGGCATAAGGAAATTGAGGACAAGAGAAGCTAAGTGACTTGCTTAAGATTACTGGTTGGTAGGTGGCAGAGTAGGGATTGGAAATCAAATTTGTTGGACTCAGAAGCACTTGCTTTTTTCCTCAAACTGCCATTTTGTTAAGTGACATGTGCAGTTCTGGGAGCCTTGTACACATTGCCTCGCATGAAGAGTGCAGACAGCGGGTACCATGCCAATTTCCATCCTTCTGAGATGGTCCATGTATGCACCTCACTCAGCCTGAGCTCTCAGAATTGAGGAGGCATCCCCACCTCCAGGAAGTGCCTGTCAGGGCATTGGCAACAGCTTAAATTCTACATCACATCCCTGTTCTCTTCTCTGCCAGCACCCCTTCCCCCACTTCTACAAAGCAAATCCCTGTAAAAGCCACTTTTCTCCTACAAACCAAACTCCAGATTTTGGTTGACCCAAGTTCCCTGAAAACTGGTGGCAATGAATGCATCTGGCACTAAGTAAACCGATTTGTGGGTCTCCCAGGAAAGCAAGAGGAAGTCAAATCTGATAACTAGCATAAAACTCCAATTCTGATTATCCATGAGTGGAGTACCCATTGCAAATGTTTAATCCCACATGAGGTAACATATGCAAAAGGGCTTTGAAAAGTCTAAAATATCCTACAAATGTCAAATGTGATTATTCTTGCCATTGCCATATTTGTCCTCCCAGCAGGTATGTGCTGAGGGAATAGAAATGATTTCAGGACTAGTCTGAGCCAAGCATAATTGGCTTGTAGTCTTTGTGATGGTGAAAACTGAGGGTAAGCCCCCTCATCAAACAGACAGGAAAACTGGTTCTGAGCCCTGACCCTGCCATTAACAAGCTGGGGGAAATTTGGCAAACCACTAGCCTTCTCTGATCTTTACTTCCATAATAATTAAATAATAATAATAATAATAATAATAGCATATAAAAATGGCTACACCTGTTATCAGTTGATGAACACTCACTCCAAGCCATGTGCTTGGCTGAGAGGTTTACGTACAATAACTCATGTAATTCTCATAACAGTCCTCTGTATTATTAGATCCCCATTATACAGATGGAGAAACAGAGGCTCAGAGATGGTAGGTTCCTTACCTTTGGTTTCATATCAAATAAATAAGGAAGCCAGGGTTTGTATCTAAGCTAAATTCTCTTTTGCTATTCATTAAGAAATGATTTGGGGGTCTTTTGTGCCCTGTTTCTATTTCACTTGTAGGGAAAATTAACTATGGTTAGAGAATGCAAGAGAATAAACGTGCCTGAGAATGAAGCCAAATTAGGAAGAGATGTGTCAGGAGATGAAAAGGAGATGTGTCAGGAGATGAAAAGAAAGGAGCATCCTTAACAACACAATTCACCTACTATTTAAGAATTCATCCATTTTTGGAGCCAAGTCTGTTACTGACTTCTGGTTATGTAATGCAATAAACCTAGTGCCTCCTATGTGTGTGTGTGTGTGTGTGTGTGTGAGAGAGAGAGAGAGAGAGAGAGAGAGAGAGATTTGACCACCAACCTGGACTGCCATGTTTGTCGGGTACTATGTTTTAAGGATCTAACCTAAGCTTGCTCCCATTACAAGATACAGACAGCTCTTTTGACCAGTGTCTGCCTCACATTGGTGGTTATATGTTGTCTCCAGGTCTTTGTTCCCCACATGTGGGACTGTTCCATCACTAACAGAATCCTGACATTGCTGTTTCGACACATTAGTGGAGAAAACTCAAGGTTTGCAGGTAAAGCTACAGTATAGTCTTGCTTAATAGGTAAGAGCCTTTGGACTCAGGTAAAAGTGGGTTCAAATCCCGCTTTGACTATTCAGAAGCTATATAACCCTAGGCAAATTGCCTTTTCACCATGAAACTCTGCTCTCTTGACTATAAATGGGGATAAAATTGTCCACACTGCAAGGAATTAGATGAGATATGTAAAGCACGGAGTTGTTGGCAATACATAGCAAATGCTCCATAAACGGTAACTATTACATTATTTTTCTTTTTATAAGTCTTAAGGGTAATCTATAAAAAAAGAACAACACCCTCTCTGATGCCCCTCAAAGCTGTATACTATTGTGCTGCAAAAAACAGAGGCCAAGTGCACATGGAAAGAAAACACTCTCATAAGGAATGACTCGTATAACAGATTGTGTGATTACTAAGAACTTCAGAAACTGGAGGTGCTTTGGCATATATTGTTGTGTAATGTGGACTTCAAAAGAAAATAAAACTCCCTGAGGGTTTTTTTAAATTGAGAGCACTTGGGCACAACAATAAAGATTTTACGATTTATAAGGCATCAAACAATTTACATGAATACAAAGAAATATGGGAAGTCATTTTAGATTTCATTTAAAAGGATTAGAGAAATATAGGTAGCACTTCTGGATATGATACCAGCTAAATCAAATATCACAAGTAAACAAATATGTGGAGGACTTTGTGGCAATAATTTATTTACAAGTATGTGACATTATACTGTACAATTTTTAAAAGGCGGGCATATAATGTAGGAAACAAAAATAGTCACTATGCAATTTTTTGAATGGAAAAAATAAAGACAAAACATGCTAAAAAGGCAAAAGAGTTGTGCTGGAAAAATATTAAGAAAAACATGAGGACATGCTGTATATCAACTCTACTTCAATTTAAAAAATAGCAAATACAAAATGATATATGGAGAGAGCAATATTTCTTTTTCTTTAATGTTTTGTGCTATTTATTTATTTATTTATTTATTTATTTATTTTCAGTGTTCCAGAATACATTGTTTATGCACCACACCCAGTGCTCCATGCAATATGTGCCCTCCTTAATACTCACCACCAGGCTCACCCAACCCCCTACTCCCCTCCCCTCCAAAACCCTCAGTTTGTTTCTCAGAGTCCACAGTCTCTCATGGTTCGTCTCGCCCTATGATTTCCCCAACTCCCTTCTCCTCTCCATCTCCCCATGTCCACCGTGTTATTCCCTAGAGAGCAATATTTCTAAAGGTAGGAAGGTCCTCAGAGAAAGAATAAAGTGTGGCTGGCGGGGGCAGTAAAATGTAATTAAGTAGCTAAAGACCAAATTGCTTTATTGGGGCCGTTGAACTTGCTTGGGAGGAAACACTCTGACCTGGAGAAGAGGTTTAATGGAAGAAAAAAGAAATCCAGGTTTGAGAGATGATGAAGTCATAATGGGAAAAAAAAAAAAAGGCCACATAAATAAGAACATGAAGTCCTCAAGGTAAAATATGAAGTGATCTATGGAGTGAAGATGGAGAGAATCCAAAAGATCAAGGGAAGTAAGTAGAGAGTAAGAGGGGAGTGAGTGGGGAGGAACCAAAGCCTCCACAAGCAGGCAGTGGTGTAAGGACAGGTGAAAGCATCTCTGAGTCAGTCCAGGATTTCCCACTGATTCTTTTGGGACACAAGATCCACACAAGATTTGGCATTCTGCAAAAAAGAAGGGTCTACGGTCAGATTAAGTGAATGTGGGTTGCATATGTTTCTTCATTCAGGGCTTTTTCAGAGCCTTTTTATGGTTGTTGAGGGAGTATCTCAAAGAGGAGTAGAAGAATAAGGAACATACACTTTTACCAAAATAATTTCCCAGGGAATGGTGTGGGGCTGGAAGGAAGAGGGAGAGGAACTCATAACATTTAAAAAAAAAAAATCAGAATTCTTCTCATTTCATGAAGACTCAGGAATCAAACACACTATCGAGATGAAATTTTGCCCTGCCTACTCTTTGGCCCTTGGAAAAATGTTCCACCATTGATCATAGCATTATCATGGAACTGCAGAATAGATTCTTCAACCTTCTGAGACTCTCAAACTGGAGTTGGGAATACCGTGGCCCCTGGGACATGATTTGAAAGTGGCTGTTAGTACCTGGCATACCTCGGGCTTCTCACTTTGGCATGTGAAGCCTCACCATTTCCATACACCACCCATGTTGAGTCTTTTCCTTGTGGGTACATTTTTATTTTTATTTGTAATGCTCTACATCCCAGCATGTATCCTAACAAGCACTTAACGTAACTAATAAATTTAACTAATGTATCTACACCCAGGTCTAAACCCATTGTCTGACACCACCACCAACGAAAATCTTCCACCTGGTTTCTCAGAGCTGGATTTTCCCAAAGAATTTATTGCCTTTGCAGAAGGAGGATTGAAAGCAGGGGCACCCTCCTAGGAGGCCCACAAATTGAGAGATGAGGGCTTTCCAGGGAAACCAGTCTCCTTTTCCAAATAAGGCTGAATTCCAACCCCTATTGCCTTTGGCCCTCTCCATCGTCCCTTTAAATGTCATATCTGCCCTCATCACTCAGTATCTTTTGCATAGGTCAAGATGTTTTGGGGCACCTGGCTGGCTCAGTGGGTTAAGCCTCTGCCTTCAGCTCAGGTCATGATCTCGGTGTCCTAGGATCAAGCCTCTCATCGGGCTACTGATCAACAGGGAGCCTGCTTCCTCCTCTCTCTCTGCCTGTCTACTTGCGATCTCTCTCTCTGTCAAATAAATAAATAAAATCTTTAAAAAAAAAAAAAAGAAAAGAAAAAGATGTTTCCCCAGCTCAGCCAAGCAGGGATGAAGTCTTGGGCATGAGGGTTCATTATCTTTATAGATGTTGAGTGCGCTCAGTGTTAGGAAGAAAAGCCACAAACAACAGTACATGAAATCCTCTAATCCCAAGAATTAGTCCTAAGGAATATTCTGAATGGTGTACTGGGGCTCCTTTGGTGGCATCAGAGAGGGCTGACTACTAATTCATTAGTAAGACCCATTCATTAATAGTTATGTGCCTGGCATGTGATTGTTATTTTCTTTTTATTCTTAGGCATAAATGTCCATCAGGTACATACAGCCAATGCCTCCGACACTGATGGGAAGTCCATCTAGATTATTGGAGAGGTGGGCCACAGCAGTTCTTGCACTCAGCCACCGGAGACGTGTGGCTGAATTCACGCAACATGCTATGTCTAGTGTGGGCTTCAGAAGGAAAGTTACTCCTGAACTCTTCTCTGCTGCCCCCTCCCCAAACTTGTAATTGGTATGTTGTGTTTAAATCATGGCCTAAGATTTGTTTGTTCAGTGAACTCTCCCAGGATACCTATTTTGAACAGAAATAGCAAGAATAGGAGGCGAGTGTTTTGCCTAGAGAATTCATCTAAGAACCCAAACAGAATCCTTTCCAGAGGCAAGAAAATTGACAGAAAATGGTGGGTGAGACACAGCTTGCTGTCAGAGTAATCATCTTTAGTTGTGGGAAGGGGGGCGGAGGGCGAGAATGATCACCATTAAATGAAACAGGTATCACGGAGAACGCATTTCTGGGAGCACATTTTGATGGAGATGCCTCATCAACCACCAAATCTCTCAGCGGCTTTGCAAGGATCGTTCTGTAAATGGCCATTGCGGTCTGGATTTCATCGTTTCACATTTGCACCTTGCAGCTTTTAAGGCCATTAGAACCTAAACACTGCCCCATCAAAGCTCGACCTGAAAGGGGTTGTTACCGGCAGCCGGCCAGCCAGTGGAGTCTCAGGCTTCGAAAGTTCTTAATAGGTAAATACTTTTGCTTATTAGAGAAAATGAGGATGTGGAAATGCCTCTGCTCTACAAGTCTTGGCAATTTGACACTGACTTCCGCAACAGTCTTATGTAACTTCCCTGTCCTGTGGGGTGGGCCTGACTAGCAGAGACCTCGTCTTTTGAAAATTTTGCATAATGTGAGACATTAAAATTAAGGCTGGTGTTTACCGTTCAGTTCTTACAGAGATATTCCCAGATTCACAGTGAGATTATTATTTCCCTTGGAAATGCTCTCTGTCCCTGCCAGTTACTGAATGCGATCAGATAGCTTTGCGTGGGTTAGCATACTAATTAGAGGCCTTGTCTGGGTTACGTGTGATGTCTTCCCTCCTAAACTCAATGACACTTCTGTACATAAACAGATGCAGAGAGGAGAAAGCCCAATTCCCATAAAATCCTGGAGCCTATTTCTGTTCTTAAAATTACATGTGTACATATACTCAAGGTGGAAGGCAAAATAGCCATAAAGCATAGCGAATAAAAGAAGATTAATGAGGGAAAGAATCTGACAAAAATATTTAATTAGAAAGCAATGGCCTGGCCCTATTATCTTGTATTATTATACATCTTGTCATTAACTAAATCTGTAGCTAAACTGTGGACATTTGTCTTCATTATGTAGTAAAATGGTATAATGAGCAGGTTCCAAACAAAGAATGGCTGTCCTAAAATGATCACAAACCTAGAGAATGGGAAATGTTTCTTTTTTGATCCAGTGGGGTCTGGCGGCTAGAGCTCAGCCTTAGAAGCAAGAAGAATTCTTCTGGGTTTAAAATTGTAGGTGGATTCATAAAACCAAGTCGTCTTATAGTGTGACATTTGACGGACTTGGCGTCCAGAGGCCCGGAGGCCTATCTCTGCTGTGAGTTCACCCAGAGATCTTCTCTCATCGTAGTTTCCTCATCTGTCAGACATGATGAATCTCTATCATCATGAAGGTCCCTTCTGGTGCTAATATTCTGTGTTCAAGAAAATGATATGAATTGTTAATTCTTGTTGGGGGTCTAGTTTCACTGCTTTGCAGAAAGCCATTCTTCATTCATTCATTTGTTCGTGCGCTAGACATTTATTGAACGTCAACAGAACGCCAGCTTCTGCTTCAAGTACAAATAGTCCAGAGATAAAATTTCTGCCTGGAAGCGAGTTCTGTGGTTTCCAGTCTTAACTGCACGTTGGATCAATGGGGGAAATATTTTATGACCCTGATGCCTGGGTCCTGGCCCTAGAGATTCTAATTAAATTGGTTTGCAAGAGGACTCCATTATAAAGGACGGCCTGGTTTGAGAACCTGCCAGTCTAGAGGCAGATGCAGAAATCACATCATACTGTGTATTATCGCTCTGTGAAGAGTGGTATCTCTTAAAAACCCACTCACTGAGAGAACTAAAGCACACAAGAGAAGTTCTCCTGCAGGAACTAACAACTGCCATCAGTTTTGGAGGATGGGCACGAGTGAAACGGGTCGAGAGAGGTATTCCTGGGAACAAGAGTTGCATACTCTGACACAGAGAAGTGAGACAGCATGGAGCTATCCAGAAGCTCAAGAAATGCAGAGTGGCCAGAGTGCAGGGGAAAGGGCTCACCAGGTAAAGTTAATGAATAAGGCCCTTTGGTTGAACTGCTACCAAAGTTACCCAATATCCCTTACTTTTCGATGGGGGGGGGCACTTGGCTATCCAGGGAGCAGCCATGGTCCCCAGCTTCCTGGCCACCCAGGATTGCCAAGTCACTAAGGTCTGGCCCACAGGGATGAGAATAGAAGTGATGTGAATGTCTTGTAGGTCCCACGTTCAGGAAGAAGTCTGCTGGCCTCTGTTTTTTTCATCCTTGCCATGAGCTGAAACACAAAAATAATGCTTTAGCCACACTGGGCAACAGTGTCTAAGAGAATGAGAGATCAGCAAAGCAGGAAAAAAAAAAAAAAATCCCTTCTCTGATGGATACGTGGGTCACTCACCAGCTTGGCCTTATTATACCCCAAGAAAGAAATGAAGCTTTTATTTTGCTTGAGCAATTGTTCCATATTCTTTGTTACAGCTGTGTAGAGTGTTCTTTAATTAACATACCACTAGAAGGTAAAAAAAAAAAAATCACTACTTTTGGAAACATTGGCTTTTTAGAAACATCTGCTTTTGTGATGTTCTGCTATAGAAAGTATATACAATAGGATTTTTACAAAATCCTAGTAAAGGAACAAATACTCTGAATAGTAATTTTTCACAAACCATCCCCTTATTCTCAATACAGTTTTAGCGCATCTAACATGTGCGGTGTTTCCACACATCTCAACATTATAGGTAAATATTCTTCATTCAACAACCAAGCATGTCTTTAACTGATTAAGGCCCAGCTCTAATTCCCAAGATCTGTGCTGTTGGAATGGGGCTGGAGTTGGCGTTTTGCTTGATATTCTGGAATATGATTGTAGTGTACAGTTCCCAGCCTTCAGGGTAGTACAAGCTCTCAGACACTTTATTGGGTTTTGATTAAGAATATTTGCAGGAGCAATTTCCAAGGGAATATTTAGGTGATATGTGTGCCTCAGGGGGGCTGCAAAGCTAGCTGCGAACTCAGGTCCCAAGGGGAAGGAAATCACTAGTGGGAACCTGACTATTACTTGGGAAATAGATCTTCCTGACAGGACAGACATCATCAGAAGTTCTGACCAGATATGGCAATGGAAATGCCCTAGATTGTCCAATGAGACCAGAGGTGTTACTACCATCTGGACAGGATAGCGAAGAAAACCGTTATGAGTGCCAGAGAGCTCCCTCCTGCCTCACTCTGTCATTCATAGACCTGCTTCAAACACCAGATGACTGGTGAAGTCACTCAAGTGTGCTGTGGGGCCCGTCTTCCTGATCGGTGATGGTTTCCACCTTCATTTCTCCGGGGTTCAGTGCCTTTGTTCAGTCCTACCCTGAAGACGATGTCTGGGGTAAAGACCTTCTCCTTACCATCTTGAGCTTCCTATTCTTTCAGGCTTTCTTGTCCCTGCCTTGGTTCATAGTCCCCATAATTTTATCTGAATTACCATGGCACTGGCTCCTTACTGGTCTTTCCTCTTCCCTTGGTCCTCTCCACCCCAATATCATACCATAGCCAGAGACCCTTTAAGAGTACGAATCTGACTGGGCTTCTCTCTTGCTCCAGGCCTCCCATGCCTTCATTTTGCCTGGGCCAGATCTGCAACTTCCTGTAACTCCCCTGGCCATCCATACTCCTCATTCTTCTTCCCCAAGATTGGCAGGTACACAGCTTCTCCTTGCTTTCGGAAGTGGGTGACACCATTTTTTATTGTAAGCACTGAAGGAGACATTTCTGAGCCCATAGTTCCCTCTCTGCTTCCATTTGCCCCAGCTCTTGGGGAGCCGGATTTCTGCATGGTGGACGCAGCCAGAGTCCACTTGCTGCTAGACTTGTAACTGACTTCTTACCATTCCAGGATGCTTCTGAGCCCAGGGTGAGACATCAGATTGCCTGTGGATTGTTCTTAGGATATAACTAACAAGTGACAGCGGGTGCTACTTTCATATGTGGCATGATTCTAAGAAGAATTAATAAGTTCATTAGTAAGCATTAATCAGTCCTCCTCTGTTGGGTGGACCCAACACACACACACACACACACACACACACACACACACACACACACACATCCTAAGAACCAAACCATTATTTAAAACACCTAGGATAGGGGCACCTGGGTGGCTCAGTCGGTAAGTGTCTGCCTTCAGCTCAGGTCATGATCCCAGTGTCCTGGGATCGAGCCCTGCATCAAGCCCCACATTGGGCTCCCTGCTCAGCAGGAAGCCTGATTCTCCCTCTCCCTCTCCCCGTGCTTGTGTTCCTTCTCTGGCTGTCTCTCTGTCAAATAAATAAATAAAATCTTTAAAAAAATTAAAAAATAAAACTCCTAGGGCAGTATAGAGAACAAGAGAATATTAAATGGGATGGAGTGTCAAAACACAAAAATGGAAAAGAATAGTCCTGATAGGTAATTAAAGAGATCAAGACCAACACTGAAACTTTAAATACTTCACTGCTTTGTCCAAAGCTTCCCCTGAGTCCAGGCTTACCTATTCTATAGGCAGAGTCCTTTGGATTTGGGTGGCCTGTGGATCAGTGACTTCAAAGATGCCTAACATGTGTCATAGCCTATGCAAACCCGCTAAGGAGTTAAGATTCTTGGTTACTAGTCCCCTCTCTCTGAATCTCTTCAGAAATGAGGAAATAAGATATCAGAATGCAAAGAGCACTGCACCAAGGAAGAGAAAAAGCTAGGCTTGCAGTCCTGGCTTTTTCATTTACCACCTTGGGGCCCACAGATAAGTTGCTTAACCTCTTTGAGCCTCAATTTATTTAGTGCCAAAATGGAAACACAACCTCCTACTTACCAGGCTACCATGAGTCTCAACGAGATAAGGATGTTCAATAGCCGGTATTGAACCAGCTCATAGAAGTGATCAACAGATACTTTATCTCATCTCTTCTGAGCATGAATCTCATCTATGTCAAATGGTAGAAGGATGATTTGTTTTGTCTCTCCCAGAGCTAAGATCTGCAATTAAATAATGTACATCAACAGACCGCTGTATGTTATGAAGTGCTATATAACATAACCAAGATTTTATGTTGTTCCTATTGTTGCTTTGTTAATTGTGGTTATGATTCTTGAACTGATTATCTATGGGGACCTGAAACTTAAAATTCTGCTTTTAAAATGTTAATGACCCTTTGTCAAAAAATGCAGCTATCTGGTTCATTGACAATATATGTCACTTCTGGTAGCTAGCCCAGCCGTACTGAAGAAAAAGGAGAAAACCAAAGTCAGAGAAAGGCTTACCTGTGCCCTGGGAAGGAGAGCAAATGGAGACTTAGCAGGTTGGGACCTAGTCTTTGCTCTATAGTCTCTGATTCTCAGATAATGGGAAAAGCTCATGGCTGCTTTACTGGAGCAAGGTGATGGTGAGATTATATAGAGCATCACTCTCATATGGTGGTTGTCAATATCCGGTGAACTTCTACACCAACTCAAAAGTCAGCTCAAGCATCACCTATTTTTACATGGGTTTGGTTCCTTCTTCTCTGTATTCCCCCAGCATGCTTATCTCTGCCTGTGCAGCTATCACACTATATTTACTCCACCCATCCATCCACCCATTCACCCATCCATCTATCCATCCATCCATCCACTCATCCATCCATCCATCCATCCATCCATCCATCATTCAATAAATATCTACTTCATGTCTTTCATGGGCTGGGCACTGTGCTATATACTGTCATTATATAGTTAGTTCATTCTCCTATTTCCTCCACTAGGCTGAGATTTCTCTGACTTTTTTTTTATTCATGGCTATATCCTTGGAGCTTAGCCCAAGGCCTTGGTACATAATAGACACTCAAGAGATGAAACAGGCAGTGATTAAGAGCATGGCAAGTCCTGCACATGTTGCTTAAGCCTTAAGCTTCATTTTCCTCATCTGTTATAGTAAAACCTACCTCTATGATTCCTGTAAAGATAAAAATGGCATAGTCACATGAAGCACTTAGAAAGATACCTAGGATCTTGTAAATGCTATATAAATGATACCCACAATCATAATTAATAAATTCCTCAGGCTTACACTCTCTGGCATAGGAGACTGGCCTATCACAATGCATAGGGTTGACCTCATGCTTCCTCGCCTTCCTTTTTCTCATCCCTCTCCATGTGCCCCTCCCCACTGGTGCCTACTCCCCCGCGCCCCCCGCCCCTCTCCGTGATCACATACTCCTACAGCAGCATCTTCCAGGCCCCTCTCACCTCGGGACTCAGATGGGATCTAGAACTGGCTAAGATCTCTAACAGCCCTTCCCTCATCACAGGTGTCATCTGTTCATTTCTTAGCAACTTTGTCCCTCTTTCTGTTCTCACATCAAGGAGTTACAGCATCCCATGGGGCTAAACTCATATCCAAGCACAAAACACTTCACTGTAGAAGCAATACCGAAACTGTCTGGCCACGAACAATGTCCCTTTCCTCAGGATTAATGTTCCCTTTTCATAACTGCTGATCAGATTAAGACTACAGTGTGAGAAAGCAGAGAATGGCAGAGAGGAAACCACAGAGTACAGAGAATTCGCTCCCCTCCCCACCCCGACAGACAACCACACAAGACGGGAAGCTAAAATAAGATTAAAGGGAGGGAGAAAGAAAGGGCCAAACTGATTAGGTGCTGGTATGCAGTTTAGAAAACCAGTTTAACTGAAGTTAAAAAACAAAAAACAAAAACCGAAAAGTGCTGTGGTGGTTTCTGTGATTGGATTTAAACATTCATCTTCTCAGATAGAATCCACTTTGTCATTCTGCTGCCCTCTGTCCTGCCTCCAAGTCATCCTGATGCTGGATCAGTCTCTCTGAATCCTGTCTCCTACCTCCATGGCCAGAATGCCTGTTATATTCAGTTAGTGACAGTCAGGACCTCAGGGTCACCAGGAAGAACCGAAACCAAAAACACAGACTTTGGGTCAGTGAAACATTGATTCCATTCCAGATCCATCCTTTTTGAGTTCTGTGCCTTTGGGCAAGTTTTTGAACTTCTCTGAGCATATTTCCCCATCTGTAAAATGGGTTTTATCCCTCCCTCTCTTCAGAGGTCTTCAGATTGTGTAAGCTATGTAAATTGCCCAGCACACAGTAGGTGTTCCACAATCAGTAGTTCCTTTCTCCTTGACACCTGAAGATGTTACATTGTTTTTGGTTTGAGCTCCTTTAAAATGCAAATCTCCATGAAAAAAGTAACTCTGTAATCAATGACCAAGTTATTTCCTTCTGAGTAGATTTCAGGTTATTTATTTATTTATTTTCTGAAAACAGTCTTTTAGAGAGGAAATGGAGCACAGATAGAATGTGATGGATCCAGAGTAAACCATGGGATCCTAGCAAGAACACAACCCAGGGGGTGTGTAAGAATTACAGAGTCATGAGACTGAAAGCCCCAGGACAATCATACTTCCTTTAAAATCTTAACAATGCCTGGTATGTCCTTCTTCTCTTCTTCCCTGCTGTCTAATGTCCTCTCTCCCTCTCTTCCTCCTTCCTTCGTTTCTTTCTCTCTTTTCTTAAATTTCAATGTTACAAATCATGGTGGTCAGATTGTACAAAGTGAGTGGGAAGTTGAGAAAAGTGATCTGTTTGCTAAACACAGGATTCAAAGTGTCTGGGTGGCTGGATACAGTACCTGTGGGCAGAGCCACTGCTGGAAGCCTGGCCTATTTTTCTGACTCTTGTTCCTTTAATCAACTTTCCGGTGCTACAGGGAGAAACATGCAAATACACAGGCATACACACAGACATACCCATGCATATGTGTGTGCATGCAACAATGCATGACACTTTTGATTGAGCCCTTCCTCTATACCAGGTACTTATGTATATTCTCAAAAGTCCTGTATAAATTAGGCTTATTTCAGTGAAAATTTTCAGAAATCCAATTCAAACAACTCAGTGCAAAAGAGAGAAATGATTGACTTATAGAACCAAGAAAATGTAGAGCTATAGGAGGACCCAGGGATTTAAATCTGTCTTTCTCCATCTCCCTTCTTTGTCTTTTTAGGTTCATGCTTAGTGAGGCAGGCTTTTTCCAAGTTTTCCAGCAGCTTCAAGTCTCATTCCTAACAGCTCAGTTACTCTAGCACCCAGAGATCACTTTCACCGATAACGCCCTAAAATACATTTAGCAGGAGTTTCATTGTCCCAGCCTATGTCACTTGCATGACCTTGAAGCAGCTCCCATGGCCAAGGTTCTGAAAGTCCAGTTGCAGATCCCACAGCCCCTCCCGAGAGCCTGAGGTGGGGACATCCCCTAAAACCAGAGGTCTTGGGGCTTGGAAAGAGTACTTCTCTGAAGATAATTAAAGGTCTGTCACCAAAAGAATAGAAATAGATGCCCGGGCTGGTGTAGATAAGAGATGTCTGCTGCAGCACTCTAGGAGATAGGATTGTTTTACAGATGAAGAACTTGAGAGTTAAAGAGATTAACTGATGGGCTCAAGGTCATAGAGCTGGCCAATGTCAGAGCCAGGACTGGAGTTGGCATCTGCCAAGCTCAGGGCTTCTACCTTTACCTGGAGTTTCGATGCATAAACTAGAGGCTGACGCTGAGTGGAACAGTTAAATATCAGATGGCCTCTAGATTGAGGAAACTCATGGTTTGTTGTTTTTAAAGACAATATGAAATGAGCGTCCCTTCCGCCTTCACTGTGTTAGATTCATCTTTTTCTCATTTCTTCCTTCTGGACAGTTAATGGCTCTTCCTATCCACACTTCTTGACAGGCACAGCCTCTGTGTATAAATAAGTTCTTATTAGTAAATTTGGGGGCATATTTATCTGCTTCTAGCTTAAAAAAAAAAAAAAGAAGCAAGAAATTCTTCTCAGCAATGTCAGCCTTGTCAAACTGAAATGTGTGGAAATCTGTGTGTGGCAGCCGGGGGTCCATTGTGGGGATAGATTTTTTTTTTTTTAATTTATTTCTACATTTGTGTTAAGGTCAGTGTATTCATTTCACAGTAGGGAAGGATGAATTTTGACATTTTTATAAGGGTGATTGATTGGTTTGTGTCCATTTGTGAGACTCAACATGGCAAGAGGCCATGGCTAATGGAAGAGGAAAGGAAAAAAAAAACACAACAGAACAACTATTTTTGTCAGAAGTCTGCCTATCACCATTTTGGAAGCTGCCCAGAAATGTTGGACAGGGACACAGATCTGAGCAAAAGATAGAAAAGTGTTCAACACACATTAATTAAGGTACAAAGGGAACGTTATTGTCAAGGATTTCATTTGACATACGCATCTCAGTCATCTCGAGATAGAGTGCTCCATCTTCCCTGTACCCTCCTCCTTGTTGATAAACCTTGTGTTGCTCAAGAGGAAACACTACAGAGGAGTGAAATCCTCACAGAAGGGCAACATGCTAGACCTTCTGCCTAGAACCCTCTTGCCCGCACTTCACGGTCTCCATTTAAATTTAATTTACATGGGCAGTCTTTTGTCGGGGGGCGGGCAGGAAGCTACTTAAGCTCCCAGACTAATTCTGTATACCCTGACCTTTGGTTTTTACCTGATGGTAATTAGAGCACTCAAAACTACTCGATGGTTGTCTTCCTAGCTGGACTCTAAGTCTGATGAGGCTCAGTGGCATGTGTATCTGCTCATCATTGTTATCTCATGCATTGAGAAAAGGGCATAATATTTATAGAAGACATTACCAAATACCTGCTGAACAAGTGAATGAATTTCAGTGTTTGCCTTTGGAGCTGTAGCATAGAACCACGCTCTCATTTTGAGGAGATGTGCCCTGGTTGATATTACTCAAGCACACTCTGGCACCTTGAGTGAGGAAACAGACTCATTAAATAGACGTGAGTTTTTGAGAGCCCATAGAACTATGAGCAAACAATACTATGAGTGCTTCTTACTTGGTTAGGTTATTGCTAAAGAATAGGCAGAAGGAAGGAGGTTAGCATAGAATGTTGTTATGTTACGGCTCTGAACACTGACTCTTCTCATCAGGAATGAGAGCAAGCTGCATCTCCAATAATATGCTTATAGATTATTGATAGGAAGTCATGAACATTTCACTGGAAAGCATTTCTCTATGCAAACAGAATACAGTTCCTTGGTAATTCACCACATTTTTCTATGATGACCTCACTGAGCATTTAATCACAGGGTAACTTCCATGTTGACTCCAGGACTGCTAATCCCTGGGAAGCCATGTGCATTGGTCCTTGTTTCTGATCATTTGAAGTGAGAAGACCTCTGTGTGGTTGTCAGTGCTCGTCATCCCAAAGGCCTAAAGCTGACCGTTCTAATGGTGATGGTCCCAGGTTTGGGCACTCCATGATATTAGTTACATTCTCACAAGGCCAGTAGGTGAAAATCACTTGGTTCTGTTGGCTCCACAGGCACTTCCTGAAATAGTTAATAAATGGCACTGTCCAGGGATTCACTGGGGTCAGTGATGCCTACAAGAGTAGTCTCAAATGTTGCATTTTCTGCATTGGGATTTATCTTGCCTACTTGCATACGTTGCATAAAGGGATGAAGTTGTTTACTTATGGATGCTTCCTGCCTATTGCCTTCCAACTCTTTTGCCCCAAAGAAATTCTGGTTTTGTGAATCAGTTTTATTCCTTCCTTTATTCTCAAAATTCCCAGAGTGATTCTTTGGACTTCCATGTTGCAGAATCTGAAAGGTAGGGTAGAATAGAAAATACCTAATCTAGGAGGTGGTTTGTGGTAGTAAAATAAGCCTGATCAAAGTGCTCTCCTCGGAGACTGGGCGTCGAGTGAAGGGGAAAAGAGTATGATGACTAGGGAGCACGTTCATGGATTCACACATGCCTGACAGGGTGGGATGGAGGTGTAAAGAGAGATGAAATGGTGTGAGGGGGAAATGAATTAGAAAGTCCAAGAAATTGTAAGATACTGGAAAAGTGGTGACTAAGGTCACTTATAACAGCTTCCATGGATTATGTACAGCAGTCTTCTTCACGGTTTTCCAAAGACATGAGGATGGCTGGAAATTCTACTCAGACCAGCGTTTTTAGCTTAGAGCTCTACAGGTAGGTCAGGAAACAAACCCACTGACTGGGCCCAAAGCATTCCTAAAACTTCCCACATGTGTCCACAAAATAAATGAGCTTCTTCCATGCCTTGTTTCAGGCCCTTCTGGAGGATTCTTTCCCATATTTCAACACCCTCTGATCCATATCCCTCCTTCTAGTTTCTCACACTTAAACTAGCCTTGGGATTTACCTCTAGACTAATTTGAATGCAAAAACCTACAATGGTGATGGGTATCCCAACTGTGAAGCCTCTCCTGTTTTTCCAAGTGAGTTTAACTAAGAACATGAAAACAAGGCTTCTCACTTAAGTCAGACTGCTGCTGGCTGGCCCGGGGATCTGTTTCTGAGCTGACCCTTAGAGATGGCTCGACAAAGTACGTGGATCTCAAATTTGATGGCTGCTTCAAACGAACATCATGGGTTTGCCCCAATAACCCTTTCCAGTGCTGCCTTCCTGAACATAACCCAAACTTCTGGGACTATGTTTTACTACTCCATCCTAAATCATCACTTAGAGAGAAGTGTATTCCCAGTGCACAACATGCTTTGTGCCCTTTTCTAAATGTGCCCTTTTCAAAATTCAAAGGATAGTTAGTCATGCATATATTTTTCAAAGGTTTAGCCAGCCCCACTCCTGTCTTCTTCAATAGCGCAACCTACTCCTTCTCCAAATCCTGTTTCTTTCTCTCTCCACTTTTCGTCTATGAACACGGATTCTACCATTCTACCTTCTGCCCAGAAGCACTGCCATAGGCCAAAGAGAGCAAACCAGCTGAGAAGCTTCTCTTTCCAAGGTTCAGCAACTGATACTGTATTTGACACAGTAGGTGTCCAGTATATCATTATGGAATGAACAGTAGTGCTTCAAAGATTCCTTGAGTCCCCGCCTCTCACAGTATCAGGTGGAGTGAAGAGATAAGTTATTTAATTAACCTACTTATAAGTTTCTCAGCGGTATGGCATAGGGTTTTAGTCATTCAAACAATGCAATCTGTCCAGGCTCCAGGCAACATCTGGGGCCAGGGTTGGTCTTACCTTCATACGTCTTTCAGATGGATAAAGAGCTTGCATTTGAGTAAGTCAAAGGCTTTGGTTTAGATCTGGCTTGCTCACGTTATACTTGTGTGACTTTAGGGAAGTGATCCAACCTCACAGAGTCTTATCTTGCCCATCTGAAAAGTGGGGGTAATAATGCCTTCCTCCTTATAATGAGAAGGAAATGAGATAAGAAATTCACATGGTGAATAAATGGGTCCCGCTGGTATTGACTGATTCACTGAAGAATCTATTCTGGAAAATTAGGAGTTTTGAGTAGCTAAGTTAGCATAGATTCATGAGAGAAAGAGAGCGAGCGAGCCAAAACTTTATTTTTATTTTTACCCTAGGAATGTTGCTCCTACCTCCCTCTGCAACTCATCAATTCTGTTTGGAAACAGTCTCATTGCTGGAAAATTCAGGCTCACCTTACTAAGGCAGGGGCTAATTTCCTCTGTAGAAAATAACTTCTCAGAATCCTCAGCAGAATAGCTCCTCATAGCTTTGGAGGCCATTAGTTGACATAAAGCCTCCACAAAGTAAAATTTTCCTTTCATTCAACATGTTTGTTCTTTTCCTAGGCATAATGGAAATAGGTCTATGGTCCCGAGTCCTGCATCCTGGGCCATTGCCTGTAAAGGAAAACGATCACTAATTAGCACCTATGTGCTGGCCTGTGGAAGGGCTGCTGGGTTTTTTTTTTTTTTTTTTTTTTTTTTTTTTGCTGCTTTCATCCCTTTGGCAAACGTCTCTGGAAGGCTAGTCGTAAACGCTAATGAAATCACAATTTCTGTTGGAAGATGCAGTCCCAGAACATTTGAAAGCTCAAACACTCTCTTTGCTGTGTGATGCATTGTCATGTATATTAATATGCTTTTGAAACCTGCTTCTTATAGAATTTAAAATCTCTTTAAAGGGCATTTGCCCAAAAATAAGGCATTGCCTATGACATTTCTCAACTTTTCCGTCGATCAGCAGGGACAACTCATCCTAATCGCCTGGTGTGGGTAGAATACGTTGTCTTTATCCTTGGAGTTTCAGAGTGCTTTGGTGATAAGAACTACATAAACACATAGGTGGACTGATGCAAACTGTCAGCCTCTCAGGGGGGATATAAATATGAATACTTAAAACAACCTGATAATAACTATTTCAAGTGGTACGCTTTCTCTGAGCTGTGGCTTTGTTCGGATGGCGTGCCCACCAAAACCAGAAAACCGAATGCGAGACACGAGCAAGACAAGAACTATACATTTTCACAGTTAATATTCATTTCCACCAGGAAGGAGATCTACTTTCTGACCCCTAGCAAAAATGCCGAAGGGATCAGGCTTAGAAATCTCTCTCTCTCTCTCTCTCTCTCTCTCTCACACACACACACACACCCTAAGACTCTATTTAGAGGTCAAGAAGAAAAGAAGAAAAAAATACGCCCTCGTTCATAAATGACTAGAACATTGGCCGGACACTCTCTGAAGAGTGAATTGGTCTGAGTTCCTTCTCCAACATTTAAAACTCCAGCTTCCTGGTCTATTTTAATTTTGTTGTTCTCGTGCTTCCTACATAGACCCATCCCCTCACTTTATCTGTGAGTACACTCTGGTGTCTGATGCTTCACTACAGAGTTTCGGGTCTTGACAGTGTTTCCCATCACAGTGTGAGAATTTTCTATTTTCCCAGGCCCTTGAGATCAGCTCTGTCTTTTGTGAGAAGGAGGCTTTTAAAAGACAGCTGAAGTGGATAAGAGCGGCGGCCGGCTCGTCAAGGAGGGGCCGCGCATGGGCTGCCAACCGCGGCATTAGCCCTGCTCCAGCTCAGCTCGGGAATAGCCTGTTTTGAGGGGTTTGGCTTAAGCCTATGGAAATAAAAAGGCTTTTCAATTTTACCTGTTCCCGGGATGGGCCAGAGTTACCATTCAGTGAGCACAGGAGGCCCCCAGCCAAGAGGAAGACCAACAAAACTTATTTTAATTGAGCAGCCGAATCCCATAGCACAACGGTTCCAACAAGGTCAGACAAATGCAACCCTCCCTTTCTTGGCCCTCTGCTACTTCCATGGTTTATTTATATATTCAATAACACCATGAACAGCAACTTGAACTCTTCTCTTCTTGAGACTTCAGTGCCAGCAGTAGACTTCTGGGCAAGAGTTTCCACGCATCAGTCAATAAGACTCTTGTCCAGGTTAAGTACAGAGAATGTTGTCATGTGTGTAATAACAAGGAAAAACCATTATGGAAAATCAATACTGCCTTAAATACAAATTACTCTAGGTTGGGACAATGGAGGGACTGATCTGTGAAGAAGCAAACTGGCTTATTGCGATGATTATTTATCCTTTCAAAATAATCTTTCATTAGGTGAGTCAAAGACATTTTGGAAGTTCTTCCTTGTATCCCAGAGCTGACTTCCCTCTACTTCTCTGCTCTTTGGGCTGTGGCTGAAGGGCTAATATAGCATAAGAAGATTATTAGGGGTGGCCTAGGATTTGGAAGCCGGCATTGAAATAAGCTCAGACTGTCCCTCTTAGTCAGTTGTGAGATAGCAGGGAGGATGTGAGGATGAAGGGCTTTTATTGCATGGCTCTGTGGGAAACGATGCAATGGAAGGAACATTAGTATTATTTCTGGCTTAGGTTGCAGTAAAGTTAATCTTCATTTCATTGTGCTGAAGAGAGCAAGCAAACACAAAGACCTCTATCAGAAGCGTTCCTTTCTATATGATAACACTTTGGAATAAAATCTTCGTTGTGGTGGAGATGGATTTCCGCATATAGAGTTTTGTTTTTGCCCTGAGTAAGAAGGAATACAATATATGTAATTTAAAAAAAATGCAAAAAGAAACTTAGAGGTGACCATTACATTACTCCTTACTCTCTTGCTCATGAAGAAAAACTTAATGGAAATGATATTAATGTCAAAGTCTCTATTTCAGCAGCATTTGTAACTCTGTTCTCCAGTGGAAACCACGAATGTGCTTTGAACCGGAGACTAAAACATTTAAACATTTAAAGTTCTCCAGAATCTAAAAGGAAATAATGCAGGGTAGCTCCTTGGTGGGATGGTTTGGCTGATGGAATGAAATGTTACCCCTACTGTGGCCGAGGAACCACAGAGGCTCTAGCCTGGTTATTAAGAGTGCCAGGTATTTGATCTTGGTCCTGAATAGCATAAGATGAGCAAGAAAGGGACAGGGCACTGGAAGAAGGCTAAATGCTGTAGGCACATATTTACACTTGAATGTGGATATGGTAGGCAGCTTCTGAAATGGCCTCTAATTATCTCTGTCTCCTGGTTTTCTGCCCTTGTGTAATCTCCTCCCCTCGAGAGCAGTGACTCAATTCTAATGAATAGTATAATGGCAGAAAGGACGGGATGTTACTTCCAAGATTAGTTTACAAAGACATGGTGACTTCTGTTCCACTTGTACTCTCTCTGGTACTGCCTGCTTGTTTGCTCTGATGAAGCCAGCTGCCACCTTGGGAGCTAATCTCTGGAGAAGCTCAGGTAGCAAGGCTCTGAGGGTGGCCTCCAGCCAGCAGCCAGAGGAACAGAAGCCCTCAGTCCAATAACCAGCAAGGAACTGAATCCTGCCAACAACCATGTGACTGAGCTTGGAAGCAGCTCTTTCCCCAGTAGAGCTTCGAGATGACTACAACTCAGGCTGACACTTTGATTACTGCCTGTGAGATATCCTGAGCCAGTGGACCCAGCTAAGCTGCACCTGGATTCCTGACTCACAGACACTGTGAGATAATACATGTTGTTCTAGGCACTAAGTTTTGGGGTAATCTTTTTACACAGCTATCTATAATGAATAAGTGGGAGCGCTGAAAGTTCTATCAAATCAGGCATCATTTCTGAAATGACTCAAGCCTTGCTGTTGTGTGCATAAAAGCACACAATAACAATCTTGTTTTTGGATGGGAACCCCTTTTTCCTCTTTTTCTAGCCGCTCTTGGGCACTCCACTGAGTTAGGGTCTGGTTCTGATCATTGTGGTGCTGTATCTGAATCCTGGAACCTTCTGGATCTTTTTTATGGCCAATAGAACCATGATCATATGGTTCATGATGATGAAGAAAAGTTACTCAGATGGGAAAGCATCTCATTCCCAAAGTTCTCAATAATTTGATTGCCATTCCATAGTAGTAAAAACATTAGACCAAATCCAGAGAGTTCGACGTAACAATTGAAAACCTCCTGCATTATCTCCTTGACAGCCATGTATCTTGTGCCCACCAAATGGAAGGCACCATGCCAGGTCTCTGAGGAATACCAAAGTAAATAAAATAGTCCCTGCCCTCTATGAATGTCCAGTGTAATTAGAAAGAGAGAGACATACCCATAAAGAATTCTAATATGAAGCTTGAGCAAACATCTGAATGAAGTAATCTCTGGCTACATCTAATTAAATGACTGAGAGAAAGATAAATTTGGAGAAATTATTTTCTATGGGACTCTGATAACTCTGGGACAACCACAACAGGTATTTTTTTAATCATTTGGATTTAATTTTTCTGGGGGAAGTTTGAGGGGACTCAAACTTAAGATATTGGTATACCTCTGACATGGTGTGGCTTGAGCCACACTATCATGCAATGATCATTATGTAACTTCAGAAAACCTGATTAAATGCCAAAGCTCAGGAGGACTTCTGAGTGTAAACTGGGATTAAGCTCAATAAATATTAGAGAAGAGAAGATTCATAAACTTTAAAAGATATTATCCCAATATATAGTGAGTATAACTTGAGATGGGAAATAGAATTACAGTTAAATGTTGCCCAGGATATAATGTGATCTTGGAGCTAACTTAATTAATGTCCTATATCTCCCACTTTTAGCAACCTGGGAGAGCAAAAAAATAAAATGTCATTGGCTCTAGTCCCTGGAGCACAAAGAAATAGAGGTAAATGTTACAGGAGCCCAAATTTTCTGATATTACCTTGTTTTCCTTCTCCAAAGAGGCAGTCAAGACTGTCATGGAAAATGCTTAGGCTATAAATTCCCACAGGTAAACAGGATAAAAAGATGGAAAATAGAAGAGCAAGAGTTAGATTTCTGTCCCCCGTGGTCAGGTCATATTCCCACTCCTCTAATTCTAAAATAGAAAATATTGATAGAACTGGTAAGATCATGAGATGCCAATTGGATCTCATTGCTAGATGGTAGGTTTGTTTTATGTCAAGTTGTCATGCATATACCTGAGACCCTTTTCCACTTTCTCATTTTCCTCTGTGAATGGGGGTTAGGTTGATGAGAGTTTTGAGCCAAGACCTGCCACAAGAGATCCCCACTGTCTTGCCAGTACTCTTTCTCCTCATTACCTACTTGGAAGTTCTATTGAGACTTAGTTGAGAGAGGCCCTCTTTAGACCCAGGGACTAATCTATAATCTGCAACCAAGTATTACCATAGTTCTGAATTGGGATGTAATGCTTTGGTTCAATTGATGATTGACACCTTCTTTTTTATTTGGCTATTCGTCCCTATGTATTCATGTATGTGTGTCCCTTCAGAATTTCAAATCTGCTGTCATGAAGATGGGCAGTGCCGTGGAGTTCTAGGGAACAAGGACATTATTTTGATAAGAAAGTTTAGGGGGATTTCATGGAGATATGAGGGGATTCCTGAAGAACTAGTATTTGGTCAAGTAGGTATGAAGGGTCAGGGCATTCCAAACTGTTTCAGCTTTAGCAGGTTAGCTCTGGTGGCCATGTGAAGAATGTATTAAAGTTGGAAGCAGATAGAGGTATTAGGAGGCAGTTGTCATAGTTCTGAGACAAACCTTACAAGATACAAAGAATAATGCTCTACAAAGTATGCAATGTCATCAGAAGTAGCATGAAATGAGTCATTTTTTGACAGAAGAAACATCTTTGAAACACCTCAGTCAGACTTGTGATTTTAAGATAGATCTTAGGCTAGAAGAACATGAACTGTGTTTAAAGCATTGTATTAAATGGAGAAGTATGATAAAAAGGAAACAGAATGCTTGGAAACCTCCTTTGAGGAGGCTTATATATAACCAATTCATACAGAAAACACCAAGATGTTCAAAATGAATGAAAAGTACCTTACAAGTACAAGAGATGTGGTTCTTCCTTTGCCAATTTTGGATTGTGAAGAATGGCCCTGAACGGAGATGGTGAAGTGGGGAAAGCTGAGGATGAATGTGCTGTTATGCTCGAACAAGTTCAAGGACATGGAAGACTACATTGAATTGGTAGAGATTATTTATTTTCATTCCTGGGCATTGTACTTGCCCATGAAGATTCAAAGCTTAATAATAACGTGTTCCTACCCATAAGAATCTTACATTTAGTGTATGTCATCTGGGAAAAACAAGTTCATGAAGTGCATCAGTTCATGGAAAGAAATGGGTTGCTTCTCCTGCTAGGAAAAGAGGATTGTTAAGTGGAAAGGTTGTAGAAGTGACTAGTACATTCCCTTGGTAGGAGACGAAGTTTGGAAAGAATCAAGGCTAGATGTTAGCAGAATTAATGGCCACACTGAGGCTATTGGTAGAAGTCTTGGTGATAGCTAGGTTGTTACACACAAAAGTGGTCGCAACACACAAGTGGTTGCTTTGTAATGAAATCTGAAGGATGCTAAGAAGTTTCTCTCTTGAACTAAGAACAAATGGACCATTACTTTTCATAGACAATAAGCTCTTTTAAAGCACAACCACCTTAGAAAAGCCAACATATTAAACTGACCTTCATTCATTCACACCTATACTGGCACTTGAGATACTATAATTTTTTTTTTTTTTCCTGAGAATTTCTTCTAGGTCAAGAGTTTTCAGAAACCAGGAGAGGACTGAGGAAAAAAAAAATTAGAAGTCATGGGTATTACCCAAGGGAGATATCCTGAGTTGAGTACCTCAGGAGAGCTGATGTCATCAAGAAGAATCTGTTTCCTCTTGATGGAATCAAAAGTTAAAGAATAATGGAAGCAAGAGATGAACCAAATTTTGTAGTAAAATCTCTATAGGAGGAACACAGAAGAAGCACTAGTCAAGATGCCTCTCCTAGTAGAATCATAATTCTGAAAGAAAAGTCAACACAGATATTGCTAATAGACCTCTGCTACCTAATCATCAGTGATAGCCAACTAATGGGTTGTCATCTCTGGATAGGGCAGGCCAGGACAGCTGTGGGTGGTATTGGACGTGGCTGGAAGGTCAGGAAGACAGAAACAATATGAACAAAATACCACATTTGGGGTTTCTGTTAGTATAGTAGAGTGATCAGCGAAGTTTTTCTTTAAAGGTCTACATATTAAGTATTTTAAGTTTTGTGGGCCATATGGTCTGTGTTGCAAATAAGAAACTCCTTTTTTATACTGCAAAAGTAGCCACAGACAACACAAAAATGAATGAAGATGTTTGCATTCTAATAAGACTCAATTTACAAAAATAGGCTGTAAGTCAGATTTGGCCTATAGGTCATAGTTTGCCAACCCCTGGCATAGAATAAAGTATCCTACAGCTATGTATGTATGTATGCATAAATAAATAAAATTTAGAAATAGATGATAGATAGATAGATAGATAGATAGATGATGATAGATAGATAGATAGATAGATAGATAGATAGATGATAGATAAAAGTAACCAAGCCCAGGTTCAGCATATCTCAGATGACCAGTAGGTAACGTGAAGAGTCCAGAATCAGGATGTAAGCATCAGAATTGGCAGGATGGCCCACACAGCTACTGTGTCTGACATCTGGTAGTACTTCTTGTTCAGAGTCCGGAAGGCCAAAGAGAAAATGGGTGAGGATGGATACTAGCAGAAGTCTCAAGATGAACACCTAAGAAGCTGGTAAGGAGGAAAAAGGGGTAATTTGGTTCAAAGGGAAAACAGCATATAACCAAGTGTTCTGTAGAATATTAAGTACCATTCTCTATGGACAGATACGGGCTGACAGATATGATATTGGTTGGATAATGCTTCACAAGCAAAATGGCGTTGTACTAGAACATCTTGCCCATTTTAACAAGCAGTAATTTCTCATGTCTCTATGTCCCTCAGCCCAGGAGTTCAGCCCCCTCAACAGAAGTGCATTTATTGATATTCCACATGGTTAATTTGTTTCTAAATTTCTTCATAGAATTCAAAAGAGCAGTTTGATTTGGGACATTCCATTTATACTCAGAGAATGAAGACTGTAATTCATCTTGTATGCCTTTCTGCCTTGCATGCCAAATAAAACTGAAATTGCCACTCTTTGTTCAGAACTAAATGCCATCTTGAAATTGTTTACTCTTATTGTTTAAAATAATTTTTATTCTAGATGGCTCTTCTATCTCAAGTAAACAATACACATTTAAGAAGTTAAAAGTCATATTATTTTTTCAATTGCAATAATTTCATCTATGACAGAACATTGTTTTGTCACATTGGGATGTCTCAATACTTTCTTTCTTTTTTTTTCTTTTTAAAGATTTACTTATTTATTTATTTGACAGACAGATCACAAGTAGGCAGAGAGGCAGGCAGAGAGAGGGGAGGAGGGAAGCAGGCTCCCTGCAGAACAGAGAGCCTGATGTAGGGCTCGATCCCAGGACCCTGGGATCATGACCTGAGCTGAAGGCAGAGGCCCTAACCCACTGAGCCACCCAGGCGCCCCGTGGGATGTCTCAATACTTTCTATAATATTTTTTTTGGAGAATGCTAGATGGAGTGTTAGATAATTGTTGAAAACCAGAGTTCTAGTTCTAATTTTGCCTATATTAACCTGTGTAATCCTGGGGAAATTGTCTAATTTCATTTTGTTTTATTTCATTTTGTTGCTTCTCTTTTTCATCCTTAGAGGAAAATAAAAATATTAATTCTTATTTTGGCTATCTAGTAAGATTTTGTAACAATCTGATGAGTTAGTATGTGTAAAAGTATACTGTAAATTGTAAAATTCTATAAGAATGGTAGGTATTACTATTGATTAAGCTTTTTTTTTTTGGTTTCTCAGTTGGTTGAGCATCTGCCTTCAGCTCAGGTCATGATCCCAGGGTTCTGGGACCCAGGGGCATATCAGGCTCTCTGCTCAGGAGGGAGCCGTCTTCTTCCTCTCCCTCTGCCTGCCACTCCCCCTGCATGTGCTCACTCTCTCTTTCTGTCAAATAAATAAATAAATAAAATCTTAAAAAATTTTTTTTGGGTTCTTGGTTTGTTCTAGGAACTGTGGAATGGAAAAGGGCTATAGAAATGAATTGAGACTGGTCTCTTCTCTCCAAAAGCTAACTATATCAAATAGATTATTATGATAGCTACCATTTTCACAGTATTCACCATGTTTTCTAAAAACTCTTTATATGTTTCATTTAATCTTTATAATATAAATAAGTACAATTAGTGTTCCCATTTTAAGATAAGAATTATAACACAAACAGGGGTTAAGTAATTTTCTCAAGCTCAGAGAACTAGTAAGGGGCTAAGCCAAGAATCCAACCTAGGATGTCTGATTCTACCATCCATGTGCTTCACCATTCTAGTGTACTGAATATTAGGACTATAAATATTTAACTGGAAGTGATTAGAAAGCCATTACTGATTTAGAAAGCAAATAACTAGGAGAAATAAAAGCAGGGATGGCTAGAGGGAATAAATACTTCCCCAGATGTGTATTGTGGAACACAAGTGTCCTAGAGGCTCTGCGAACCAAGAACAATGTAGTCAGAAGTTTGAAAGACAATTTGACCCTCGTTAATGTCTTGATGCATGTAAGCCAGGTGAAGTCCTGCTTAGAGGTCCTGCAGAAAAGAAGTCTATCTTCTTTTGTTTGGTCCAGTGTTTCTAAAAATATGTGTTCTCAGGATCCTTTTTCACCAACCTAGTTAGCTGATTTCTTCTGAATATAGTGTTTCCTTGAAACACTGGTGTAGAACTTACCTTTAAAATAATCTTTCATAGAATGGAAGGATACTGATTTAAAATAACTAAATGTGAATGAGAAAGGTTTCTAACAAGGGCAAAGTAAGGAATTGTTGACGAGCCAGTGGGCATAGCTGGTCTTACAAACTATGCACTGCTCATCATGCCAGTTGGCATAGTTATGAAATCATTTGTAGCTATACTCAGCAGTTGCAGAGTAAAGGCAGAGGAAGTAGAAGTTTGGGTTGATCCAGGATTGAAGACTGACAAGGCAGATGAAGTAAAAGATAAGAAGGGAGGAAATGAATTTACAATTTATATTTCTAAAGGACAAGACAAAAATGTTGTTGTTAGGTTTCCTTCACATTATGCAATCCCTAAAGTGATAAGCCTACTGTCTTCAGAAATGTCATCAGAGAAGTAATTTGACAAAGAAGACAGAGAAGCATGTGTTCATCAATTTTGAGGAGGAGATGGCTCTGTCCCTAAGTTAATTTGGTGTCCCTTACTCATTCCCATTAGAGTTATGACTAAGACTTTTGAAGCACTGGAGCTCAGATATTTCTACCATTATAGCTATTATTTTCAATAACTATACTCTGTTATATTGAAATTCCTAGATTTCTCTTGGACTTATTTAAGCACTCTCTTACTTCTCTTATTTAAATGGGTGTTTTATCCATATAAAACTTTATAACGTCATGCATTGGCCATTTGGAAAATGTTGGTTCACAGAGATATGCAGATCTTCCAAACATTTATAATATTTCATTATAAAGTATTTAAAATATCACAGTTACTAATACCATTTTCATCTTGTCAAAAAAGTCTTGAAATGTGGGAAAGCTGTCAGGTTCACAGTGGTCAATACAAGTTTTCCAAAATCGCAATTTTTGCTTAAAAGCTCAAAATTTTATCATCAACAAAAAATACTGTCAGTATTTTCCTTGAAATGGTAGGTTCCCTTAGGGTAACCAACAATTCCACTTTGCTCAAGATTGAAGGGCTCCTGGGAAAGTGCTAGAGTTCCAGCACTAAAACCAGGGAAGTCCCTGGCAAACCTGGATGTGTCACTCTAGGTTCATTCTCTCTCTCTCTCTCTCTCTTTTTTTTTTTTTTAAGAACTCACAACCAGAGATCAAGACCTGAGTTGAGATCAAGAATTGGATGTTTAACCAAGCCACCAAAGTGCCCCCTAGGTTCATTCATTTTTGAGAAAATATCCATCAACTACTCAAGTCAAAGTAACTATTTTTGTCAGTCATTCTTTCCAGCAAAGAGGGTATTCCATAACAAAAGCAGCTAGTTCAGCTAGCAAATCAAAGAATCACAAAGTGCTCTTCTCTCAGATAATCATCACTCTTCCATAGGCAGTAGATATGTTTTGTGGGTATTTCCCACTTTGTCATACAGAATATTAAAAAGACATGTACCTGAGGGTTAATGTTTAATAAAGATATTACTTTATACTGCTCATTCAAACATCCTTAAACAAAACTGGCATTTTTATAATGTAATGTAAGCATATATCTATGAAGAATGTCCTAAGTACCAGTAGTTTGGTACACTGCCCTGATTCATGCTTAGGATAAGTGGTTTGTCCCACTAAGGTTTTTGCACCACGTGGGCAAATGTTAAAATAAGGGGATGAGGCAAATAGTGTCTTACTATATTATGAATATAGTTTTGATCTTATGGACTGCCTGTCCCCATGGGTCAATGGACCATACCCAGGACAGGGATTCCTGGGGCATAAGCCTTGCCAGAGAATCCAAGAAGTGGTTCATGCATCTGTCTTCATGTGAACCCAGAATTACCATCTTATTTTCTTCCCCTCCAAGGATCTTCCCACAGTTTGGGACTTTTTTCCTTTTAAATTCTGAAAGCACACAGATTTTGAATATGTCTTCTTCTCTTCTTTTTGATAATGGTCTGATGACCCTATGCTCACACTTCTGAATAAAGTTATTTTCAGTAATTTAAAAGCCTTCTATCTTCATTGTTCTAAGAGAATCTGCTTCCTATGACTCCAACATAGTTTTCTGGCCCATCCATCTAAAGAGGAGTGAACATAAAATGAATTTAATTTCCATTGGGTCATCATCCTGCTACACATTTTAATACACTCTAATTTCTTAGTAGTTCTAACCAAGGCAGAAAACTAGCTTTGAAAAGGGAAGAATGGAACTATTTTCAAATTGGTAAAAGTGCTGGTTTTTATTATTTCACTACAGATATTAACAAATTTATTTGGGGCTGTAACATGAACTTAAGACTTGAGATTGATATTGCCAATAAGAAACCTCAGTTGGAATTATAAAAATAATGACATCTGGTAACCTTGAGGCCTCTACACAGACACAAGGCTTTGTAGTAAAAAGTAGAATCTGAGCAACTTTTGCTCAAGTCTTAGAGTTGTTCAGGCTTCTCATTATCTGTCAGAACATCTGCCATAGGCTGATGAAGAATGAAATAAATGTAGTATAGTGGTGACATTTTGTTACATTTAGGGTTTAAGATAGCTTATTTTTTTTTTAACCAAAAAAAAAAAAAAAAAAAAAAAAAGAATAGATAAAAAGAAGTCCAAGTAGACATATTCCCTGGAGACGTACATTGCTATTCTTTGGAGTCAGAAACATAAGCCAGAATTAATTTGTCTACATAGTTCTACTTTCATTTTGTGTGGCATTTTACAGTTTATTAAACATTTAACATGCACTATCTTACTTCCCTTCCCAGCATTCATAAAGTAGTTATTTTTTTTTTTTCTCCCAATCTGACCAGGGAAAGCCAAAGCTGAATGATTTGCCCAAGGTCATACCATGGTAAGAATCCTACCTGTGTCTTTGGACCTAGAATGCAGTGTCCGTCCAGTAGGCAGGCAGCAGTGGCTTTGCAGAAACCTTGATAGTGGAGAGGAAATGGTGGGGGTGGGTGGAAAAATTAAATATGGCAGATTGAAATCGCTCACTCATCTCTGCTAGCTCTCTGCCCTAGACCTCTGGAAATGCAATGTCATTTTCTTCTGAACCTCCCGCCCCCCTCCCTGCCAGGAACATTTAACAGAATCCCTTGCCAAAGTGTTTCCAGGCTAGGTGGAATGTAGAAAAGAGACAGACATTTTATAGGTCCTTTGGCAAGAATGTGTAGAGATGGAGCCTCAGTGGGTCTACGGTTTCTAGGTGGTTTGCAGTGTTGCACCTAACTCAGGATTATAAAATCACTGCAGATGGTTTCCTGTGCTTCCTGCAACTTCCTACCTCTGAAAGCTAACGATGAGCCTGAGAACAAGCAGAGACTTTACTTGATCTTGGAAACACTAGCTCTTACCACATTGTTCTAAACATAGATATTTCCTAAATTAAATTCCTTTCTGCTTGAAATACCTTAGTGGCTTATTATTTTCTGAAAAGTACCAACCGATAAATTCCCGAACACCATCAAAATGACAGTAAAAAAAAAAAAAAAAAAAAAAAAAATCAACTGTTAGGAACAAGGAGAATGTGAGTTAAAATAGCAGCGGAGATATCAACAATTTTTTTGGAAGAAGAAGTGATAACTGACAAATTGGAGAGGAGAAAACAGAAATCAAGTACATGTCATGGTGAAATGTTGATAAGAAGTAGGCTGATTCATAGTGTCCCACAGATTCCTGAAAAGTTTCAGGAATAGAAGTCACAGGGTAATTTTGATGTTGGTAGCACAAGATGAGTTAGAAATAGGTGGATTGATTGAAAGTGTGTTTAAGGGGGCGCCTGGGTGGCTCAGTGGGTTAAAGCCTCTGCCTTCAGCTCAGGTCATGATCCCAGGCTCCTGGGATCGAGCCCCGTATGGGGCTCTCTGCTCAGCAGGGAGCCTTCTTCCCTTCCTCTCCCTCTGCCTGTCTCTTTGCCTACTTGTGATCTCTGTCTTTCAAATAAATAAATAAAATCTTTAAAAAAAAAAAAAAAAAGAAAGTGTGTTTAAGTATAGGGCTGGAAAACTTTCTCTAAAGGGCCAAATAGTAAATAAATATTTCAGGTTTTGTGTATCATATGTCTGTCGCTACTATTGTACTTATAATGCAAAAGCAATCACAGATAATACATGACTGTTCCAACAGAACTTTATTTACAAAGAATGGGTGACAGGTGAGATTTGGTCTGTGGGCCACAGTTTGATGACCTTTGTTTGTATCATTAGAACTTTTCATTATCTTGTATATTCCTTCCCTTTCAGGATAAGAAAAGTTTACTCTCCTGAAAGGCGAAGAACCATACAGAAAATAGAACTACATACAAGCCTGCAAACTGAGCCAAGGGACCCATAGGTTTACCTGGCCAGATGCCTAAAAAGCTTGGTTGTTTGCAAAAATGGAGGCAAATAGCAGGCAAACAAGCAAAAATACTAAAGGAAAATTGAAAGTTTTTTGCCTAAGGGGAATGAGAATCAGATGTAGAGCATTTCTCTTTACAGGTTTATCAGTAATTATTTGACCTTTAAAAACATTGCATGTATTGGAGCACCTGAGTGGCTCAGTCAGTTAAGTGTCTGCCTTCGGCTCAGGTCATGATCCCAGGGTCCTGAGATCAAGCCCTGATTAGGCTCCTGCTCAGTGGAGAGTCTGCTTCTCCTTCTTCCCCTCTCCCCAGCTCATACTCTCTCTCTCTCAATCTCTCACTCTATTCTCTTTCTCTTAAATAAATAAATAAAATCTTTAAAAACAAAACATTGCTATGTATTATTTAGACAAAATTAAAATTAAATTATGAAAAAAATAAACATGGAAGTCCAGGTCCTGCATGCATGTTTCATGACCCCATGGAGTCAGCAGGACAGGTATTGCTATCATGGTTTTCCACTCTAAGAGGCTGAAGGGTTAAATTCTGGAGTTGAATAACATGGAAGGAAAGTTATGGGCGAAGAAAAATATATTGGGTTTAATTGGAAAAAGTAGAAGGAATCGTCAGTAAATTAATTAGAATTAATTAGAAATATTGATAGAAAACCACAAATACAAAAAGCACTACAGAGGAGGGCCTGGGTGGCTCAGTCGGTTAAGCGACCAGTCATTGACTCTTAATTTTGGCTCAGGTCATGATCTCAAGGTCCTGGGATGGAACCCCATATTGGGCTCAGGGCCTCTCCTCTGCCCTTTCCCCTGCTCTCTATCTCTCTCTCTCTTTCATATAAATAAATAAATCTTTAAAAAACAAAAAGCACTATAGAGTGTTTAAATTTTTGTGACCCTAAGTGTAAGCCAAGAACATTTTGGATACCAATAGCTCCAACTGAGTTGAAAAGACTGAGCAAAAGACTAGGTATTGTTCCTAGTTGCCCGGGTATGAGCCTCTTCCTAATATTAATGATATACTGAAAATAAATGAAAATAAAGTTAACAATAATTAGGTGCAAAGTATCGCATGACCTAGTTAACTTCATCTTAGGGGAAGTATTAGAATACAATTTGCAAGGTTGAAGTATATGTGCAATAGAGAAAGGATGAGACCATGAAGAGATGGACTTGAGTTATAAGTCAATGGATGCTCGAGACTCTCTTGGTTAATAATCTCTTGTTTCATCTCATTCTGATATTATTGAAGTAGGTGTATGTTGGTAATTCCTTAATACCCTACCTGTTCCAGCTGGAGCCATCTTTTCAAGGAAGGAAACTGCAGGACAAGTAGATGACAGAGCTTATAATCCATACCCCATGGCTTTAGAAATTTACCTGGGTTACTAGGAATTACATAACTGTCTACCCTGATTACTTTCCTCATTTCTTGCCACTATCAAGAAGGATAAAACCTTCTCAAATGGGTATGGATAGGAGGAAGGAGCAGCCAAAAGAAAACTAGGTTTTAGCAACCAATGCTTTTATATTGCATCTCCCTCCCTGCAGGTAAATGACATCAGACAACTTCCTTAGAACCTCATCTTCCTCTTAAATACTTGGGAGATTGTGATTGTGATTTTATGTATCAACTTGACTGGGTCCTTGGGTGCCCAAACATTTAGTTGAACATTTTTCTGACTATGTATGTGAAGGTGTTCCTGGATGAGATTAACATTTAAATTGGTAGACTGACTAAAGCAGATCCTTCTCCTTTATGTGGGTAGGTCTAATCCAATCTTTTGAAGGCTTATATAGAACAAAAAGGCTGAATAAATGAGAATTTTCTACCCTCCACCCCACCACCTGATTGTCTTCAAACTAACAAATTGGTTTTCTCCTGCCTTCAGACTTGGATTCAGATTGGAATGTATACCATTCATTAACCCTCCTGTGTTTCCAGCTTGTGGACTGTAGATCTTGGGACCTCTTAGTCTCTGTAATCATGTGAGACAATTCAATATATATCCCCTATTGGTTCTGTTTCTCTGGAAAACCCTGACCAATACAAGGATAATTATGCTTTCTTCATTTGTATCTCTAAGAAAACATCTTATTTAGCACAGTACCTGACCAAATGTAAGTATATACTCATGCACAGAAAGGTAGGTCCTATTATTATGACCATCTGCTTAGAAGAAAAACAGGAAGAAATATCCAGAAGTATAAAGATTTGTTGATTACTCTTTGGAAAGAAGCAGTAGAAGGTTGTATATTAGAATATAAACTTTGAGGTTAGATAGAAACCATGCTCCCCACATATGAGCTATACGATGTTGGACAAATTACCTAACTTCACATCATCCTAGTTTCCTTCTTTATAGAATGGGAGTCAACACTTTTTTTTTTTTCTCCATCAGCCTCTTTTGAGGCTAAAGTGTGATAACAAAAGATAATATCTTACTCATTTAATGGTGGCCATTATTGTTAGAGGTCAAATGATTACCAAGACCACTTGATTGGTTAAGGAAGATGGGTCCCCAATCCAAGTGCCCTTGTCCCTCAGACCTAGATCCTTCTGTTTTATCAACTGTCTTGTGGCTAGAGCACCATCCCCTGGTTTTGTTAGGTGAGAAAGCTTTTCTCTGGTGTTGCTTGAAATTGAATGCACACTCTTCTACATGACCTTCCTTAACTGTACACTTTTACTAAGAGAAAGGAACCTTCATTTGGCATGAAGTTTCTTTCTTCCGCTAGTCTCTGAAGTGGGTCTGTCCTCTAAAGAAAGCCTGTGATCTTATGTCTTGGGTTCATTTTAATTAAAGCTCTGAATGGCTAATAACTAGTCTGCCAGGAGGGCTGGGTGGAGTATAGGATATGAGAAAGTCTATATGAAGTAAGATGCCAGTGGTTGCACAGACTATTGAATACCAGGCATCCAAGATCATTATTCATCATTGCTCAAAATGATTTCTTGGACTTGGCACATATGTATCAGGCACACACCCACCAAAAATCTGCATCTGTTGGAGGCAGCAATGGTGCACTTCCTTTTTCAAAAGGGAAATGCCTCCCAAGTCCACATAACCCAAGAAACTTGAACTTCTGCAGGTCAGCAGCAAACAAAGATAATTTGTTTCTGGATAAAACCCTCAATCTGGGGGCACCTGGGTGGCTCCGTGGGTTAAAGCCTCTGCCTTCAGCTCAGTTCATGATCCTAGGGTCCTGGGATCGAGCCCCACATCGGGCTCTCTGCTCCACAGGGAGCCTGCTTCCTCCTCTCTCTTTCTCTTCCTGCCTCTCTGCCTACTTGTGATCTCTGTCTGTCAAATAAATAAATAAAATCTTTAAAAAAAAAAATACCCTCAATCTGGGGGAGGAGTCAAGATGGCGGAGAAGTAGCAGGCTGAGACTACTTCAGGTAGTGGGAGATCAGCTAAATAGCTTATCTAAAGATTGCAAACACCTACAAATCCAATGGGAGATCGAAGAGAAGAAGAACAACAACTCTAGAAACAGAAAATCAACCACTTTCTGAAAGGTAGGACTGGCGGAGAAGTGAATCCAAAGCGACGGGAAGATAGACCGCGGGGGGAGGGGCCGGCTCCCGGCAAGCGGCGGAGCAATGGAGCACAAAATCAGGACTTTTTAAAGTCTGTTCCACTGAGGGACATCGCTCCAGAGGCTTAACCGGGGTGAAGCCCAGGCGGGGTCAGCGTGGCCTCAGATCCCGCAGGGTCACAGAAGGATCGGGGGTGTCTGAGTGTCGCAGAGCTTACAGGTATTAGAACGGGGAAGCAGGCTACAGGACAGAGCCGAGGAGTGAGCTCTCAGCTTGGGGTTACCTTGAACCGGTCGCAGGCTCGGTCAGCTCGGAGCGTGGCCGGAGGCCAGGGTGCCGGGAGTAATTGGGCACTGTTCTCTGAGGGCGCACTGAGGAGTGGGGCCCCGGGCTCTCGGCTCCTCCGGGCTGGAGACCAGGAGGCCGCCATCTTCATTCCCGCCCTCTGGAACTCTACGGAAAGCGCTCAGGGAACAAAAGCTCCCGAAAGCAAACCCGAGCGGATTACTCAGCCCGGCCCCTGGTAAGGGCGGTGCAACTCCGCCTGGGGCAAAGACACTTGAGAATCACTACAACAGGCCCCTCCCCCAGAAGATCAACAGGAAACCCAGCCAGGACCAAGTTCACCTACCAAGGAGTGCAGTTTCAATACCAAGGAGAGCAGCAGAATTCCAGAGGAGGAGAAAGCAAAGCACGGAACTCATGGCTTTCTCCCCATAATTCTTTAGCCTTGCAGTTAATTTAATTTTTTTTTCTTTTTCAATTTTTTTTCTCTTCTTCTGCTAAATTTTTTTAACTTTTACCGTTTTCTTTTTTAATGTTTTTTAAATAGTTTATCTAATATATATATATATATATATATATTTTCCCTTTTATATTTTTTCTTTATCGGTTTTCTTTTTTTAATTGTTTCTTTTTTTTTTTTTCTTTCTGAACCTCTTTTTATCCCCTTTCTACCCCTCACAATTTGGGATCTCTTCTGATTTGGCTAAAGCATATTTTCCTGGGGTTGTTGCCACCCTTTTAGTATTTTACTTGCTCCTTCATATACTCTTATCTGGACAAAATGACAAGGCGGAAAAATTCACCACAAAAAAAAAAGAACAAGAGGCAGTACCAAAGGCTAGGGACCTAATCAATACAGACATTGGTAATATGTCAGATATAGAGTTCAGAATGATGATTCTCAAGGTTCTAGCCGGGCTCGAAAAAGGCATGGAAGATATTAAAGCAACCCTCTCGGGAGATATAAAAGCCCTTTCTGGAGAAATAAAAGAACTAAAATCTAACCAAGTTGAAATCAAAAAAGCTATTAATGAGGTGCAATCAAAAATGGAGGCTCTCACTGCTAGGATAAATGAGGCAGAAGAAAGAATTAGCGATATAGAAGATCAAATGACAGAGAATAAAGAAGCTGAGCAAAAGAGCGACAAACACTACTGGACCACGAGGGGAGAATTCGAGAGATAAGTGACACCATAAGACAAAACAACATTAGAATAATTGGGATTCCAGAAGAAGAGGAAACAGAGAGGGGAGCAGAAGGTATATTGGAGAGAATTATTGGAGAGAATTTCCCCAATATGGCAAAGGGAACAAGCATCAAAATCCAGGAGGTTCAGAGAACCCCCCTCAAAATCAATAATAGGTCCACACCCCGTCACCTAATAGTAAAATTTACAAGTCTTAGTGACAAAGAGAAGATCCTGAAAGCAGCCCGGGAAAAGAAGTCTGTAACGTACAATGGTAAAAATATTCGATTGGCAGCAGACTTATCCACAGAGTCCTGGCAGGCCAGAAAGAGCTGGCATGATATATTCAGAGCACTAAACGAGAAAAACATGCAGCCAAGAATTCTATATCCAGCTAGGCTATCATTGAAAATAGAAGGAGAGATTAAAAGCTTCCAGGACAAACAAAAACTGAAAGAATTTGCAAATACCAAACCAGCTCTACAGGAAATATTGAAAGGGGTCCTCTAAGCAAAGAGAGACCCTAAAAGTAGTAGATTAGAAAGAAACAGAGACAATATACAATAACAGTCACCTTACAGGCAATACAATGGCACTAAATTCATGTCTCTCAATAGTTACCCTGAATGTTAATAGGCTAAATGCCCCAATCAAAAGACACAGGGTATCAGAATGGATAAAAAAGCAAAACCCATCTATATGTTGCCTACAAGAAACTCATCTTAAACCCGAAGACACTTCCAGGTTTAAAGTGAGGGGGTAGAAAAGAATTTACCATGCTAATGGACATCAGAAGAAAGAAGGAGTGGCAATCCTTATATCAGACCAATTAGATTTTAAGCCAAAGACTATAATAAGAGATGAGGAAGGACACTATATCATACTCAAAGGAACTGTCCAACAAGAAGATCTAACAATTTTAAATATCTATGCCCCTAACGTGGGAGCAGCCAACTATATAAACCAATTAATAACAAAATCAAAGAAACACATCGACAATAATACAATAATAGTAGGGGATTTTAACACTCCCCTCACTGAAATGGACAGATCATCCAAGCAAAAGATCAACAAGGAAATAAAGGCCTTAAATGACACACTGGATATGATGGACATCACAAATATATTCAGAACATTTCATCCCAAAGCAACAGAATACACATTCTTCTCTAGTGCACATGGAACATTCTCCAGAATAGATCACATTCTTGGTCCTAAATCAGGTCTCAACCATTATCAAAAGATTGGAATCATTCCCTGCATATTTTCAGACCACAATGCTCTGAAGCTAGAACTCAATCACAAGAGGAAATTTGGAAAGAACCCAAATACATGGAGGCTAAACAGCATCCTTCTAAAGAATGAATGGGTCAACCAGGAAATTAAAGAAGAGTTGAAAAAATTCATGGAAACAAATGATAATGAAAACACAACGGTTCAGAATCTGTGGGACACAACAAAGGCAGTCCTGAGAGGAAAATATATAGCGGTACAAGCCTTTCTCAAGAAACAAGAAAGGTCTCAGGTACACAACCTAACCCTACACCTAAAGGAGCTGGAGAAAGAACAAGAAAGAAACCCTAAACCCAGCAGGAGAAGAGAAATCATAAAGATCAGAGCAGAAATCAATGAAATAGAAACCAAAAAAACAATAGAACAAATCAACGAAACTAGGAGCTGGTTCTTTGAAAGAATTAATAAGATTGATAAACCCCTGGCCAGACTTATCAAGAAGAAAAGAGAAAGGACCCAGATAAATAAAATCATGAATGAAAGAGGAGAGATCACAACGAACACCAAAGAAATACAGACAATTATAAGAACATACTATGAGCAACTCTACGCCAACAAATTTGACAATCTGGAAGAAATGGATGCATTCCTAGAGACATATAAACTACCACAACTGAATCAGGAAGAAATAGAAAGCCTCAACAGACCCATAACCAGTAAGGAGATTGAAACAGGCATCAAAAATCTCCAAACAAACAAAAGCCCAGGGCCAGATGGCTGACCGGGGGAATTCTACCAAACATTTAAAGAAGAACTAATTCCTATTCTCCTGAAACTGTTCCAAAAAATAGAAATAGAAGGAAAACTTCCAAACTCATTTTATGAGGCCAGCATCACCTTGATCCCAAAACCAGACAAGGATCCCATCAAAAAAGAGAACTACAGACCAATATCCTTGATGAACACAGATGCAAAAATTCTCGCCAAAATACTAGTCAATAGGATTCAACAGTACATTAAAAGGATTATTCACCATGACCAAGTGGGATTTATTCCAGGGCCGCAAGGTTGGTTCAACATCCGCAAATCAATCAATGTGATACAACACATTAATAAAAGAAAGAACAAGAACCATATGATACTCTCCATAGATGCTGAAAAAGCATTTGACAAAGTACAGCATCCCTTCCTGATCAAAACTCTTCAAAGTGTAGGGATAGAGGGCACATACCTCAATATTATCAAAGCCATCTATGACAAACCCACCGCAAATATCATTCTCAATGGAGAAAAACTGAAAGCTTTTCCGCTAAGGTCAGGAACACGGCAGGGATGTCCGTTATCACCCCTGCTATTCAACATAGTACTAGAAGTCCTAGCCTCAGCAATCAGACAACAAAAGGAAATTAAAAGCATCCAAATTGGCAAAGAAGAAGTCAAACTATCACTCTTCACAGATGATATGATACTATATGTGGAAAACCCAAAAGACTCCACTCCAAAACTGCTAGAACTTGTACAGGAATTCAGTAAAGTGTCAGGATATAAAATCAATGCACAGAAATCAGTTGCATTTCTCTACACCAACAACAAGACAGAAGAAAGAGAAATTAAGGAGTCAATCCCATTTACAATTGCACCCAAAACTATAAGATACCTAGGAATAAACCTAACCAAAGAGACTAAGAATCTACACACAGAAAACTATAAAGTACTCATGAAAGAAATTGAGGAAGACACAAAGAAATGGAAAAATGTTCCATGCTCCTGGATTGGAAGAATAAATATTGTGAAAATGTCTATGCTACCGAAAGCAATCTACACATTTAATGCAATTCCTATCAAAGTACCCCCCATTTTTTTCAAAGAAATGGAACAAATAATCCTAAAATTTATATGGAACCAGAAAAGACCTCGAATAGCCAAAGGAATATTGAAAAAGAAAGCCAAAGTTGGTGGCATCACAATTCCGGACTTCAAGCTCTATTACAAAGCTGTCATCATCAAGACAGCATGGTACTGGCACAAAAACAGACACATAGATCAATGGAACAGAATAGAGAGCCCAGAAATAGACCCTCAACTCTATGGTCAACTAATCTTCGACAAAGCAGGAAAGAATGTCCAATGGAAAAAAGACAGCATCTTCAATAAATGGTGTTGGGAAAATTAGACAGCCACATGCAGAAAAATGAAATTGGATCATTTCCTTATACCACACACGAAAATAGACTCAAAATGGATGAAGGATCTCAATGTGAGAAAGGAATCCATCAAAATCCTTGAGGAGAACACAGGCAGCAACCTCTTCGACCTCAGCCGCAGAACATCTTCCTAGGAACATCACCAAAGGCAAGGGAAGCAAGGGCAAAAATGAACTATTGGGATTTTATCAAGATCAAAAGCTTTTGCACAGCAAAGGAAACAGTTAACAAAACCAAAAGACAACTGACAGAATGGGAGACGATATTTGCAAATGACATATCAGATAAAGGGCTAGTGTCCAAAATCTATAAAGAACTTAGCAAACTCAACACCCAAAGAATAAATAATCCAATCAAGAAATGGGCAGAGGACATGAACAGACATTTCTGCAAAGAAGACATCCAGATGGCCAACAGACACATGAAAAAGTGCTCCACATCACTCGGCATCAGGGAAATACAAATCAAAACCACAATGAGATACCACCTCACAGCAGTCAGAATGGCTAAAATTAACAAGTCAGGAAATGACAGATGCTGGCGAGGATGCGGAGAAAGGGGAACCCTCCTACACTGTTGGTGGGAATGCAAGCTGGTGCAACCACTCTGGAAAACAGCATGGAGGTTCCTCAAAATGTTGAAACTAGAACTACCCTATGACCCAGCAATTGCACTGCTGGGTATTTACCCTAAAGATACAAACGTAGTGATCCGAAGGGGCACGTGCACCCGAATGTTTATAGCAGCAATGTCTACAATAGCCAAACTATGGAAAGAACCTAGATGTCCATCAACAGACGAATGGATAAAGAAGAAGTGGTATATATACATAATAGAATACTATGCAGCCATCAAAAAAATGAAATCTTGCCATTTGCGACGACGTGGATGGAACTAGAGGGTATCATGCTTAGCGAAATAAGTCAATCGGAGAAAGACAACTATCATATGATCTCCCTGATATGAAGAGATGCGACATGGGGGGTTAAGGGGGTAGGAGAAGAGTAAATGAAACAAGATGGGATTGGGAGGGAGACAAACCATAAGTGACTCTTAATCTCACAAAACAAATTGAGGGTTGATGGGGAGAGGGGGTTTGGGAGGGGGGGTGGGGTTATGGACATTGGGGAGGGTATGTGCTATGATGAGTGCTGTGAAGTGTGTAAACCTGGCGATTCACAGACCTGTACCCCTGGGGATAAAAATATATGTTTATAAAAAAATAAAATTAAAAAAAAAACAAACCCTCAATCTGTCATCTCGTTGAGAATATTGCACATTCCCTGGAATGTAGGACACAGCTTATCAGAGCTCTGTGCAGTTTTCAACAGTATATTTGATATGACGAAGCATAGCTCAGGTCACTATTCCACATTTACAAAAGAGTCCCCTTGATGCCTCCCCTATGGGTATAAGAGTGCTTTGAAAACTGGAAGCATTTTAAATGATTTTTATCTTTCTCACATCCTTGTATTTATTTTATAAAAATGAATTCATCTTTTATATTATAATAAAATATCTAGACCTGTGGTTCTTAACTTCCCTGGGGAGTCAAGGCTCACAGACTCCTTGGACTCTATACACACACACCCACACACACACACACAGAGTTTTGATTTGATGTTAAAGAATCCATGTTTCAGGAACCATCAATTTGGGTAAAGGGGTGGAAATAGACTAAGGGTTAATATGTTTAGAAAAAAGATTCCTGGGAAGTTGACCAAATCCTAGTAGGCACTTACTTTCATGACCCAGCTTCTTGAAGAGTCCATTGGAAGTTCTAAATTTAGATCCTAGAACAGGGGAAAGAAGGAAGGAAAACTGGGTGGAAGGAACAGAGGAAGGAGGGATAGGGGACAGATGAGGGTGAGGAAGGCAAGTGGGCAGAGGTAATCAGAAATTTCAATAAATACTACTTATTGATGACTTCCTCTACACCAGGCATGACCCAAGGGACAGGCCACACGGATGTACATAAATGTTATTTTTGTCCAGAAGAGGTTCACAGAATAGAAAGGGAGCAAACACACAATCATTTAGCTCTAAAGAGGGGTGCACACCATGTTCAGAGAGGACAGTGGGGGACATTCAGGAAAGCCTTCCAAGCAGAGCAGATATTTAAGTTGGGCCTGAAGTATAACAATAATTTCCGCAAGCCACAAGGTTTTAAATACTTTTAGACCTCCTGAATGCCTGTGGATTTGTGCTGGCAGCATGACTAATGTCATTGTTTATAACTCCCATTTCAATTGGAATCACTCAACAAATACATGGGAGGCATCTGCTCTGAGGCAGGGATTGAGGGAGACAAGGAAGCAGCAGCATACATGGTCTGCATCCAGCTAGGCACTTAGAATGCAGAGGACAAGACATGTTATCACTGTTGGTGAGCACGAACCAGAGAGGGAGGCCTCTTCTGGGTTTAAAGCATCAGGGCAGGAACTGGCAACTGAACCCAGATAAGGGTACACCTGGCTCAGTGTCCTATAACCCAAGTTTTTCCTGGCGGTGAGGACCTCCATTAACTTAAGGTGTTGAGTGAGGATTTCCTTCTTTGCCTCTTCCTCCCATTTTCTCAGTGCTATCATTTTGTAAAGAAAAACGGCTGTTTTTGTTTGTTCTTGTTTTTGTTTAATCCCTAGAAAAGGTAGGTATGCCCGTCTGGGATAAGAGATCCTTAGGGCCCGGCCTGTCAGTTAGGTTAGCAGAGAAAATAGCAAATATTTTAAAAATACAACTATGGGAGCACCTAGGTGGCTCAGTCATTTAAGTGTCTGCCTTCAGCTTAGTTCATGATCTCAGGGTCCTGGGATTGAGCCCCTGTATCACAATGGGCTCCCTGCTCAGTGGGGAGTCTGCTTCTCCCTCTCCCTTTGTCCCTGCCCCTGCTTATGCGCTCTATCTCTCTCTCTCTCTCAAATAAGTAAATAAATAAATAAATAAATAAATAAATCCTTTAAAAAATGCAACTGTGCTGGTTTTACATTTAAAAAAAAAAATCTAATTTCAGTGTGTAGGGGAGGGGAAAAAATATCTTCCATCTTCCCTTTTAAGTTCTCAGCTGGGGCTCTGTAACAAAAGACAGATTAACAAGAGAATAGCATACAGCTTTATTTAATGTAAGTTTTATGGGACATGAGCCTTCATAAGAAATGAAGACCCTAAGAAGTGGTTAAACCTGAGTGTTTTTACGTAAGGGTTGATGAAGCATGGAGAATCACGGAGAGATGTGCCAGGACAAAGGGTAGGAGCTGAAAGGGTAATAAACTGACAAAACGTAGCAAGGTCTGTTTGTTTGGATTCATCTTGGCGTTCTTCTGTCTTCTGAGATAAGGATGCCCTTTCCCTGAGGGATGAGGGGCAGGACATTTCTCTCATGAGGGTTTGTGATCCGCTTTAGGGGAAGGTCAGAGAATCTTCCCAGTACCTGTTGTTTCTCAAATTCCTTCAACTTAAAATATTCAATATTCCAAGGAGCCATGTTTTGGGATGGTGTGTCCTGAACCCCACCCACTGCTCTCTCACCTAATACATTTTATTACATCTCACATGGATTTCTGTTCTTCTCAGTCCTTGGTTCAACTTCCTTAACCCTTGTGTCAATAGAAGGGCAGCTAAGGAAGGTGAAATAAGAGTTCTTGTCCCTCTCAGGAATGCTTTGAGCTTCTTCTAAGAATGTATGCATTGATTTGTCATTCTAAAAATACTTATTGAGAGCCTACGCTATATTCACTACAGTCCCAGGAACTGTGGAGAGAGTAGAGCAGGGGGAAAAAAATCAGTAAAAAATCCTGCCCTCATAGATCTTATATTCTAGCTGGGAGAGGTGGACTAAAAACAGATAATTAATTAAAATATATAATATGTCAGCTGGATAAAGACTAAGAGAAATAAAGGAGGGAAGCATGGAATGCTAAGGGAGAGGAGGGTTGCAATTTTAAATACAGTGTTCAGGAAAGGCCTTACCGAGAGTGACACCTGAGCAAGTGGCAAAGATCCTGAAGAATAGACTTCCAGGAATACACAGAGCCTTGTTTCACTTCAAGAGAAGCATTTCTTTGGAAAGTCTTTTTTTTTTTTTTTTTTTGGATGTTAAATTATATATAACATAAAATTTACCATTTTAACCAATTTGACATACATAATTTACTGGCATTAATCACATTTACAGTGTTGGGCAACCATCAGCACTATTACTAAACGTTTTTATTATCCCAAACAGAAACTCTATAACCACTAGACCATTAAGGATAACCCCTTGTTCCTCCTGCCCCCTGAACTTTTGGTAACTTCTAATTCATTTGCTGTCTCTATGAATTTGCCTATCCTAGATATATTCATGTAAGTGAATTGTACAGCATTTCTCCTTTTATGTTTGGCTTATCCACTCAGTGTGTGTTCCAGGTTCATATATATTGTATTATATGTCAGAATTTCCTTGCTTTTTGTGGTTGAATGATATGTCATTGTTTACATATACCACGTTTTGTTATCCATTAATTTGTTGATGGACACTTGAGTTATTTCCACCTTTTGGTGATTGTAAATAAGGTTGTGATGATTATTAGGTTACAAATATCTGTTCAACTGGCTTTTTTCAAATCTCTTGGGATTATACCTAGGCGTAGAATTGCTGTATCATATGATTTTCCATGTTTATTGTTATTGTAAGGGCCTGTTTAGCCAGAGCGGCCCCACCTCGGTTGAACAGCCATTTTGTTGTTTATGCAGTAAAACTTAAATTGACCCTGTCCCCCCAGGGGAACTTACTTAAAAGCAAGTCCGGGAAACCAGTCCCAGATAACAAAGCCCAAATACAAGTGTGGGTCAGGTCAGGTAGAGATAACAGCCGGAATGCAGGGATGAGTTGGGTCAGGTGGAGACATCCAAACAGTAAAGCGCACATACTGTCTCCCTAGCTACCAAGGAGTGTGGGCCCTGCCTTTTGGGCACCAATTCTCACCAAGGTGATAGGCTAGTTCAAATGTCTACTATAGGGTAAATTGTAATTCAACTGGTCACTTAATGTGTGACCTAGCATGACTGTGCCGCTTTCTCTGTGTGTTACAATCTCATTCGCCACCTGTGTGTGGCCAGGCCCAACCACATGGCCTTTGCTCTATAAAAGTTAGTCTGTGAGGCAGGGAAGGGTGGCACTCTCTGTAAGAGGGGTGGCTCAGGCCGGTCAGTTTGATTCTCAATGTTTGGCGCGAAATAAAGCTTTGCTTGACCTTCGCTTTGTATCAGTCTCGCTCCTTTAATCATGGACCCATTATTGGGGGACACAACATTGGTGACTCAACATTATAAGGAAGACACTAAACTATTTTTGTGGCTGCACCTTCTACATTCCCACCAGCAAAGTATAAGGGTTCCAACTTCTCCACATCCTTGTCAACGCTTGTTTTGCTATTGTGGGTGTTCCCCAATTATATCTGTTCTAGTAGGCATGAAGAAGCTTCTCATTGTGGTATTGATTTGCATTTTCCTAATGACTAATGATATTGAGTATCTTTCATTTGCTCATTGGCCAGTTATACATCGTCTTTGAAGAAATGTCTATTTAAGTCCTTTATCCATTTTTAAATTGTTACTTGTCTCATTTTTGAGTGTTAAGAGTTCTTTTTATGTCCTGGATATTACACCTTTATCAGAATATATGATTTGCAAATATTTTCTGTTTGGAGACATCACTGTAATAAAAAACTATGTGAGTAAAGGGTACGGGGTCAGGTGAAAGAAAGAAGTGCGGGAAACAGCAGATTTGTCTTTGAGAAATGAGGTAGTAAAGAGAAGGCAGTAACTAGGGAAGATATATTTTATAAAGCTGAGGGATAGTGAAGCACAGTAGAAGGTAGAAAAGATGGAGACCACAAGAAGTGGAAGATTCAAAGACAGGATTATTGACAGGGTGGGATGGTGGTAGTTCCAGAGAAGGGTGTGGGTACTAGGATATAGTAGGATATAGCTGGTAATAAGATCTCAAAGAGTGCCAGAAAAGAGTAACCTCTTTTTCCTCACTTAAGAGGAAAGTGACAAGGAGGGGCTCCCTGTCCTCTCTGCCAACCTCATGGATGTGGAAAGTCAATTGGAAATAAATCAAGTCAGTATCATCTAAGATTTACAATTTCTCTCTCATAAACTCAATGTGTGGAATGAGCAGTTATTTATCTTCAAAACAGCCTCAAAAAAAAAGGCATAAAGCCTATGCCTGTACATTACAAACACGAAATCAAGTGTCTTTTAAAAACCCTTGGATTTTCCGTGCATCCCAATTCCCAGGCCAAAATGTTTTGCAGAGAACCGCCTCCTGCTGTTCATTGTTAATGGTGGCAATGATACAACTTTTATTTTGATAAGGCTGTCTCTGTAATTAAAGATCTTGATTAGTTGTTCCTGCAAAACCAGCCTTGGGTTGCCTCTGCTCTTGCCCTCTCTTAGAGTCTAATTGTCCATTACCGTATTAAAAGGCCTAAGAAGAAACCAATTTAACTTGGTTAGCCCAGGTTTTAAAAAACTCATTTGAACACAAAACACTCTGTTTAGGTTAGCCCTTATTAACCTCTCAAGGACTAGAATTCCAGATAATATACATTTGGAAATGCTGACCTGGATGGACAGACAATTCCTTCTCTGGAATGTTCCACTTCTCATTAGTTTTATCTCACAAACCTTAAAAGAAAACTTGTTTCATCTCTGCCAATGTTTTTCTTGCCCTCTCTAGTATTTGCTTTGCTCTGCTTTTCATATAGAGTGGCATTTCCATGAGTGACATTCTACAGAATTGAGTCTCACACTGAAAGCTGAAACAAAATGAAATACATATACCACACACACATAGATACATACATATTGTTGTTGTTATTATTACTGGCTCAATTCCTTTCTACTGCTCCCATCTCTGGCACCCCTATGGCAGTTCCATGGGCACCGTTCCCATCACATGGGGTTTTTAAGCAGAGATAACTCAGTGGGGGTGTGGAAATGTTCCCCCAGGGATGCAAGTTGAGCCCCATATGAACATACAGCCTAACAGCAAGGTGGTATTGGCAGCAGGCTCCCAGCCTGCCCATATGTACTTATAGAGAAAGGGGCAGTTGGTTTATCATGATCTGATTTGACAAGCCTATAGCTTCTTTCCTGCTGCTGTGATCATGAACCCCTACTGTAATTATAATGAAGTGATTCCATAAACATTATTACCATGTATTAAACATATGTGATAGCATCAGATAGACACCATAATAACAACAGAATGCTAACAAGCACAAATATTTTTGTGTTTGACAAAGCATAGCACAAAACTTCTTTAAGCAGTGCCTTTCCTTTCAGAGGATGCCAGGAAGTCTGGAACATAAGATTCATATCAAATAAACAACCAAACAAGGAACAATACACCAGGAGAAAGAAACCCTACAAAATATGAACTTGAATTCCAATTTTAAAGGAACAGATTGAGTTTCTTATCCTCAGCCTGGAGTCAGAATGACAATACTATTTATGTGAAAAAAAAATTGAAATTTAGTGTAAGGGGGAACCACACTTGATGGGAAAAGAAGTTCTGGTTGAGATTATTTAGAGGACAGGGAGAGATAGAACCTCAAATCAGGTCAATACAAAATGGCAGGCCTCTGTTAGAGGACATGGAATCCACTGCTGCCACTATGGTAGACCTCGAGAGGGATCAGATAGATGAAAATGGAAAAGAAGTGATCTCATTAAGGTAGCAACACTTAGAAAACAGAAGCATTTACATATAGAACTGGTGGGAAATCAAAGGATCAGAACATGAAAAGCCTGTCCTGGAGAACGCATTTTAACTCATTGTGCGGGGTAGTGGAACAAAACTGTCCATGATAGGTTAACTCCTGTAAGAAATAACCCTTGGATTCATATGTGAGTGAATTAGCATAACAAAAGCTTATTTATCAAAAGCCATTGTCAGCAAAGAAGGAAATGTTTCTAGGATCCCCAGACATTTGAAATCTGTGTCACCACCCTCCTTGTCCATAAACATGGTGGCCATTGCTAATTGATAGCCACACTTTTTCCTTTTAAGCTTAACAAATTCTCAGAGTCCTCATCAGCTCTACATTGGAGTTGGCATGCATGAGACCACCTATCTGGCATCCTGAATTTAATTTTTATCCTAATAAGAAGAGAGATCAAACCTCTGGAATGAGTTGCACCATATAGGTAACAAGTTTGGATGCAAGAAACATCTTGATTTCCAAACTAAATTTAGCACTATCCAGAGAGAGAAGAATGTAAAGTAATATCCATTTGTGTGAAATCTAGCCAGGGTGCATGGTAAGCCTTAAGCAGGAAAACAGAATGAGGATAACTAAAGTTGATAAAGGGTGTTAATGACCAGTTGAATCTCCAAATCAGATGCGAAATTAAATAAAATCAGGGCTGATGAAAAGCTATTTGATTTGAGTAGTAAGAGGTTTTCAAGCAAATCTCTGAATGCTATTTGTGTACTACTACTAGCTCGGGAATGTGGGAGAAGGGGAGTTGGTACTGCAATTGTATGTGTCTGCAGAAAAAGAGGGTTGAGTTCCATTCTCAAGGAAATAGCCAAAAATACAAGTGCAGAAATTGATTCATGCTTAGGCAGAAGTTGGTGATCGAGGAAGGATTTTTTTTTTTAAATAATAGGTATCACAAAAATATGCTTAAAACCCTACAGGAAGAACCCCAGAGACCAAAGGTCTATTTCATAATAGCAGCAGAAAGAGATGGAAAAATCCCAAAGAGAAAACCAGTAGGGGCATAGCCAAGTGACAAGAAGAGGAAATTAATAAGAGGCCAGGCACAGCCCTTGCCAACCAAAGACTCCAAGTAGCAGAAGGAAAAATTGCAAACTTTCTCAAAGTTAGGAATGGTGCAGCAAACCTGTGAAAAGGAGGGCAGATGAATCTAAACTGAACTTTTCAAAATGAGGAACATAAATTCCATTTTAGATTAGGAAAGGGGCTGCAATTGAGAGCACCGTGAGTCACAGAGTGGGGAGAGGCTGCCAGTATATAATGACTTTGCTGGGCCATGCTTTTTCACCTTTAGTTCTTTCTTTAACCCTAAAATCTTTGCACTGTGAGAATCCCTCAAGGACTACCACACTATCCTTCCTTATGCAGCTCAAATGGAGGAGAGGAATATAGGGGAATGAGCCAGCACCAGCATTTAGACAGTCCTGGGCCTGAATCTTAACCCTAGTCCTATTGTTTACAGCCTCCCTTTCCTCACTTGTTAAGTGACATTAATACATCTCTTTAAAGGCTATTATGAAAACAAAATAAGGAAGACATATAAAGCATTTAGCCCTCTGCCTTATACTGAAAGCTTCTCAATAACAAATAGCTGTTATTAAAAAAGCAGAAAAATGCCACTCTGTAGTCCTATAAATTGGTGCCCTAAACATTGTATTTGATTACTTTGAACAGCATTGAAAAAATAAGTTAAACAACTTCTGTGTCTGGCCACAAGAGAATAACAGGATCCAGACTCATCCTCCCACTACAAATAACTAGGAAACTGGATAAAATACATAAACAACTGTTTCCAGACATTGGACCACAGCAGCACAGGACTGTGATCCCCAGTAAAGGAAAACATCAGAGGCAAGTCCTAAGATTGCCCTGGTTTTTCCCCAAAGGAAATTTCTGTATCACTGTGCAGAGAGAAGCAGCCTAAACAGAGCCCTGAAGTCTCTCAGAGTCGAGGCAACAGAGATCACACATTGCACAGGCTGAGGGAACAGACATTTCTCAGGGGGAGATTATCAGAAAAAATGGAGGCACAAGTGAAAGATCCTGAATTCTACCTAGGGGTCAAGTTGAGTCTTTGGCTGAATACCAGTCTGCCACAAACAAAGTAAAACTATGAAATCCAGCAAAGAACAATTTTCTAGGAAAGAATTCTGAGAAGTTATAAGTTAAGGTTCCCCGAGCTCACAGGAGGCTCGAACTCCTTATGTTTCCAGAAGCCAGCCAATATGGAGAGACTGTATTGAATACACAGGGCATTCAGTAGACACTTCAGAACACTCACAGTTTACAAGTGGGACTAAACTGGTCCTATGCTTACTACTACTAAAAAAAAAAAAAAAAAGTTTAAAATCGAGTCTCATAAGGATCAAAATGATCCATAAGTAACTTAACAGCCTAATGATGCTCTTTCCAAGGAAGAGTAAAATAACAACAACAATAATAATAAATAGAAATAAGAAGCACTCAACATTATAAAACTTATAATGCCCATTTTTCCATAAAAATTTTCTGTTAGACAAGCAGGAAAATGAGTTTATATAGGAAAAAAATAATCAGTCAATGTAAACAGATCCATTCATGACAGAGATGATAGGATTGGTAGACAAGGATGTGAAATATGCTCAATATGCTCAAATTTTAAAGGAAAAATATAAAGTGACAAAAATATTAATAGATGATATTAAAAAGAAACCCAGTGAACTTAAAAATGAAAAGATATGTGAAATGAAATTTTACCAGACAGGATTTATAACAATTAGATTCAACAACAACAACAAAAATCAATAAACTTATTTGAAAACATGATAATAGAAACCACCCCAAAATTAAGCAATAGAGTAAAAAGACAAAAACAAAACAAAACAAAAAGCCCAAGAATCTCAAAGAAAATGAGTGATCTAACTATGACTAAAGTCCAAGATAAAGGTTTTGTGGGAAGAAAAGAAATTATACCTAAAGAAATAATGGCCAGAAAAATTTCAGAATTGATAAAAATCATAAATATATAGATCCAAGAAAACCAAGAAACAGAAAAGAAAAAAAAAGACACCTCCAAATTTATTGTAACTGAATTCCTCTAGAGCAGGTAGAGAACAATCTTAAAAGTAACCAAGGAAAAAAGTCAAATAGAAGAATAAAGGTAAGAATCATCTCAGACTTCATGGAAATTATGTAAACCAGAGGAAATGGAATAATAAATTAAAAGTGTTGAAAGAAAAATAACATTATCATCCTAGAATTCTATACCCAGTAATAGTATCTTCCAAAAATAAAGTGAAATAGTATATTTTTTAACAAAACAGAGCTAATGGAATTTGTTGCTAGCAGACTACAAGAAATATTAAAGGAGATTCTGCAAGCAAAGGGAACATACTAGATGAAAATTCGAATTTACGAAAAAGAATGAAGAATGTAGAAAGTAGTAAATATATTGGAAATATATAAAAAAAATCTTGTCACTTTTAAAATTCTTTAAAGAATACTTTAAAGTAAAAAAGAACAATATATCATGGGGTATATAACATGTGTAGGAAAAATTCATGGCCGCAATAGCACAAATTATTTATTGACTTTATTTTTTTTTGTTTGCATTTTAGTGGTTTCTCTAGAGTTTGCAATCTACATTTTTTACTAAGCACAGTCTATATAAAATATAAAGTAGATTGCAAACCCTAGAGAAACCACTAAAATGAAAAGAAAAAAAAGTTAATAAATAAATCGTGAAGATAAAATGTGATCATAAAAATGTTCAGTAAATCTGAAAGAAAGCAGGAAAAACAAATAAATGAACAGAAACAAGTAGAACAAATAGAAATCAAATAACAAGATAATAGATATAAACTGAACCTTGTTGATAATGACATTAAATATCTGATCTTTTCGGACTGAATGAGAAAGCTGCTATTATCTGAATGTTTGTGTCCCCCACAAAATCCATATGTTGAAATTCTAATGCCTGATGTGATGGTTTTGGCGTTTTGTTCGGGGTAGGGAGCTTTGGGAGGTGTTTAGTTTGTGGGGATGGAGCCTTCATAAATGGGAGTAGTGATCTTATGAGAGATCCCGCAGAACTCCCTAAACCCATTCACAATGTGAGAACACAGAGAAAAGTCTACAATCTGGAAAAAGGCCCTCACATGACCATGCCAGCACCATGATCTTGGCCTTCCCAACCTCCAGAACAGTGAGAAATAAATTTCTTTTGTTTATATGCCACCTGTCTGTGGTCCTCTATTATAGCAGCCTGAATAGACTAAAAAGCAAATCCCAAATACATGCTGTCTACAAGAAATTGTCTTTAAATATAAAGAAACAGATAGTTTAAAAGTACAAGTAAAGGGAAAATATACAACACAACACCAATTATAGTGTAGCTAGAATGGCTAAATTAGAAATCAGAGAAAGTGGAATAAGAGATATTATAAATGGTAAAAGGGACATAACCTAATAATAAAGCACCAATTCATGAAAAAGGCATAATAAATTTAAATGTGTGTGTACCTAACAAAAGAATTTCAAAATACATTAAACAAAAACTGATGGAAGAAAGGAGGAAATAAATAAATTAACAGTTATGGTTGCAGATTTTTTATTTTATTTATTTATTTGACAGAGAGAGGGACAGAGAGGGAACACAAGCAGCGGGAGCAGGAGAAGGAGAAGGAGAAGGAGAAACAGGTTCCCCGCCAAGCAGGGAGCCTGACATGGGGCTCAAAGTTTGGACCCCAGGACCCTGGGATCATGATTTGAGCTGAAGGCAAATTCTTAACAACCCCTATAGTTGCAGATTTTGAACCCCTTTCTCAGCAACTGATAGAATAGACAAAAAAAATTAAGAATAATATAAGAGACTTGAGCACTATCAATCAAATTGGCCAAATTTTAAAATTTAGAACCTTCCAGCCACTAAGAGTAGAATATATAATCTTTTTAAATGCACATATGCATTCACTATGATATTGTATTCTGAACCATAAAAGATAAAGATTGTAATCATAGGAAATATATTTTATATCATGCAGAACTAAATTGGATATCAAAAAATATATCTTCACAATCTTCAAATCTTTGAGATTAAGTATTATACTTTTAAAAAGCTTATTGGTTAGAGAAGAAATCACAAGAAAATGGAAAATATTTTGAAATGCAGGGAAATAAAAACAAAAGCTATCAAATTTTCTGGATGTAACTCGAGCAATGATTAACGAAAAATGAATATCTTTAAATGCTCACATTTGACAATAAAAGTGTAAAATAAATTATTTAAACTTCCATCTTAAGAAGAAAATAGCAAAAAAGAGAGCAAAATAAGTGGAAAAAAGGAAACAACAAAGATAGAAATCAATAAAAATAGAAAAAGATAAATATCAGAGAAAAAACAATAAAACCAAAAGTTGGCTTTTTGAAAAGGTCAATAAAATTAATAAATCTCACTTAGATTGATCTTTAATGGTGGGTGGAGGAGGAATGAAGAACGAAAAGGAAGATAACACCATAGAAGCTTCATATTTTAAGAGAATAATTAGGGAATAGTTTATGAAATTTATGCCACTGAAATTGACATCCTAGGTGAAATGGATACATTCTTTGGAAGACACAAATTAGACAACTTAAGAAGAAATAGAGAACTTCAAAGATCCTCAATCAATTTTGAAAATTAAATTCATATCTTAAAATTTTTCTCAAAAGGAAACCCCAGATTCAGATGGATTCACTGGTAAATTCTACCAAACATTTAAGAAAGACATAAGACCAGTCCTAAAACACTATAAGAAAGAAAAACCTACAGAATATTCTTCATGAACATAGGATCAAAAAATTCCTCAACAAAGTATGAAAATCAAAACTAACTAAATAAAAATAATAACATACAATGATCAAGTGGAAAGCAAGATTGGTCTAACATTTGAAAATCAATTAACTTAATACACTACCATTGTAATTCACCAATATAATTTCTTAAATGAGGAATATGCAGGAAATAGATGCAGGAAAAGCATGCAAAAATTCAACATCCCTTCATACTAAAAACTGATGGAACTAGGTATAGAAAGAGTTTTTAATTTGGAGAGAGGGCATCTTTTACTACACTTTAAAGTTAAAACACGGATTATTTTCTTACTAAGACTGGAAATTAGGCAAGGACAGTCACTCTTAAAACTTCTTTTTAACATTGTCCTGGAAGTACTGGCCAGCACGATCAAGAAAGAAAAAGGAATTACAGGCACACAGATTTAAAGGGAGAACTAAAATTATGTTTTTCCTTGGACCCAAAGAAGATCCAAAAACATTTACAGAAATGTTAGTAGAACTAAGTCATTTTAACAGGTTGCTGAAATACACACAACAAAATATTAAGTGTGTCTCCATACTAAAAATAAACAATTGGGATATTAAATTTCAAAATACCACATCATTTAGTATTTCATCATGAATATTCCTAGCAGTTTTATTTATAATAATAAAAACATGGGGAATGAGCCATATGTCTATGAATAGGTAAATAGATTTTTTTTGATAATTGTTTTAATGGTACAACCATGTAATGGATGACTACTTAGCAGAAAAAAAGTGACAAAAAGTGGGTCAATTTCAAATATATTTATGCTAAATTAAAGAAGCTAGACATATAACAGTCCTTATTGCTCAGTTCAACTTTTATGAAACTCTAGAGAAGACAAATCTAATATATAGTGAATGAAAGCAGATCGGTGGCCTGCCTGGGCTTGGGATAAGGAGGATATTAGATGAGAAAGGAAATGATTAAATCTTTTGTGTTGACAAAAATATTCTTTATCTTGATTTTGTTGGTAGTCACAAAAAATTTATCCAAACTCATGGAACTATACAATTTAGATGTTCATGTTTTATCTTATATAAATGTTATTGCAATAAAGTAGGTTTAAAAATAAGTTGAACTTGTCACTCTTTCTCCAGTTAGGCCCAATCTTATGAATTCCCATTGCCTCATGCCAAGCCCACTTCATTCTATGAAAGGGCCAGGACTAGGGTGAGGCAAGAGGAAAATAGAGGGCAGAATTTAAGGAGGCACTCATGGTCAAGGTTACAAACCACCTGTTCTTTTGCATTACTTGCCTTGCTCTCCAAGGCATTTCTTTGTGATGCTTGACTTACAATCCTTCGCAGTCTGGCTTCAATTCTCACTCTTTCCTCAAAGCTCACCAAAAAGGAGAGATTTTCTGTGGTTCTACTTTCCATCTTTGTAACTTTGAGCAATGTTACCTATCCAATCCATCTTGAAATCTTTTCTCATCCTCAGCTTCCAGTTATAGGTAAGCATTGGTTTTCTGTACTCTCCATTGGCCTGTCCATCCACTGCTGTGGTGACAATTGTTCTACTCTTCAGGAAGCTTCTTTTTTTTTTTTTTTTTAAGATTTTATTTATTTATTTAACAGGCAGAGAGAGATCACAAGCAGGCAGAGAGGCAGACAGAGAGAGAGGAGGAAGCAGGCCCCCTGCTGAGCAGAGGGCCCCATGCGGGTCTCGATGCGGGGCTCGATGCGGGGCTCTATCCCAGGATCCTGAGACCATGACCTGAGGTGAAGGCAGAGGCTTAACCCACTGAGCCACCCAGGCGCCCCTCTTCAGGAAGCTTCTATATCTTCCTTTGAGCTTTGCCTTCTGGCTTCAGCTCCAGATCCAGATGTTCTCTAGCCACTATTACATGGGAAGTCTAATGTTTATATTACATTTCACTATATAAATTTGAATTCATCAACATTGCTCAGATTACCTTCTGACTTCCCTCCTCAGGAGTTCCCTTGGTCTCATTACTCCGTTCTACCACCATATCTGGTCAGTCACATCACTAATGGATGATGCTGCATTCCATTCTTGTTGCTGCCATCCACCTCCTCTCAACCTCACAATTCAGTATCTTTCACAAGTGTTGCCTAAATGGCCTCCAGATTGCTCTATGCCTCCCAGTCTTTCCTATGTTAATGGGTGCTGCCCCCATGTCATCTTCCTGAAGGATCCATCTAATAATGCCACTCCCCATTCAAAATTCTTGAATGATGCTTCTCCATGTACTGAATAAATTCCAGATTCCTAGTTTATGCCCAAGGCTCTCCATTCTTTTGCATAAATCCCTCTTTCACTCTTATTTGCCACTAATCCTCTACTCAGATCATCTAAGAGAAAAATTACACTTACCCTGAATATACATTCTACCAAATTCTAGCCTTTGTTGTTGATGATTATATTAGTTTGCCAGGGCTGCCATAACAAAGTACCACAGAAGGAGTGGCTTAAACAAAAGAAGTTTGTTTCTTCATGATTCTGGAGGCTGGAAGTCTGAGAACAAGTCAGCAGGGCTGGTTTCTTCTGGGGTCTCTTTCCTTGGCTCAAGATGGCCAACTTTGCCCTATGTCTTCACATTCTTCCCTCTGTGTGTGCCTGGGTTTTAATCTTCTTATAAGAACATTTGTCACACTGGGATAAGGCAAACCCATATAACCTCATTTTTATTTAACCTCTTTAAAGACCCTATCTTCAAATACAGTCATATTTTGAGGTACTGGCATTAAGACTTCACCCTGTGAATTTTGTGGGGGAATACAATTCACTCCATAACAATGGCCATTGGTTTGATATGTATTTTTTCTACATTACAACCAATCCAAACTCAGCCTCGAAGACCACATCAGTTATTACCTCTGTCTTAAAGTTTTTCCATATGGACAAACCAGATAGTCTCACTTACTATTCTGAGCCCCTATAACATTTGGTGTGTACTTCTGTCAGTAAATGAATCACAGTCATCGTGCAGAAGAGCTATGAGTGAGCTTTTCTTCTCTCTTCTCTAAGTTCTCTATAGCCAGAAAAGATGGAATTTTTATTATTGTAACTCCCTCGACTACTAGCTTTGCTCAGGTACAAATAAACATAAACATTTGTGGTTGAATGTGATGCTTCTGATGGGCCAACCTTCAAGATAAGACTTTATGAAACAAGAAAGTACCTTTTGCCTCACTTCCTAATCTAACTCATTAATTCACTGACATCGTTAATTCTAGATCAAGTACAACATCTTGGCAAGCGTAGTGATATTTTAGGCTATTAGACTTTAATTGTGAGAAAACATGAAGATCTTTGGGATTTAGGGCAGGGAAGACAGTGAAAGACAAATGTATTTATTGACAGCTTACTACAGGATAGGACTTGCAGAAATTTTGTGTTCATTTGCTTCTCGTGACAGTGCGATGGAGTTAGGCTGTGTTTTCTACATTTTACAAAAGAGAAACCGGAGGCTCAGAGAAGTTAAGTGACATGTAGTTAGTACCAGTTATTGTTGAGTTAGTGGCACAGCTGGAACTCTCATGCAGGCCCAGCGTGTCTCTGGTACTTAACTTTGACCTCTTTCTACCATGTCCCATTCTGTTTTAGCTGGGTACATCTGATAAGAACATAGGATATGGAGTGGAAGACCCTGCTCTGGGTGCCTTAGATATAGTCATTCATTTCATCTTAGCAACTCAGGGAGGTTGGCCTTCTATCAGCATTGCCATTTTACATATGAGAAAACTGAGGCTCAAAAATGTTAAGTGATTCGCCCAAGATCAAAGTACCAATAAGTATAAGGTCCAAAATCTGACCCAACCAACTGATTTCAGAGTCACAGCCCTGAACTACTAGTTGCCAGTTGTGCAAGTACCCCAGCTTCCCTTAGGTTAGCACCTCCACTTGGAGTTCCTGTCCAACAGCCCTCGGATTAAGAGCTCCTTGGAGGACAGCCAGATATAAATGCATGAATCCGTTAAATCTTTTCCAGTTTCTTTCTTTCTCAAACTTTCATAGTTCAGGTGACTACTAAAATAATAGGCACTAGACTCCTGCTTTTCACCCTTTGGGAAATGTCTTTCCCAATCCACATGCCAGCACTCATACCATTTCAGCCCAAGCTGGGATGAGAATTGGGTTTGTTTTACTTTAGAAAAAGTGAGTTTCACACATCTAGTTGATCTCCATGGGTTGCTTTTCGGTGTGTGTTTTATTTTTACCTTTTTTAGAGAAAAATGTAAATTGGGAAGTTGTCCAAAAGTATATCAATTATTTACACTGCATTTGTGCAGACATTTTTCCCAGCTGCTGCTAAAAGGCAAGAAGACATTTTACCAAATGTTTTACCTGTGGCAACTCCCTTCTATTTGTTAGCTTTGAAGAAGAAAATTGAATTTTATCGAGAAGTGATGTGAAATGTGTTCTGAGCACCACATCTCCCTTCTGGTTTTGGGGAAGGGGATCATTTCAAAGACTTTCCTTACTCACTTGTCCCCAGCAGAGATGAAATAATTTTCCATGTAAATAATTATTGGTAAACTTGGGAAGAATAGCTTGATCAAATTCTGCTCCTCTTGTATACAGCCTTGAGCTGCCTTCATGATTAAGAGAGGGAACCAACCTCAAATTTGTGTGGCTGGTTCATACCTCAAAAGATACTTTTCCTGTAGGAGTCTGAGTTGACTTTGAATTTAATAATTACACAGGAAGTAGAAACATTTTTGGAAGGAAGTTCTCTCAGGCCTAATGAATTTCATGATAGGAATCAGTGGTGATGGACACAGCGGCATAAAACCAAAATGTTCACAAGATTTTGTGGAGGCCAAAGGATAGAACTCATGAGCGACTGGAACCGCCACCATTCAAATTGCTAAACAATTGCTAGAGGGTAGGAAGAACTCCCATGGCCTTCTCTGGGAATGAAGTCAACATGGAGACAGATTTGTTTTATCTCTAATACATGGTAAAAACAGAGTGACAAAATTAGGCTCTTGTGGGAACAATTCTGCCAACAGTGTTTGAGTTCATGAACTGTGACTTTGGGACAACTGACCTCTACTAGAGTGCTAACGTCCTGGTGAGAATAAAACTTCTCAGAGACCACTGAATTTCTGGTACCATCTTTGCCAATACTAATTGAGATGATACAAAAGGCATGCTAAGGGTTGGGGTTTTGTTTCTCTTCAAGTTTTGAATAGTTTGAGAAAATGAAAGAAATGAAGAATGAAAATGCTGATGGAGACTAAGTTGGAGAGACAAATCAGTTCTGGAAGCCAGGTAGACTTACAACTATTCAATTTTGTAATTAGGCAAACCTATCTACTGCATCATGTTAATGCTGGAGCCAGGAGGATCCCTGTCCCCTCCCATGCAGAGTAGCAGAGAAGCGAAGGCAAAAGTATGTTCCTTGCGGGCAGCTTCCTCAAGAGGAACAGTGAACTATGATGAGCATGTTCAGTTATTCTTCTCCAGTGTAAACATAAAGAAGCCAGAGAAAAACTCTCTTCCACATGGGAACCAAGAGTGGGAAAATGGTGTTTCTATTTAGCAAAGCCCCAGATGGTTCAATTTTCCCATTTTCCATTTCAGATCAATCTGTAAAGCATCTTACTATAACTGATGTGAGGGAGATCAGTTCTTACACTGGGTTTCTATACTGTTGCAACTTCTGTGTTATAAGCATGGCAACTGAGAAGAGTGCTTGCCCTTTAAAGTTTGCACTAGGACAGTCATAGGTCAAGGTCTTGCTTTTCCATGGCTGACCTCGAACAATATGTGCAACATTTTCTATTATTAACATTTCACTGTAAACCATTCCATACTGTTATGTCAGAAAAGGTGAAAAATACCTTCTCCTATTCATCAGTTGGGCAACCACAATTTAAAAAATAGCCTTCAAACCCAGGTCTATGAGCAAGGAAGCAAGCACGTCACCTTTGTCTTTGGTCACTAGGGAGGAGGATTTCCAAATCATCTTGTTCCCTTTTTTACTCATCTGTATCTCCAGATATATGTATACATAAATATATATATATATATATGGATTTGTGTGTATATATATGTATCCCTCCTTCAATAATTATACATAATTCTACTTTCTTAACCCAAAAAGTCCCTTGCACAGCAAGTAGACTTATCCTATTTTTAAATTGCCTATACTATATTTTCATTGGTGAATAGATAAAATAAGCTATAATATTTTTAAAAAACACAATTGATAAGGGAGCTTAAAGTCAGTGGAGTGTGTCTGCAATGCTGTAAGACCATGAGTCTTGTTCCTTTCCATTGGAGTGATGGGTCAGTGACAGGCATGACCATTAGCTGATGTCCCATCTGGACACCTCAACCATCACACATGACACCTGCCATAGTATTTGCTAAGCTGATTTGCCGATGTTGAAAGGTTAACCAATTTGATTGCTTAAATTTTATTCTAAGCTAGTTCTTTTCAGGTATGTCACATTGCTGGGGCTTGGGGAAGATTAACAACATTAAAGTTTGAAATTCAGAAGGCATGCCAAGTTTTCTGGAGTTGTAGATGGCTTTGAAACAATTTCTTTTTTTAAGACTTGTTTTTTTTTTCTTTTTGCAAAACATCAACTCTCAGTAAATGTTTATCTTTAATTTTAACCTGAAACTGAGTTTGAGAATTCCAGCCCACATGGATTTTGTTTTTCCAAAAACTCATCAAAAAGGCTTACAGAAAACTGCCTCTGTTTAAAAAAAAAAAAATGATGATGAAATTGCTACTTCAAACTCCAAAAAAGTTTGGAACTCTTTGTTTATTGCTACTCCATTCACTGACAAATCTCCAATTGGTTGAAATCCAAAAATCCAATTTAAATAGATGCAGAAATGTCTACACTTTCCAAATAGACTAGAAATGTCTACACTATCTTCCAAATAGAAAGGAAGGAAGGGAGGAAAGGAGGATGGTGGAGAGAAATGGAGAAAGAGAGAAAGAGGTAGGGAGGAAGGGAGACAGGCAGGAAGGAAGGGTGGGTAGGCACCACAGAAGCCGCTCTGACCTTCTGAACAGCATCCACCACACACCATTAGAGGAGGGGTTGGGCAGGACACTGAGTGGGAGTTCTCTGACAAACAACTCGAAGAAATCTCTCGACTGGTGGACTCTCAGCAAGGGCACCGACCCCCCACCGACCACTTCAGTGCTTCCCTCCCCATCTCCCCACGTTCTCTCCTGAACCCCCTTCTGCCCTGCTTTATCCTAGAAGAAAATGAGCTCTGTAGACGAGACAAATACAAATCATGCCTTCCGGCCTCCAGCAGCCTCTCTGCTGGTCACTAGGCCTTTATTTCTCTCTGTGAAGTGACCCCAGCACCTTCCACAGTTCCCTCCTGCCAGGCCTGAAGGTCAGACTGAAGAGAGAGGGACACAGTTCTCAGTGAGACCTTGGGCTCCCGTCAGCGCCCCTGTCCCGGAGAGTCAGCCTGCAGTGACACAAACAGCCCAGCCTCTAGCCCCGGAGAGCTCTGAGTTCAAGGCCTAGCTCTTGAGTTTATTAACAATACAGTCCAAACTGCAGTCCCCAACTCCCCCTTGACTCCTCCTGTGGTTCACACTTAAAACTCCAGCCCTCTGGCATCTCTCTCACTATCCCGAGGTCTTTTGCTTGATTCTAGAGCAGAGAACAATGCCCTTTCCCTGGAAAGGGCCAGATGGTCAATATTTTTTCAGGGGTCGTAGGCCAAGTGTTTTTTGTCACAACTACTCACCTCTGCCATCGTGCTGCCAAAGCAACCACAGACCTAGGTAGATGAATGTGTGTGGCCACACACCGATAAAGCTAGCTTATGGGAGGGTGGGGACAATTCCTGGGGGTGCATGTTCTGCCCAGGGGCCGGAGCTTGCTAACTGATGCTCTACCACTTTCATTCACGCTCTTTGTTCCTTCTGCCTGGGACACCTCCCACTTGCCCTGGATATGAAAACCCCGATTTTAGGTGGGCTTTCCTTTTTCTTGCCTAAGCTCAGTGCCAGTTCTTCCAGGAATCTTCCCTTATGCCCAACTCTGCATCAGGGGCCTCCACCCCAAGAGTTTCCAAAGCCCTTTCCCCACCCCTGGCTCACCATCCCATATTACAATTGCTTGCTTACAGCAACATCTACATCTCTCCCTAGACTGTAAGTTGCACAAGGCAGGGATCAAGTTTGCCTTGTTTATTTAATACCCAATACCTGCCCATAGTAGGTATTTGATATCTTGTTATTATCATCACAGTAGGATAAATGGACCATTTTGTGCGAGCTTGAGAACATAGCGACTCTTCTATCAGAAAAGTCAAACCAACAGACTCTCAAAGGCAAAATTTCCCCCCATCGGGCGTACCTGGGGTTTAGTTGGTAAGCAAGTGCAACAGTCTGGGCCAGAGTCACGGGGCGTCAGCCTTTGTGTTCGCTGGAATTGCCTGGAGGGACCTGAAAAACTCGCTGATGCTTAGAGCCTACCTGCAGAGACTCTTCATCTGTTCTGTCCCTGCAGCCTGGAAAGAGAATCTTTACTCTTTCCCCAGGAGTATCTGTTCCCCAGGGCGGCCACAACAAATTACCACAAATTACGTGGCTCCGAGCAACAGAAAGGTACTCTTTCTGAGTTCTGGGGCCCAAATGTCTGAAATCAAATTGCTGTGGGCTCTAGAGGACGATCTTCCTTGCCTCTCGCAGCCTCTGCTGGCTGTCAACATTCCTTGGCACCTTGGCTTGTGGTCACATTATGTCGATCTCATGTCCATCCCCATGTCACTTTCTCCTCTGTATGTCTGTTCTCCTCTGTGTGACTAGAATAAGTACACCCATCATTGACTTAGGGCCCACTTGGGTCCGCGAGCATGATTCTGATCTCAAGACTTCAACTTAATCACATCTGCAAAGATCCTTTTTCCAAATAACGCACATTTGCAGGGGCCAGCAATTGTCCAGGAATGAGGACATGGGCCTATCTTTTCGAGGGCCAACATTCAACTGAAAACACCAGATAATTCTGATTTACAGCCCCTCCCTAATTAATATGCACACATGTGTAGGCAGGCTCGCACATCTGTGCCCAAGCTTGTGTGGGAAACAACCACTTCTTTTGCCAGGTGAGAATGATCATTTTGGAGCATTCCCTACCCAAGAAAAGGAGCGAATCACCAAGGATGGGTGGTGAGGAAATTCCTGGCAGGTGGGACGGGATGATGAAGAGCATGGGTTTGACAAGCAACTTCTCTCTACAATTTTCACTGCTTTCTCCCTCGAAATTCTCTTTCTACAGGGGGATCTGTAATAACCAGACTTTTCTTTCCCTTTATTTTTGTTCCCCTTTCTTGCCTGAAGCAGTCCAAGTCAGATGGAATAGCTATAGTCCTATCACCTCCTATTGTTTCAAAGACAACCATTCCCTGCCTTTGGGTCAGACTTTTAGACAAAACTGAAGAAATGTTTTTGGTGCCTCTCTTTGGATAACTGAGACATTCGTTATGAAATTATGAAAAAGGAAAATCTGTTCTTCTTCCAGACGAGTTGAGCATAGAAAGTCAGAGGTGTGCCTCTATCTCAGTGAGACCGGAAGTGCCTCACAGATTCTGAATCCTTTCAAAGCTAAAAAAAGGGAAAGAAGTGTATAATTCTTATGGAACGAGGGTTCCCACTTCTTCTGTTTGCTGTTGAATTTGCAAAAGTCATTCTACTCTAGCTCTCATCAGAAATAAGTTTGAAAATATAATGGCGATGATTGTCCTACAGAAGTTCGGAGGCTGGGGATAGAATGCTAGGTTACCTTTTGATTTTTCCTCTCCACCATCTTTGGGGAACCAAACATCATTAGAAGTTCTAGTAATTGCAGTACAAAGAGTACTTACAAGGCAGTCCTTCAGCAACTTCTCCTCAAAGGGAAATGTCTTGTCCTCATTTATAATAACATAATGTGATTTTGAAAGAGGCAGTGTGATTGTGGATTTTATTTGGGTTGGGAAAAAATAGACGCTGCATTTTTTTTTTTTTTAATGGAGGAATGCAAAGCTGTTAGATGCTGTTTGTATAAGAAGTAGTAGGGAGAGTATACTCATTAATGCATTCTGCTGTCTGGCATGTGGGCTAATACTGACTGCTGGCACCAACTTGCCTCTGCTATTTTGTTAGAGGGAAAAAAAAAGAAAAAAGAAAACACCCATTTTGCCCGTTTCACTTTATTGTCTTGTTCTTATTCTAATCCCCAGATAGAAAGAGCAAAGACTTTCTGCTGATTCAAGACTTTTTGCAATTTGGAGAAAAATCCCATTTTTTCCCCTCTCCTTCCTGATGGGATGATGAGCAATCCCGGTAACTTCTCAGGTGTTCTTACTGAAACAAAAATTGCCAAAGAAATGCGAAAAATGCTAGCACTTATTGGAAATGCAAATTGGTTCAGCTTAATGTGAATAGCCTTGCCCAGGCAACAACAGAAGAGACAGTTAGAATGCAGTTGTGATTCCAAGAATTCACCCTTTCTTCCAACTAATATGACATTCTTTCAAAAAGGAAAGAAAAGCAAGAATGAGAAAGAAAAGGGAAATATATGTGTGGTTTTGCTTCAGTTACCAACACAAAAATGCCAATTTGATACGGGTTTTATTTTAACTAAAATAATCTGTTATTGTGCAAGTATTGTCAGAACAAAGCAGCAATAAAGGAGTTTTATGTCTGTGCTGCCTTCATTATGGCTGGGTTTTAAGAGCAGTGGACCACAGGTCAACCAATGTTTGGAGTGACGGTGGGTGTTATTCTCCACTGAGGACTCCACGAAATAGCCATGTTTATTGCCCATCATTTTTCAATGATTTTATGCCATCATTTGGGAGATGAATAAAATAACTCTGTAGCAGGCATGCATGTAAATAAATTAAGCATTAAGAACCAGCCAGTTGTAATCATCTTTCTTTGAGAATGTACTAAATAGTGGCAATCAGTGAAATGGACGAGAAATTGCATTAAATTGCAGTCCCAGTTACAGAGCAAGCCGGCTAAAACAAGTCTTGAGGTGCCAGGGGAGGTCTGAAGGGGGGCGAAGAATGCGGTTGTCTTCTGGGTGTGTTTTAGGCTACAAAACCACGCTGGGCAAATAACGTATGGGTCACTTAACCTTCCTAAGTGAAAGTATCTATTATTGATGAACAAACAACGATGAATGAACTCTTTAGCAATATATTACCATTTCCCTCATTTGAGCATTCAAGTCTCCTAGGCCTGAGAACCTTGGCAAATATAAAACCAATTGTCTCCTTGTATCATAATGCCTCTTTCCACAATGACCACTTTAATTATTCAGAGGATCCTTTTAAAAATTAAGATTGATTGGGAATAAGAGAAGAGAGTTTAATGAAGAGACGTGGATTCCTCCACCCCTCCCCCTTTCTTTTGGGAGGAAAATGGGAACTGTGGATAGAGAAGCATTTTCTTCTTTTTCACTGAAATAATGGTTGGGCCTCAATGGTGTACATTTTCCAGCATCTTCTCCAAAGTAAAAAAGAAAAAAAAAAGGGGGGTGTCTTCCTAAATGTTCTTGATTTTTTAGTTGAATGGGGATAAATTTAGCCTCCCTAGATATGTGCTGTAACCAGGAGACATGTTCAGCTTATCATCTGGATTTCTGATTCATGTGACCCAATCTATCTGGTGAGGAATCTCAATGAATGAGAAAAAGCATAGGCTTCAGTTATCACCTACTTTGGTTCAAGTCATGGTTCGGCCATGTACAAGCTGTCCTTAGATTAAGTTTCTCTGCCCTTCCAAGCCTTTTTTTTTTTTTTTCCTTATAGGAAAAAAAGTGTCTATTATGCTCATATCATGTTGGCCTCCTGGTACAATGTCGAGCACAGTATTTGCACAATTAATGGATGCTGAAGCTGTTAGTCTTAGAATTTAGAAAACTGCCAGTCAACATGCTGTTTTTTGGTGCAGGGCAGCTGATTTTTTTTTTTTTTTTTTGAGTTCCTACTATGCACCAGGTACTCAGATAGATGCTTTTATGTATGTTATGTCATTTATAACACTCAAGGTATTTTGCAGAGTTCCTATTTTACAGCAGGACAACAAGAAGTTCAAGGAATAGATCACCTGCTCAGAAACTACTTAACAACTACCTGCCAGGGCTGGCATTTGGATCCCAGTCTTCTAATTCCATGCTAGGGCCCCTCTCTCTCCAGTGTTCTGTCAGCCACATTTGCCAGCAAAATTCAGAGGTCTGAACTTGAGATTTGAAAAATGAAGCTTTGTTTAGGGCTGTGTAACTCTGATTTACTTGGTAACTTGTTATATCAGCGAAAATTCTTTAGACCTAGATAAGAGAAACCCAAGTCGTACTGGATTATGCAAAAAGAACTTATTGGTTCAAATAATGGAAATGTTCAGGAGAAACTCTCTTGACCATTGACTCCATGCTGGCAGATTCTCTGGCTTTTCAGTTGCTGGCAAGATTCCAGCTAATAGCTTCACAGGGGAAAGAAGGATCCTCTCTTCTCAACAGAAAAAGATTCCAAATTTAATCTTTTCTGGCAATTTGGGTCACCTCCCCATCACTCTTTCAGGACAGCTGGCCAGAGCTGAGTCATATGCACACTCCTGGATGTAGGAATAGAGGTCAACAATGTAAATAGGCTATGGGGGTCAGGGGGAGGAGCCTCCCGAGGAAAGCGTCTTGAATTCATGTGAGTGAATCAAGTTATAGTTGCCCTTCTGGAAAGAAACTGAGAATCAAGTCTCTTTGTCTACAAGCCGTGGGACCTTGAACCAACTGAGTGTCTATTAAGAATTAGGGCTCTAGTGCCAGACAGAATGAATTCTGCCTCTCCCGTGTTTTAGCTGTATGACTTTGAGCAGGACACATCATCCTTCTGTAACTCAGTTCCTTCCTCTGTACAATGGTTCAATCCATAGAATTTTTGAAGACTAAGTAGGTTAAGCCATCTATATATTGTAGAAAAAATATATCTATTCTAGAAAAACATTAAGTATATAGTAAGTGCTTATTAAATATGAAAGACAGGCTAAGATTTTTTAAATGATTATGCCTAAATCTCCTGGAATTTAACATAGGACTTTGTCTTCCTTGACTAACGCACAGAATGAAAGTGAGAAGATGCACATGATGTCACATTGGAAGAACAGAAGTTGTTCTACAGCTGTTCCCTGGTGACGGCATTGTGATTGCGCTTGCAGGATTCAGACACCCTTCCTTCATGGCACATCCTTCTAGTAAAATCTGTAACTGTACTTTCGAAGTGATATTGCTGGAATCATACCATACTGACTATTTTCCAGTGGACCATTCCCTGATGCACAACTTCACTAGTGAGCAAAAAAGGGAGGGCGATTGCAAGTGTTGGGTAGATCACATCTCTCCTCTGCTCCAACTTTGCTGTCTTAGTTGGAAGAAAAATGCAAGATCCTCACCATGGCCTAAAGATCCTATGTGATCTGCTCTCCTAAATTATTTCTCTCTTCTCGCTCTGCCTCACATCCTTGTCTTCTCTTACTGGCTTCATCCACATTGGCCTCCTTGTTCACAGAAATGTGAACATGCTAGGTCTATTGCAGCCTCACGGCCTGTGGATAGAATTTCAGCTATTCTTGACTGACTTTCTCTCTTCAGTGAAGTGTCTGAGCAAATGTCACCTTGCATGGAAAGCCTTTCCAATCCACCTGACATAAAATACAGCCTTTCTGATGCTTGAATCTACTTTATCCTTCCATGGCTTTGTTATAAATGCTCATCTTCACTTGTTATTTTATACACTCATTCATTCATTCAATTATAATATTTCCACCAACTCGAATAAAAATTCCTTAAGGAAGGATTATTGTTGTTCATGGCTCCCTCCACGATGCCTTGAAGAGTCTGGCCATAGTACTAGAGATTCAATAAATATTTTCAGAATGAGTAAATAAATAAGGAATGTAAAAGTCCCTGCTGCAAAGCTTGGAACATAATCAGTATTCAGTAAATGTTCGTTTAAAAATATATTTTCAGTTAACCCCTCAATGAGATTTAGTTGGTAGTTATTAAAAGTTACTGGAGACCCTATCCAGCAATTGCATTCCTAGGTATTTACCCAACAGATTTGAAAATTATGTCCATACAAAAACCTGCAAGTGAATATTTATAGCAACTTTATTCATAAGCATCAGAACAGGAAGCAACCTGTATGGCTTTCAATAAATAGATGGTGGTACATCCATATGATGGAATATTATCCAGTAATAAGAAAAAGAGCTATCAATCCACAAAAAGACATGTATGAATCTTAAATGTGTATTGCTATGTGAAAGAAGGCAGTTTAAGAAAGCTACACTGGATGATTCTAATTATATGGCATTCTGGAAAAGGCAAAAATCTAGTAATGGTAAAAAAAAAAAGTCAGTGGCTTCAAGAGATTTGAGGGAAAGGGGAGGGAAGGTTGGATAGGCAAAGCATAGTGTTTTTTTTTTTTTAGGGTGTGAAACAATTCTGTAGGATACTGTCCTTGTAAATACATGATATTACGCTTCTATCAAAATTCATTGCACTTTACAACAGAAGGAGTGTGTTGTAATTTTTGCCAATTATTTAAAAACTACTTAGGAGGTCTGGCAATCACAGGATGGAAAGCAGAATGTCACAAAACAATCCAACTGTAATGCAAATATTCAAAAACAACCTCACTAGAGGAGGTGGAGGGGGGAGGGGCAGGCCGGAAATAACTCTAGAATGAGCATAGGGAAGCCCTGTGTTCTAGTTGATAAAGTCCTAGTCCATAAAGGTATGAGTTAACAATTCTGATATTGCTGTACATGTAGCCTGGAACCGTCAAGTAAAGGGATAGTGGATGATGAAAGCCACGTTCATTACCGCTGGAGGGGAAGTCTACAGATACGCACAGGGAGGAGGCTGGCATGACCCATGTTGCCATGACTTAGGAGATAACACTATCAACTCATGTTGAGCTTAACATAGATACACACGGTTCCATATAAAAGTATGCACAGATATGTATGTATCTGTAGATTTATACACACATACGTGTCCTTGCTGTTTCAGTGGAGACGGTCTAGAAGTAATTACATCCCAGTAATAATGAGCACATTTAAGAGCTCCGTCGTGGTTTCAAATACCATTCTCCAAGAAAAAGAACAAATGCTCCTCGAAGAAATGACTAAAATGGCTGATTCTAGGGAGAGGACAAGATGAGCCTGGAATGTCTTATAATGCCAGAAAACAGGTGCTTCAAAAAAATAAAACAAAAACAAAACATCACAAGGATGAGCATATGCCAAAGGGACACAGTAGCCAACTAAAAATATTGTCAGTGGCCAAAGCTGGAAGAGTTTAAGCGACTAAATAAAACAGTGTAGTATTGGCTATAACCTTAAATACTAAATAAATATGCATTAGCTATACTGATGTAAATAAAGAACTGAATAAACAAAGGGGGGAGAATAGGCAAATTTCCCATGCAGAAGAGTTCCAAGTCATGTTAGACCTTTTCCTCTCAAGAATGTGGAGCATAACTCCCAGATCCTTAAGTGTAGCAGTATGCTGTAGAGAAACCAGGCAAATCGAACCTCAGCCGGGAGATCAACAGTTAATGGCCTCAGCGATAAGTCATGTTAATAATATGTACCATTGGCACGATGTGATGAGAATAGCGCTTCTCCTCTGTGGTCTTCCTCTCTCAAATCCATAACCCCAGTCTAATCATGAAACCTTCACACCGATCCCAGTAGAGGGATAGTCTACAGGATACCTAGCCAGGACCGTGCAGATTGTCAAGGTCATCAAAAGCAAGCACTGCCTGAGAAACTGTTACAAGCCAAAAAGAGCCAAAGGAGATTTGATGATTAAATGTAATGTGGCACGCTGGATGGGATCCTGCAACAGAAAAAAGGACATTAGGTCAAAATTAAGGAAATTTGAACCAAGTGTAGGCTCTAGTTAATAATAATGTTGTTAACAACAGTTAAGAATAATATTAATATTGGTTCTTGAATCATAACAAATACTAATATAAAGTTAATAGTAGGGAAAATGGGTTCAAGGCATGTGAGAATTCTGTCCTATATTTGCAATTTCTCTGTCAATCTAAAAGTGTTCTAAAAATAAAGTTTACGTATATAAGAAAAAGTTACTGAAGACAGTCCCTGGGTAAAGAGCACACAGATTAAGGATGTAGTGAATAGAGAAAACTGGTGAAGGGATACGGGTAGTCAGGGTGCCCATCTTTGACATGGATTAGGTAATGGTTTTATCTACCTCCATGCCTGCAACACAGATGAATCAGATGTCTGCATTTACCAGGACACTTGCTAGGAGGCGGAGATACAGTGGTGAACAAGGAAAGGGCATGTTCACTGTCCTCAGAGAGCCAAATGAGTAAGGAACATGAACATGACTAAAACAATCATACAAGTCAACATAAAATCCCCGTGGTGGTTAGTTACAGAGGAGACACACACAGGACCACTAGAACACAAAAAGGGGCATCAGAGTCCATCAGAGAAGCTAAGAAATGTGTCCCGGACCCGGGATTAAAATCGCAGGGGCACTTTGAGAGGGTGGGACATTCTGGAGCCCTTCACCTTACAAAACAACTATTCGAGATTTCTCCCCTTCACTTTGTCTGCTGCAGTCAGTCTGAACAGACCAACTGTTGTGCCAACAACTGCCAGTTTGTTTAGTTTTGGAAAACTGTCATTTTGTTGTAGATAATTCCTCGTTTGAAGTGGGAAACTGGGTGAGGAGGAATTAAAAAGATTTTAAGACTACCTGACAGGATCACTTTATAACAACAAACGGAGCTGTGCAAAATGTTTGAAGTGTGAGACATTTCTTCCTCAGGGTTTCTGGGTATTTTGGTATTTGTTTTTGGGTTTTTTGTGGGGTTTTTTGGTGTTTTTTGTTTTTCTACTGGGCACCCCCACCTCCAAAAGATCACCCCATAGATAAGAAATAATTGCTTGTTTCTTGAGGCATAAAAAGAAGGAATATCCTAAACTTGCTTTCCTCATATTTGGTATGAATATGACTAATGTCTCTTCTAATCCTTGAGGCATTCTTAAAAAGAGCCAGCATGTGAATAAAAAAAAAAAGGCTTTAACCTTTTTCCTCTGCTCATTATGTAAATTCTATTGTTCAGCTTCCTTTTTTCCCCCTTTGGTTTCAATGCTTATCTCCCTCCCCTTTATTTTTCTGAATGAGTTTTCTTCTCTTTTGTCTTTTTCTGGGGTAGATGTTATTATGCACGTTCTTTTGGGGTGGAGAGGTATATATTAAGGCTATTAATATGTTTACCTTTTTACCTATTTAGAATATGGTGAAAGAGAAGGACAATAAGATGAGTCAGGGCCGTCTTCTGAATAACATGGAGCTCCCAGTAACAGCAAAGTCTTCTCTGAGCGTTAAGTGGTAATCTGGCTGCATTGTGAGAGTAAGTAGAGTATTCAACATTCTAATCTTTTATATGTAACAGCCCAAGTACATTAATTATAACTCGAGAAATCAACGTGAGCGTGTAACACATAGGCACCATTTTCCTCCAGGCATGATGAAACAGTGTTAGCATAGAAATAGAATCATCCGCAGACTCACTGCTAACCTTCGCCCTCATTTTCATTCCCAGTTTTATGCAGGAGTAACTAAGCAGGTTAATGTCAGAGAACTGGCTGTGATTATTTTTAGTTTAAACAACAGTGTCTGCCCAAGATAAATGCATGTGCAAGATAGATTTCACCCCTGAGAACAGTTCATCTTTCCTTTTGCGTGCCATTTTCCCTTTCCTGCCCCTCAAATGGGTTCTGAACATATAGATTACATTATCACATTAAATGAGGATGGGTAAACTTCAAAGGGTTCAGATTAAGATGTACCTGGACTTTCAGATTCGAACTTGAAAGCAAGCTCACATTAACTGATCTATGAAGCCATGATGGAGATACCTAATGTCGTTGTCAAATTCCTTTGAGTAGTTTTAAAATGAGACAAACCAAATTCGGGGCTTCAGGGCGTTTGAGTTATCCTCTAAACTAATGCTGCAAAGGAAGGAAAAAGAACGATTTAAAACCTTTCTAAAATAATGTATTCTAAAAATACATTTATATCAATGTATCCACAGCCAGCCTTGTATCCAGTTGTATCTGTTTCATCGTTAAATAAGAAAAATGTGTGTAAACCACAGTTTTGAGCACCCAGGAATTGTGCCGTGTATAAATTATTGTTATTTTTATTTATTGTTTTATTCCTTCATTTATTCATTCAACAAACATATCTTGGGATTCCACTATAGGGGGGCACTATGCCATCAGGTGAGTTCATGAGGATCACTTAAGCCACCAGACTCTGAGCTGAAGTAAACATGTGTCACTTTTGGGCCAGAGGTTGTGATTGCTGGTGCCAAGACTCTCCAGATCTCCCCTCCTCAGCTGGGGTGACTGAGAGAGGCTCCTGTCTCCTATGGCTGAGTTATAGCATTGAGACTGTCAGTCTGGGTAACTGAGCATGGCCCTCACTAACCCATAGTAGACATGTAGGATAAGTGAAAAAACTTTGTTGTGTTAACACAACACAGGATTTTGAGATTGAGACTGATTTATTATCGTAGCATAACCTAGTTCATCCTGACTAAGAGATAGCGGCTGAACTAGGACTCATCATTATGAAATAGTATTTATCATTCACACTTTAGAAGTGAAGAAACAGGTTCAGGAGGTCAAATAACTTACTCAGGTTCATAAAGTATAGAAGAAGCAAAGAAACGCCTTGATCCAAAGCCTCATGTCCACGAATAGACGTGAAGTACCATAATTAGGGGATACACTTAAGAATGAAGAGCTTTGGGGCGCCTGGGTGGCTCAGTGTGTTAAAGCCTCTGCCTTTGGTTTAGGTCATGACCCCAGGGTTCTGGGATCGAGCCCCACATCAGGCTCTCTGCTCAGCAGGGAGCCTGCTTCCCTTCCTCTCTCTCTGCCTGCCTCTCTGCCTACTTGGTGATCTCTATCTGTCAAATAAATAAATAAAATCTTTAAAAAAAAAATGAAGAGCTTTTACAATATCAGGCAGAAAACTGCTGCATGATAACCTTGGTACGGCTGAGCCTGAGGCCCTCCCTGTGTGCAGAGCTGCAGGTAGTTTCTACAACTGGTCATACACTGAGTATGGAGGAGAGGTGCTTGGGGAATGGATACACAAGGACTTCTGGGCAGTACAAATGGGCTTCCTGGTTAGCCAATGAACTGGAAGAAGCAAGACTGAAGGATTAGTGACAAGAAGGTCTGAGATAGAGCTATGTAAAAGGTCCTATGGAAATGGCACAGATGAGCCAGCTTTGATAGCTTTGGAGATCAAAGGAGAAGATCTTCTCATAAAATCAGAGTAGAGGAAACTACGGTAAGACTTCCCCTGATACTCAGTGCCCTCCAGTTGCCCACCAGAGCTCTTACAATAGTTCCCTATTCCTTTCTGACCGTAATACAGGATGAAACTACACTGATTTGAAAAGCCAGTTTATGGTGTTTCATACAGTTAATGCGTCATCCCACCAAAATGGTATTGCTATTTTAGTAAAGGTCTTCAGAAATCTAGTGTAAATAAATGGGTATTGGGGTGATTTCCACCACCGCAGCAAAATAGTTGAGGGAAAAAACCCCAAGCAAGAGAGGCTTAAGGTGCTTCTTGTATGAAATTCATCAACTTTACCTAAGGAAGATCAATTCCGCTGTGGTATCAGTATCTCCCATGAATACATTCATTCTCCTCGATGTATAGGGTCCGAGGTAGGGATTTACTGAGGAGTTTTAAGATAGCACAGGTCCATGCAAGAGGACAGCAGGATGATGATGTTGGGTGGAAGAAGGAAGGGGAAGGGTAGAGGTGCTACTACTAACATTTCCTGAATCATTACCCCCACAGTTTTTCTGGGAAGTAAGCATCCCCAAAAATATGACAGTAATTCTGTAGATAAAGTGGTGAAGTCCCGACCTCAGATGACCTGGGACTAGAATCTCGGCCATGCTATTTAGATTAAACTCTTTCCCCAGAGTTAATATATTACATCTGTTCTCATCTGCAAATTGGATGTAATAAATAACACGCACTCTCCACATATCAAGTTATCATGAATTTTAATAAGATCATGGTACTTCCCATTATTTGTATAATCTTGGGCAAGTAACTTAAATTGTCTGGGTCCCATTTTCCTGGGTTAATTCTATATTAGAGGCTTAGTTTAGATAATCACCAAGAACCTTCTAGCTGTGGTGTTAAAGATCTATGCATATGAAAGCATTAATTGGAAACTGTTAGAGAAATGTAAATTTGATTACCCCTATGATTTATATTTGTATCAGTACTACTATTTTGAATGCAGTAGTCCTTGGGAACCAGTTTCTCTAAGAAAAGCAAAGCATGGTCCCTGATAGCCTCCACATGGGACTATTGTCAGTGGCAAAGATTTGTCTTTGTACAGGGCCATTGGTAAGAAACATGGAGCCCTTTGCTCCTTCTGCTCGAAATTGATGCCCTCCTGCTCTAACCACCAGAAGGGAGACATCATCTGTTTCATGTTCTGATTTACACACAGGAGTTTCTAGCGGCAGTTTTGAAATTAATGAACCCACAGCCTCCAGAAGTCAGAAGCCGCAGAATCGTCAATTTCTCATTGATTTCAAGGAGGAGGAAGGAGGGCTCTGCCCTCTTAACTCCTCTCCTCTACTGTCCTTGGAGGATGGATGCAGTCCTGCAAAGGAAACCTGGTTTCCAAAGGGTCATAAAAATGCTCTTGGAAGTCACTGCACGTTATCCTTCCCTTACGATGATGATAAACCACTTATTAAGGCTTGACTGTGTGCTCAGCACTGAGCTCTGTTCTTTGTCCATATTTTCATATTTCATCCTCACAATAGCTCCAAGAGGTAAATGTCACTCTTATGCCAGGAACACTGGGACTTAGGAAAGGTAAATACCCAAGCAGTCAGTGAAATGGGAATTTTAACCTATGTCTGTTTGAGCCCCAAATCTGAATTCAAAGCAAGTAATTCTCACATTTCTTGGTTTTAGGATGGCTTTACAGTTTTTAAATTTATTGAGGACCCCCCCAAACCTTTTGTTTTTGTGTGTCCTATCTATCGATATTTGTTGCATTAAAAATTCATGTAGCAAAAAGTTTAAAACACAAGAATACACAAGCAAACACTCCATTAACCTTTAGTGCAATGATGTTCTCACATTATTTAGCCTGTGGAAGACTCCATTATACACTCAAAAGTGAATGAGACTAACAGAAAGAAATAACATCATAGTATAATGTGAAAATAATTTTGATCTTGTAGACACCCTGAAAGAATTTTAAGGACCAGTAGAGGTCTCAAGACAGTACTCAGGGAACTGTATCGACTTCCCCATTCTCCACTCTAGGTTAACATGCCTTGCACGTCTGATGTAATGCTCAAACTGACAGAAGTAGCTTTTACAAATCAGACAGAGATCTCCAATTCTCAAACACTTTTATCTCCATAGTGAGGAATTCAACCCCTCTGTCCCTTTTGAATATGCAACTTACTGTTTGAAGAGAAAAAAATAAAGACTGATTAAGAAAGTTCTATACAAAAGAAAGGTAGTTATTGTTATTCCTGATTTCTGGGTAACTCTTTAGAGCCCTGAAATCCAAGTGCTACCTGACAACTTTTTGCCATCTCATCTCATTCAAAGAGATGCTGTTGGAAGCAGTTCATTTTTACCTGCAAGAAATATTTTTCCAGTGCCTACTCTGTGCCAGGCACTGAGCCAGGCCCAAGGTTTACAGCAAGTAATGTAACCCAGTCTTTGTGCTCAAGAAACATAGAATCTGATGAGGAAGGATATACAAATCCAAAGGTGATTTATAAAAACAATGTGATAAGCTAAAAATACAGGAGCACAAAACAGCAACACCTAATTCGTCTTCCAGAGATCACAGAAGATTAAGAAATACAGTAGTAATTTTACTGCTGGATTTCCAAGGGCCCATTTTAAAATTTAACTCTATTATCCCAACTTAATGTCACTTTCAACATTGACTTCTGGTTTTCTCCCCTCTATTTCAATGTTGAAGATTTTCTTTTTTTATATTCAGACACATTGCTTTGCATTTTCAAAGTCAAGTCTCATTGTTATTCCTTCTCTGGGTCCTTTTGTATCATTTTTTCTGATATCCCTGGTATTCATAATATCTCCCAAATGAGTACCATCTGTGAATTTCATCAGTGTGCTGTCTGTTCCCTATTCTGGCTTGTGAATGGAGATATTAAATAAGAACAGACATTGCGGGGCTCCTGGGTGGCTCAGTGGGTTAAGCCGCTGCCTTCGGCTCAGGTCATGATCTCAGGGTTCTGGGATTGAGTCCCGCATCGGGCTCTCTGCTCAGCAGGGAGCCTGCTTCCTCCTCTCTGTCTGCCTGCCTCTCTGCCTGCTTGTGAACTCTCTCTGTCAAATAAATAAATAAATAAATCTTAAAAAAAAAAAAAAAAAAAAAAGAACAGACATTGCAGGGCAGCTGCTTCCTGCAGCACCCCACCAGGAGTCCTCTCAACATTTATGACACCTTCTCCCGGGCATTCATTACATTTTGTTTATGGTCCTTCAGGTAGCTATGAATCCCAAGTGAGAAGGAGCCTATTAAAGTGAATGTAAAGTTTTCTGGTGAAAATTTGAGGTAAGATGTGGCATACTTTCTGCTAAATTCTGAATTCTGGAAAGCAGTTACCTAAGTTCCTCCCCTCTCTCCCTCCAACCCAAAATGACTCCAGTATTTTCTGATAAAGTAGTCTCCGCATGCAGAGTTTTCAGTTTTTATCAATGGGCAGAATGACAAAGTGGAATTAGGTGTCACATTTTAACGTGAAGTGAGAGGCTGTGATGTGGAATATGCGAGAGAATGATCAAAACTCAGGTAAAGGATTCCTAACCCAGTACCCAAAGTTGGGTATCAAGGGCTGGGTTATGGGAGATTAGATAGGGATTTTTAGGGGCAGTTGGTGTACTGTAAGTCCCATCTGTTCACTAAGGTGTGAGAGCCTTATTTCCCCATTTACCTCAAGCCAACAGAAAGGGAGTTTAAGGTGATTCAGAGAGTTTGATAACTATGATCTGAATATTACATATTGAGATCTCTCAACCACAACAACATCTAAAGACAAGAAGGTATGACTGTAGTAGGCAATCTACTCCCCTAAAATTAATCTGCACAAAAAATATGGGACCACATATGGGATATCCACAAAAGAAACCCACCTGGGCTCATTGCTATCTTGACTAAAACTGAAATCCTGCAGAAAGAAGCTAAAGGGACCACTCAATTTCTGCTGATGTCTATTGATGATAAATGAGATGTAGGCATTCAGCCAGAACTGCAATGAATTCATCTAAGTCATTGGAACTACTGGGTAGGAATGAACTCATCTGTATCAGTTATCTTTTGCTGCATAAGAAAAGGTCCCAGAATGTAGAAGCTTAAAACAACCATTTACTTAGCTCATGGTTCTTTCGGTTACCAATTTAGGTGGAGGCTCATCTAGACAGTCTTCCTAATCTAGGCTGATCCACCCAAGTGTCTGTGGTTAGATGTGGGTTAGTTGAGGGCTTACAGATCTAATGTAGCCTCCACTGAGACAGCTCATCTCTGCTCCACATGGTCTTTCATCCTCTAGAAGGTTGTTTTAATGATATCAAAGCAGGTTTCCAAAAAAGGAGTGACAGAGTGCGGGACTTGTTAAGGCCTAGGCTTGTAACTAGAATATCTTTAATTCTTTCATATTCTTTTCTTGTGGCAAGTCACAAGGCCAACCCAGAGTCAATGGGTAGAGAAATAGCCTCCAGCTCCTGACTAGAGGAGTGAAGTCCTTTCTTTCATCATCCTGCGTGTAACATGAGCATGAACCTGGAACTACAATAGTCATCTAGTGACCAGGAGGTTATAAGTGTGCTGAGAAAGGCTTCAGCCTAAGGGTAGCAGAGAGGAAAGATGGGGAGAAAGAAAGGATCCTGGATGACATCACTGAGCTACCAACAGGCCCTTTCCTGCCTACTTCTGTACTTTTATTGCATTTTAAGACAAATAAACCCCTTTCCTGTTTAAGATACTGTTTGTTGATGTTTCTGTTACTTTCAGGCAAATACATTCCTGACTGATACAATAACAAATTTTTATATAAGATGAACTAAACTGAGCCACACAACTAAAGAGGGATCAAATTAAGAGAAGAGTCATAAAAATTGGATTAAGAGTTATGTGAGAAAATATCAAAGCAGCTAGAATTTCCCTAGGCAGAGACAAAAATACAGAACTTGGAGAGAGTTCATCAAAACTGCATGAATAGTTAAAATGTAAAAGATTATGAATAAGCTAGTCTTTTTTTTTTTTTTTTTAATAGCAGGAACAAAACGGAAACCAAGATCACTCTGAGGTAGTTAGATCTGTGAATTCGTCTTTGAGAGCAATGTAAACACTAGAATGCTGTTTAAGCATGGCTCTGAATCTCCTTTTCTAGACATCTTTGAGAATGGAAAATGTTTTTATCTAGGATTAGATATGTTTTTATCCCAAAGAAAAATGAATTAGGGAACCCCATTTTGGTGTTTTCAGCCCTGTATTTCTTCAACAAATTCTTTGTTATACACGTAAGAAATGAATAAATGTATAAAGCAAATCTGATTCCTCCCAATAACTTGAGATAGGCTTTTGAGAAGAAGCAAAAGGATATGCCCTAGAATGCTGTCTTGGTCATTTGTGCTTCTATTTCTTTCTATTCTGAGTCAGAACCTTGACTTCCTGACTTGCCATCTCTAACGTTTAGTTTTATTCAATAAAGTAATCTCTTTTTCTCCCAGAAATTCATGGTGTTTTGATACCCCTCCTTCATAATAGAGAAGTGGTTTATTTTACCACAAAGAGTCGTGGAGCTTATAATTGTCATTTTAAGTCTCATTTAAACTTTGTTGTACCGTAGATCATCAGTTGCTTCAATCTATCATCATCGTTTTCTTCATTTGCTCCAATTTCCATGTATTACCTGAAGAGCCACCACACTTTTAGAGTTGAAACTTTCAGCACGGGACGTGCAGTTTTAGCTACTGCAAATAGTGTATTCATAATACAAGTGATTGTCTCAGTCCTTAGGATATTTTCTTCTTCTGTAACTTGTGGCATACCCAGAAATAAGCCTCAGTAAGATGGAATTCTATGTGGGGCCCATTTATCCTGGCTTATCCCAACGTGGCCACAAAACCTAGGACTGTGACAGTTCTGTATTGTCCATAGAGATCAGTTACCTGCCTGAAAGGTTTACAGAAACAACAGCAGAATTTGAGAATGCCTGAAATACATCCTATAAGACAAAAAATAACACATGTCCTGAAACATATTCTTATCAAAATTTGATGAATAAGATACTTTGGGTTCTGACAGCAAAACAGACTTTCTCTTTGATAAGGAACTAGATCTATGGGAATGTTTCAGTACCCTTCTGGATTTCTCTTGCAATCTGTTCCATGCCATTCCTATCAGTTGATATCTTCAGAGAAATGTCTATAGCTTGGTGTAGGACCATAATTATTAAGCATGACTTATCTCTAGTCTTATCTTTAATAATGTCTTTTCTCATCAGATGGTCTCCAAATACTAAGTCATTATCTATTAATTTTTATGGAGGCCTTGGCTTCCCGTATTTCTTAAATACTCAAGAAAATGCTGCCTGGTGCGAGAGGTGGATTTACCATAAAGCTAAAGAAGTGAAGCTTCAGAACACTTCAACTGCATAGCCCCTTCCAGGGTCTGGGAGAGGCCTTGTAAATGTCTAAAATTTGCGCGAATAAGATAATATAGCCACAATTGCTTAAGGCCACTCCAACCTCCACTTTGTAATGCTTCCCTTCAAAGCAGGGAGTGTCAATGGTCCTGTAGCTGTTTAGAGATCCAACTAAGGGGAGACTGAGTTGTCTATACATTAATCTGTGTTTAATAGGATATATTTATGTGGCTCATGGTCTCTGCCATAAATAATTAAAATAATGCTGGCCTTCCTGAAGACGAAATGGCTTCCAGGCATCCTCTTGTCCTTCATAACTCTAATTCACTGGGCTTCACCACACGAGGGGGCAAGGCCGGAGGGCATGTCACAATTGTTCAGGAAGCACATGGGCCTGGAGGAGAAACATGGTTCGAAACAGGTGCAGTCGGAAGTTGGTCTGTGGAAAATCTTTCAGTCAGCAAACATGTAAAACTGAAAATGGAGGAGTTGTTCTCACTGGTGTCTGGGCAGAACCAAAATTCTCTCCTATAAGGAAGATATTCATAATGTGGCATATGCAATTACAAATGTACCAAACACTCACTTCTTTGAAGGTAATAGTGAGGAATAGAAATTATCAGAATTCCTGTGTTTGTAGGGCCCAAAACTGTATCAGTATTACAAATAGTAAGTACATTTGTAATGCTTACTTGTAAAGGAAACTTGACAAAATTACTCAAATTTGTGAAATGTTACCAGTAATTGATGGTAAAGGTAGAAGAAACTATTCTGAATTATTGATAATAAAAATATTAATAATGCTAGAAGACTAATTATTTTCTATTTTCTCTAGGAAGGATTACATGTCAAAATAATTGTTATATGAAGAAGTCATGAGAGAGTACACAGCCAAAAATCATAGAGAGATATGTCAGGCAGCTAATTAATAAAAAGCATTGTTATTTTTGCAATTTTTGTGGTATTTGGCAGCTGTCAAAAACTTATCATTTGTTGCAACTTCTATTCTTGCTCTATTTTTTTTTAAAGATTTTATTTATTTATTTGAGAGAGAGAGTGCCAGAGAGCACAAGCAAGGTAAAGGGCAGAGGGAGAAGCAGAGTCCCTGGTGAGCAGGGAGCCTGATGCAGGGCTGGATTCTGGGACTCCAGGGTCATGATCTGACCAGAAGCCAGATGCCCAAATGACTGAGCCATCTGGGTCCCCCTCTATTCTTTTTCTAAATAAATATTTATGCTAATAACTAAGTTGCCATTTATATTTTTGTGTTCTTTTCCTTAAAGTAGGCCCCCTAAATTGTAAAAGTTTTAGGTTTCCTCGAATTTAAATTCACATCTGACAGAGGTGTCTCTCTTTCTTTGTGTGTATGCTTCTCTCTCTCTCTCTCTCTCTCTCACACACACACACACACACACACACACACACACACACACACACAGAGTTTAGCTGACTTGACCTGTGTTTATGTTTTTTATGATCCTGCTTTTTGTTTGTTAAATCAGCCTTCTTGATGTTGCAGTGAAGAAAGATATTTTAAAGCTCTTTCTTCCTTGGGGACTATTTACTTATTGGGATGGGGAAAGTCTGAGCTGATAAAAGTCTTTCCCATTGGGCTACTCCATGAGCTTTCTTTTCTATCAAGTGGTCAGGATGTTTAAGCACATCACATGCATGATGATGTTAGTGACCTTCACAGCAATTCTTTCTTGCATGTTCACAGCTTCATCTTTTTCTTCTTCCCTCTCCCCCTCCTATTTTCCCTCTTCCTCCCCCCACTTCCTCCTCTTCCTTTGATAAGTCCTATACATTTAGATTTCATTTTGTCCAAAAGAAAGGGATAAGGAAAACAAATGCACCAAGAAGAGTAATTTCAGCCAATAAAAGGCCAACCTGTTTTCCAGGTAGGGCTGCTCTTTTGTGGTATCAGAGGATGGCCCAGGGCAAATAGCAGATCTGGAGTCCCTGATTTAGACTAGGAGAATGTCAAGACCAAATTGCATGTAGTTGGTTAGGGTTGGAGGAATTTTTTGTACAAGGGAGGCATTCAGATATACATGTTTACAAAAAGCCAAAGAACAGGGCAGGGAAATTTGGAGACCTATCTGAAGTCTGAATGAGAGATTGGAAGTCAAGGGATTGGGGGATGGAAGATGAGTTCCCTGGAAGCACTCAGAGATGTAGGTTCAGTGTAAGACCTAGATCAAAACTGAAATGGAGATAGTATCAGAGATACAAAACTGAAGTCAAGGGTAGTAACCCACAAATGGCATTCAGGGCCAAGCTAGCAGCCAATGCCCCAACTGCTCCAAACCCAGTGTTCCTTACTTTGAAGGATTGGGTCTGGCTATTGCTGGGCTATAACAGAGATAAGAGGCTCCATCTTCTGAGAAGCAGCATGGACTCCAAGAGACAGATTAGATGTGGAGTTTGTGAAATCCTCACTGAGCAGTGATTCCAGTTTCAAAGAGGCATAATTACGAGTCTGGGTGCCATATTTGGGAGGAGATGAAAGACTCAAGGGTTCAAATTACAGTCCCTCCCATGATAAAGCTCTTCAACCCAATGATTGTCTCCATTAACTTAATGGCAACATCTTCTCTTTACCTTGCAAGTTGTTGTTAAAATTATCCATTGATGTGAGTGAGGTGAATTTTTATGAAATAGTTCATTGTATTAATAGTGTTAGCCTGCTTTAGAGGTTTTTATATTCTTTTTTTTTTTTCATTAAAGGAATGTAGCATGTGCCCCAGATGTTACCGTTGCTATTATTAGGAAGAATAGCAGCATCATTTAATTTTACTTACACATTTTATTATATTTGTCCAACTGAGTGCTATTATGCCCCAGAATAAAGGAGGATATTCATAACTTTCTTCAATCTCAAAATAAACAAAAGACTTAAAGTTTTCCCCAGGTACTTCTAGCTTTGAATTCAAATACTACTCCTCCTTGTGCATTCCTCCATTTTGTTCTATCAGATCTTCCAATTTTAAATATTGCTTCAAATCTCTGAGGGTTTTATAAGTTCAACCACAGGCTGCATTTAAGCAGACTTGACTTATAATTAATTAGTTGAATGTGTTTAACTATTACTCATTATCCAAATAAATGCAAAATAAAGTACCTCTACTTAACTGTACAAAATAACCATCTACAAAATCATAAGCAATAAAGTTATATACTTGGATTTGTTCCATTTCTTTGGCTAAGATAAAAATAGAATGTTAGCTTCCTAATAACATTTTCTTATACTAAAGGAAGATATAGCACTTTTGATTGCCTATCAACTTTAATATTTGCTGATACAGGAAAGTGCTAGTCTCTGCTAAATACGGAGAAGGCTTGACCTACTTTATTTGATTTTAACATCTTGCATTTTAAAATGCAGGATCAAGGACTGTAGATTTTTATCATCTTCCTTAGCCATCTCTACAATAAAGGGAACACAGGGATTTTCTGGAAGGAGAAAAGATGCAGGACTCTTGAGGCCAATTTGATAGGAAGGATTATTCTAAATAAATTCTAAATGGAGACACATGGAGACTTGTGCAGGGATAGACATGGAATTTCTGGTGCCTCTCAATGCTTGCCTGTCAGATCCTGAGCGGCATGATAGGATTAACGGGACAGAAGGCAGCATTTATCTTGGGGGAAGAGCCTATTCCTATGTGTCAGATGATGGAGTACTCAACAGACCTGGGTACCTGAGCAGACTGACCAAATCTAGACCAGAGAAGAGAGAGACAATGACATTACTTTCAACAGACACAGCTGGGTGTCAAGACAGGACAGGAAATGGTTTTGCAGCTGTCGGTAACCTGAACAAGAGGTTGCATAAGAAAACTTAACAACAAATAATTATGAGAAGGAGAGAGTTGTGGAAGGAAGAAGTGTCTGGAGAGAGTATTAAGCATACATGATCCTCAAGGTAGTTACATAAATAGCTATGTGAGGGTGGGAGTTAATTAAGAAAGGAGTTGGTATCCCTGCAGTGATGCATGGCCGAAGAGCCAAAGAAGTGTGGTTTAATAACAAATGTTACCTATTTCTAGCACCTGTCATAGCATGAATTGGGAGAACATGGTCCCAGAATTCTGGAAGAAATAATGGAATTCCAAACATTGTTTCCATATAATTTGCAGAATCTGAAATGCTGAACACTAATCTGTTACTCCCCTATGAGAGTCTTTAAATTTCTTCTGGTGCGTGTCTGAATGGTGATGGCATTCAAAAGAAAATGTTATGTCTACTTGTCTTAGTTTGACTTTCCCCCAAAACAGATCCCAAGGTAAGGACTTTAAACTCCTTCACTCAGACTAAATATTGCAAATGGATTGTGGGGGAAGTATGTATTATTGTAATAGCTACCGGCAAAATCTCTTAAGCCAGTCTACTAGGTTTGTAGTCTGAAGACATTTCCTAATATGTGACTTTGGAGTAGTTACTTTTCTATGCCTTAACATGTTTAAAAAAAAAAAAACCAACAACAAAAAAATCATTGAAGCTACTAGGATCCAGCTCCTAGAGTTGTTGCAAATATAAAGTCAATTAATACAAATACTGTGCTTAGAATAGGGACAGATGCATGACAAGTACCCAATAAGCATTAGCTCTCTTTATCACAGATTTCTTCTTCTCACACAGCTTCAAAAATCCTTCTCAAAACAGTGTTTCAGGTAGTCACTGCCAGTTAAGCAGGGTTGACACAGAGATGAAACCAATTTGTTTAGTCTCGGTCCTCCACAAAATGAGAACATGGTTCTATGTCCATATGGCTTTAAAGACTTGTGAAATCATAGAATCTCAGAAGAGAAAGGGACCAGAAATATCAGCCACTCCAACATCCAAACCACTCTGGAAATGTCTTCTATAACGGGCCCTAGCACACATGCGTCTGGGCCTCTGTTGGCTACTCAACGCTCATTAAATTATTCTATTTCAATTTCTAGACATTGTCCTCGTTCAGGCTGCCACAACAAAATACCATGATGCTTGGCTTAAACAACAGAGATTTATTTTCTCATAGTTCTGGAAGCTGGGAAGTCCAAGATCAAGATTCTGGCCCATTCAGTTCCTGGTGAGAGATCTCTTCCTGGCAAGCAGACAACCGTTTTCTAACTTGTCTTCACATTACTCTTCCCTGGTATGTGCACAGGGAGAGAAAGGACTTCCCTCTTTTTCTTCTTTAAAAGGCCACTGATTCTATAGGATTATCCTTATCGTCTCATTTTGCCTTGATTAGCTCCTAAAAGCCTTACCGCCAAATATAGTCACATTGGGGGCTTAGGTTTTCAACACCTAAGGTTTGGTCCACAGCAAACATTGTTATTTTTACCGAAGTAAATTTGTCCTCACTATAAGTCACAATTTTGTTACCAAGAGCAACAGAGAGGAGACCTCTCTCTACATAATAGATTTCTAAGAATTTAAAACATTGGAAATGTCCTTTCTAGTTCTCCTCTTTAGGCTTAATGTCCCCATTTATTTCAATGATTTTTCACCTAGACTTCTCACCATCCCTTGAACATTACCATATACTTTGCTAATTTCTATGTTTAGAAGGGGTGTCAACAATTGAAAACAACACTGCAAATGTGATCTGATCAATATGAAATGTACATGAATTAGTATCTTTTCTGTTCTTGTAACTCTTCTTGCTTCCATACAAACCGAGATTGTGTTCACTGTTAGTCATTGGATTGCAGTTTATGGGCAAGTAGCTTACTCCTTGGTATTTTACGTACTCAGTAAACACAGAGTTCTTTGTTATACTGAGTTTTATAGTTCTCTGAATCATCTTCAGTCTAAAGAGTTCATAGAACACTGGAAACTGGACCATTCTGGAATTCTCCTGATATTTTTACATTTACAATGAAGATAGTAGTAAAGATCTGGGGCAGCATGGACAAAAATTACAATGGACCAATAAAGAGAATGCCTGCACTGAAGAAAGACAGAATTTTTTCCCCATCTTTTCCCAGAACAGCAGGGAACATAGAGAGAGAGTGAACAGGGGCCATGCTTCTGTTATGTGTCTTTAGTAATTGCCATAACATGTGACTTGCCATTTAAGCAATAAATGACATTTACTAAGGGTTTAACGTATGTCAGCTACTGTGCCAGACACTTTTGCATTATCTCATTAATCCCCTCAACAGCCCTGTGAGGTAGGTCTTATTAGCCTCATTTTACAGGAAGTTATGGAGCTGGACTAATTTTACATGCTCAAGATCATTCTTGCTTTGGCTGCCAAATCCCAAGTGCTTTCCACCACACCTGAGCTAGTGAAACTGGGATGTGTCAGGGGATACTGGAAAACACTGCTATTATATGGCAGGTCACCCTGGGACATTAATATTCCTGATGACATGTATATTAATTTATGAGGGCTGCCATAACAAATAGCATAGACTGCACGTGAAGCCCTCAGAATAGTGCCTGGCACATAATAAGTCCTGAGTATGTATTAACTATTGTTACATGGTGAAATAAAAAATGGAAAATTCCTTTAATTTTAACATTAAAACATATCATAGAATTTTTTCACTCACAGAAAGCTGTTTCAATAACAAATATCCATTGATATTTCAATCCTCTTCTAATGGGATAGAGTTGAAGAAAAAGTTTGAGAAGCAATTTCTGCAACCATGCATTTGCTTTTCATGCTGGTCTTTTTTTTTTTTTTTTTTTTTAAGATTTATTTATTTGAGAAAGAGCAAGCACAAGTTGGAGGGTCAGGGAGAAAGAGAAAGGATCTGAAGCTGACCCCACGCTGAGCCTGGGTCCCAACCCGGGGGTCGATCTCATAACCTTGAGATCACGACCTGAGTTGAAAACAAGAATAGATGCTTAACCGTCTGCACCAGCCAGGCACCCCCGTGCTGGGCTGACTTCTAAGATGTCTCCCAATGATCCCCGCTGACTGATATTCATGCCCTGTGAAATCCCCTCCCTGTGAGGGTAGGCTGGACCAAGTGACTCACGTCTAATGAATAAAATATGGTAAAAGTGTTGGAATGGCACTTCTGAAACTAATTATAAAAATCTGTGACTTTTGTCTTGCTATCTCTTGTCTCTTGTCTCTTCTTTCTCTGTCTCTGTCTCTCTTTCCCCCTGGCTCTTTCTTGCCTGCTTGCTCTGATGAGGCAAGTTGCCATGTTTTGAGTTGCCCTGTGAATAGGCCCATGTCACATGGAACGTTGGGCAGCTTTTGGTCAACAGTCTTCAAGGAACTGAGACCCCTCAGTTCAAATCCTGCAAGGAAATGAATCTGCCCACAACCACATAATTGAATTTGGAAGTGGATCTCTCCTCAAAAGGATTCTAGCACCTTGCCTGCAGCATGGGAGGTATCCTGTAGCAGAAGATCCAGCTGAACCGTGCCCACACTCCTGACCTGCAGGAGCTATAAGATAATACACATTGTTGGTTCAAGCCACTACATTCTGAGGTAATTTTTATGCAGCAATAGATCACTGATAGACTCTTTTGAAAGTGGAGGATGTGGCAGAAGAAGATGCTGATCATGATCTGGGTGGAAAACAAGATTCATGTGAGCATAGCAGAAAGACCCAAAGAATAACGGGCAAGAAATGAGCTGTCTTCACAAGATCCCAACGATTTCCCCAGAATCACTCTGCTCAAGTAGTTTTTCCACATCAGCATGCCTGGAATCAACCTCTAATTGCATAGCTTGCAATATCTTTGTTTTGGACTAGTTGTATTTCAAAGCACTTAAATTGCTCAACCTGCTCCAATGCATTTACTCCTACTGTTTTCATCATTAATGAGGCATTCAGCATTTATAATCTAGGAGACGACCTGAAGATCAGAGTTAATTTAATTTAAAATCCATATACTAGAGAAGAAAGCCCCTGCCTGCAGTATTGACGTCAAATTGCGGGCTTCTGGAAACTAGGGAGCAAAGACACACATGACAGCAGATACTGTGTTATTATTTCCAACAGGTGCCCATAGTCTTACAGTCACAAAGTTCCACCAAAAGGGATTCTGAAAATTGGTCCCCAACGGATTTAATACTACTTGTCAGAGGCTTCTGTTTGATCAAGTGAGTGGCAAACCACTACTTGGATTCATTATGAAGTCTCAACAATCCCACTGAGCAGCTAAGACTAATATCAATGTATCATACATCCCTGATATTTTGGAGAAAGTCATTCATGATTGAGATAATCAAAAAGCTTAGATTTATTAGCAACAGTTCTTATAAAATAGGTGTGTTTTTAACTGAATTTTATTGTCAAAGTTATTTGCTCCTACTACAGAAATAAGGCAATGGGAAGCAATCCCTGGAGACATCTATTTCATATGTATTTTTTTTTAATCTTCAAAGTCTGTTTTCTGATTTGCCAGGGTCTACAGTGAGATGGTTTCAGTTAATTGTTTTCTGTTCATCCACTCATTCCTTTGTTCACTGGGCAAACACTGTGTATATCTTCTGTGCCAAGCACCATGCTTGGTTTGGAGATTAAAAAATGAATAACATAGTCCTTCTGTCAAACAAGACGAAGTCATGCTATTGTAACAAATAAGCTTAAAATAATTTCAATGGTCTATCCCAATAAGTTTCTTTCCTACTTATACCACATGTATGAGGTCCATGTGAAAACTCCATGGTGCCTGGGCTCCATTTGCTGAGACCAGGGAAGACCAGATTAGAGAATCCAGTAGCAATAGTTAAATGCTTCCATCAGAAGGGGACACAAGCTCTTCTGCTCACATCACCATGTCTGCCTGCAAGTTGAAGTGCAGTGTCCCAACAGATTTCATTAGGAGGAGAAGCAGAAATGAAGCACACCATTGTCTACCTTACACAGACTTTGCCCTTGACACCCCAGCCCCAGTCTGGTTTTGTGAGCCTGTGCCGACTTATCATAGGCATGTATAAGACTTTTGTCAGGCCTTTAAAATATTAAATACATCATGGTAATCTCCCAAGACTATCCTCATGGACAAGTTAGACATGAAGAGTCACCATTAAATTCCCCCTTTTTTATTTATTTATGTAACCAGTGTAACATGTAACAACTATTAAGCATCTCTATTCTGTGCTGTGTGCTAGGAATGAAATGTTGATCAAACAGTAGAATGAGATTGTCATGCAAATGGACAATCACAATGCTGGCTAGTAAATTCTGCTAGAGAAGGCAGCATGCTCCAGGATCATGTTACTGGGGGGATCCAGCTTGTGTGGGAAGACCCCTGGAGGTACTAATGACAGAGCAGAGGTCTAATGCAAGCATGGTGAAATTGCTGTGGGCAGAGTGATGGTTGCAGAAGAAGAACAAAGGCCTGGAGGAGAGAGGGGGGGAAAAAGAAAGAGGGCGGAGGAAGCTTTTGACAGAATCAGGGAATTGCAAAAGTCTGAGGGTAGATTCAAGGTGTGGGCATTTGGGGAAGTGAGATTAGAAACATGAAGAGGAATCAGGTTTCCAAGGACCTTGTGAGCCATGAACAAGAGTCTGGACTTTTTCCTAAGAGCTGTGGAAAACCCCTGAGAGGTTTCAAACAGGAGAGAGTGAGATGACAGGTCCCTAAGATTCAAAGTAACAACTGCCCTTTACAAAAGCCTAGTGGCTATTATACTGGCAAAGGACCCACCCCAACAACTCGCTCACTGCAGTTCTGGTCTTTGGCTGGTTTCCTTAAAAGGGCGATTTATGAGGAAATGGACGGGGGACTTGTGGGTTTGGTATGATCCGGAACCCCAGGAGAGCCCCTGTTAAAAAACTGTTTTTCTCCACTCTCTGCCATCAACACTAAAATTCCACTCTTGGTTCTTTCATTTTTCCATTTATCTGTTCATCAGATATGCACCAAGTGCCTGCTTTGTAAATGGAATAGAGCTTGTGCCCTAAAGAAGAGATCAGAATGGGGAGCTTGCTTTCAAAAGGCTAAAGTTCTAGTGGGGGAGATAAGACTAGTTTAATAGGATTGCACATGGGAGGAGAACAGAGCTGTAGGAATCCAGGGGAAGAAACAAGCCTTTCAGGTTGAGGAGCCCAGGGGAGGCTTTGTAGAGAAAACATCACCAAGGCTGAGCCTTGGAAGAAAAATATGATGATCTCAGTGCGAGCAGTGTTTTCATCAGAGGCATTTCAGCGATCTATGACAGAAACTTAACTCCAATGAGCTTAAACAAAAAGAGAGCATTTATTGGCTCACGCACTGGGAAGTCCAGAGGTGCAGCTGACTCCATGCCTAGCCGGAACGAGGGACCCAAAGTTATGATCAAAGCTCACTCTCCCCCTCTCCATTCTTAAGACAGATTCTCTCTGGCGCTCAAGATGGTTCTCAGTGAACTCAGTGTATTAGTTCATAAGGTTTCTGTAACAAATCACCACAAAGGCTGGGTAACTTAGAGCAACAGAAATTTGTTCTCTCACAGTTCAGGTGGGCCAGAGTCTGAAATTGAGGTGTCAGTGGGGTTGATTCCTTCTGGAGGCTCTGAGGAAAAAAATCTGTTCTGTGCCTCCCTCCTAGCTTCCAGTGTTTGAGAGAAATTGTTGGCATTCTTTTGCCATTGCCGCCTTCTCTGCATTTCTCCTCTGTATCTCCTTTATCTACAATCTCCCTCTCTTTTCTCTTATAAGGGCAGCAGTCACTAAATTTGTGGGCCACCCTAAATCTAGGATGATCTTTCTTAAGATCCTTTAGTCAATTACCTCTGCAAAGAACTTATTCTAAACAAAGTCCTATTTCAAAGTTCCAGGTAGACATGAAATTTAAGGGGACACTATTCCACTTGCCTCACCCAGCAAAATCATCTTTCCCACTATCTATAACACAAAGACTTCCCTCCAGTTGGCCCAGCTTGGGCCATGTACCAAATCTGTGATAGATAGGGTAGGCTGTGGAGTTCAGCCCTACCACAGCCACATGAATTGAGTTCTCAAGGAGGAAAGAAGTTCTGTTATTAGGAAAACAAGAGAAGGTGTGCTGAAGAAATATCATTGATCAGATCCTGGAAGAAGAAGGAAAGAGCTTTCTGGGCAGTGATAATGGAAAGGTCTTTGGAATTATGATGCTTCAGAACTGAATGGATTCTAAAGGCTAGTCTATTGACTGCATCCTCTTCTACAGATGAGGAATAAAAAGCACAGGGAGGGAGTTTCTGAAGGCTCCTGTACCCAACAGTCAGTGAGGGGCATTCTGTTGGAGGACAGGGGCTACCTATCTGGATATGGGGTGGAGGGAGGTACCCAGAGAGCAGGACAAACTAGACAGGGAGAGGGCCAGTGCTAGGAGACATGGATGGATCTTCAAAACACATTCCATGATAATTCCTACATCTGTCGCTTCCTTTATTTACTTAAGCATTTTACCCATACAGTTACAAGTTAAACCAATTATTACTCTGAAGATTAATGTGGAGGTAATGTTTGCATCCATCGTTTGCGAAATTAGAAAAATAAGAGTAACATGGAACTTTTTTTAAAGCCGAACTAATGCCATTTAAAAGGCTGCATTTTCTTCATGAAATTATATCCTCTCTACCTTTTTGATATTTGTTGAGCTTTTATTTATTTTATTAAACCATGATCATAGTAGAAAGTAATTTTCATTTTGTGTCATTTAGATTATGGCCTGTATTTTGCAAATGAAACTGTTGGCAACCCTATGGTAGTTTTGCATATTTTGGGGCAGGAAGGAGATTTTACTGATTCATGAGATCCAAAGGTCTTGGATCCCTGGTCTCAACCAACTGCTTCATCTCATTGGACAGGCTTGGAGCTGAGCGACCACAATGAAAAATTACAAGACACTTCTCAGAACATTTATTGTTTAAAAAGAAAGGTGGCCTTAATTTTGAATTGAATTTCACTATGTTTGGGATATTTGAAGAAAGCTCTGTTTTGCTCAGGACAAGATGTAGCTTGTTAGTTGCGTTACTGGCTGCTAAGGGATGTGCCACTCTAGAGTGGTACCTCCTAAACTCCTGTAACCTAGAGACCTCTCCACCATTATCCCAAGGGTTCAGAAACACTTGTTAGTCAAAGCAGGGGAGCTGGTTGAAAGCCTCTGATTCATTTGAAAACCTTTACAGGTACTCTTTCAAAAAGGAAAGTTAGCAGGGCATTCTTCAGAGTAATTGAACTGTGAATTTTACTTTGATTTGTTTTTCCACAACAGCCATCGCACCAAGTTAGCAGTCTGTATGCTTCAGCCAAACCTCATGGTTGGCAACATTTGAATTACATATCACCCATCACAGTGCAAGCCCTCGTGGCCCTTCCATCGGAGCCACTTCTGTTAGAGTAGCTGTTTGGAAGCATGGGGAGGTGGCATTGTGAAGGCTTATTTAGGGAGCCAATCAGACATAAAACGATTCCTTCCTGGGATTTGGAAGGATGAGTTTGCCTCTGTGAAAAGCAAAGAGATACTCAAGAGTGGCAAATAGGTCACCCTATAGAGTAGTGAATTTTTGGTAGGTAGTACTATTGGATCCACTTTCTCTGCCTCCCCCAGTTTCTTTGGGTTTTGGTCAGTTCTTGAAGAATGAAGGAGGTAAACAATGCTGAAAAGCCAGCAAAGAAAAGAAATGAGAGTGATCTAGAAGATAAATGCCTCCCCCTCCAGGCCTTAGAATAGAGAAGATAATAGACATCCTTTGTCCATTTCTTACTCATTCATTGGTTTATTCATTGACCAGCTGATCTACTCATTCATCAATCCATTAAAAATCAAAATTTTATTAGTGACTATTTTATGCAAGATAGTCTTAGGACGGTAACATAGAAAGGTAATTAAAATGGAATGAAAAAGAAGGGGCTTTTAGGAAACTCATTTTAGCCTAGTGTTACAGAGGTTGCTGGTACCCTGAGGACTCTTGGGTATCTTTTTGGCCTCACAAGTGTTGAGCAGGTTTCATCTTCTGCCTCAAAAGAGGTGAAGAAGTCCAACTGACTGACTAGGGTTTGTTTTAGGCCTCATATTGTAAGGGGGATTGATATTGATCCCCCTTGATATTGATATTGATATTGATAAGTGCTTCCCAGGGACAGTCAATTCCCCAGAGAAGAAAAGCAGACAAGAATATAGGGCGTAGCCTATGCCTGTCCAGGAAGAGTGTCTGTGTCCCATGGAACCTAACCCAGGGGAAAGCTCATTGAGGAACAAAGGAAAAGAGACTAGTCACTAATCACCCTAATTTTTCATTAATAAAATTTATACTTACTGATATTAAGAACCATTATTGATTATGGGATATTAACAACCAATCCAAGCACATGTTTAGTGCCTGCTCTTCAGGATCATCATGGGGCTGGAACCACAGAAAGACAAAAGGCAAATCCTTTCCCTATAGGAGCTCATTGTCTAGTCAGGAAGTAAGATTGGTTAAAAAAAAAAAAAAAAAAGAAGACAACAGCCTTGCTTTCAATTGAGCTTAATGAAACACATGAGGGTGTATAAAATCTTTTCATTCTTCTGGCATCTCATTGAAGGGCTGGTTCTACCTATTACTGAAAGCAATAATATCCATATTTATCGCATACTTGCTACGTGCCAGGTATTATTCTAAGTGCTTTGCATAGATTATCTCACTTGCAATCTTGTGAGATAAACAGTGTTATTATTCTGGATTTACAGATGAGGAAATTGAGGCACAGAGAGATTAAGTGACTTGCACGAGGTTATATGGTTGAGTAGTGGAGCTAACATTCCAGCTCAGGTAGTTGCTGGGACAGCTTTTCTATATGAGTCATGTGTTCTAGTGCTCTCCACCTGAGAGACTGGTCTGTCAGAACCAGGGCTTGACAGACACCAGAGTGGTAAAACCAGGTGGGACTGGTTTCCAGAGACTAGATGGGGGACAGAGCAGGTGTTTCAAGACAGGTTCCATCATCCAGAAATGTCCTAAATAGAGGTGAGCGTCTGATGCTCTGTGAGATGGGCCAGGGTGGGAGGGCTAAGTTTTGGCAACCAGACACACTGACAGGGGCAAAGAATGGGCCCGAGGAGAAGCTGATGTACATAAAGGGTGAGCAGATGTAGCTGCACTGACAGATCACAGAAGACAGAACCAGCTGGTACTCGAAGCAGGTAGATGGTAATAAAATTAATGTATGGATGACCTGCAACTGACTGTGAATTTGTTCAGTTTTTGTTTGGTTGCAAATGAAAGAAACAACATAAGCCATTTTCTATAAACAAGGAAATGTATTAGCTAATAAAACTGAAACGTACATGGGTATGTTTGCTTCCGGCACATTGGTTCCAACTGCTCCAAACAAAAATCTGTCTCTTTATCTCTGGGATCTGCATTGTTTGTGTTGACTTCTTTCTCAACAGGACTTTCTTCTTGTAGTAATTTTGGAGGGTCTAGCAATGACAGTGAAAAGAAATCTTCTTTCCCCAATCATTTATTATTTAATTAAATCAAATACTTGTTTAACACCTACTATGCACCAGCATAGAGAATACAGTGGTGAAAAGAATAAGTTAGTTTCCTTCCTCATGGACATTGTATCCAGGAGGGAAAAATAAATAAACGGGCAATAAACAAACAAATACAACCGTAGTATTAAGCGATGGTAAGTGCGATGAAGAAGGAAAAATAAATCCAGGGAAGGATATGGTACTTTTGGTATAGCAGTCCAAATGGACTAAGGCAGTGATCAAAGTAGGTCTTGCCCAGGAAATGACATCTGAGTAGCCATGTAAATGAAACCAAGGAGTAACCCAGGGAATACAGAGAAAGAGCACTCCAGGGTGAAGGAAGAACAAACCCAAACCCAGCTCTGTTCAATTGGAGAACCTGGCATTAAATGTCATGTTGAGCATATAAAGATGAATAAGACTTGGACCCTGAAGTCCAAGGAGCTAATGGTCAAAGAGGAAGAAACGGACAGGTTTAAAAATGGTGATGGACATTGGGAAGGGTATGCGCTATGATGAGTGTCGTGAACTGTGTAAGACTGATGAATCACAGACCTGTACCCCTGAAACAAATAATACATTATATGTTAATTTAAAAAATGTAAGCAATAAAGGTGGGTTGACATGGTGATGCTCCTGATGGTGAGTGATAGGGCACCGTGGGGGGATGGAGGCAGCCATGATCAGGGAAAGCCTCAGCTTGGAATCAAACCTACACTCCCTAGGATTAAAACGACAGCATGCTGGTCATCATGCACAGTACACAAGATCACTGCTGTGATTTCATTACTGGAGTCTTCAGTGATTTGTTTTCTTTCACTTTTTTCCCCCCCGCAACAAAACGTGTTAAGAGTAGCAGGTTACACCCAGATTTGTGCTATGGCCTGTAGCATTTTGTCATTGATGTGGTGACGAATCCAAAGTCCGTCAAGAAGGAATGGAAAATAAGCTTGGCGCCACAAAGGTTAACCTTAAAATCTGAGGTTGTCATGGTGCTGTGAATAAAGGGACGTTTGCTAAGAAGCCCCAACTAAAACCACCAGTCAAGCTCACTTGCCCTTTCTGCTCTCTCTCTCTTTCTATCACATACACTGAAGAATGATTTATCTTTTAACTTAGCCTTAATTCACAATTTCACAATTAATTAAATATCAGCCTAATCATTATACCCACAAAGCATTTAAACTGATGTTGGGAGAATGATGGGGAAATGAATAATGCTTTGAAGGTCCATTTCAATTTAGTTATTTGATTAATGAATATTCCACAAGGGCATTTGGGAGATGACCTCTGTTGATGACTTAAAAAAAGACATGTCTGTTTAGATAATGAGAAGACAAAGCGAGCTTGAGTTATCTCTGGGTGTACGTTGTGTAGAATTACAAGGATTAATCCATACAAAATGTATTACTTTTCCCGTGGCTTGTTGAAGATAACAGAGAATTGTAAGATCAATAAATAAAGTTTGGCATTTCAAAGATGCCGCTTGATGATAAACTGTGCACCCCACACCGCCAACTATGGTGGTTCTGAGCTTAAGACGCCCACCAGAGGCTTATGAAAGAAAGCTGGGCTTGTTTCTGATAAAGCTTGTGGTGGGGAGGGCTGTTTGCCTCATAAACTCTCCCTAATCCCTCCTAACACCTGACCTTTCGATTGCTTAGATGTAGAGGGAGAAAATTGGTTGTCACCAGCTTCCTGTATATTCAAACAAATAAGGAACAGCTTACCATGTTTTGTGATTTAGAAGGAACCTTTCCCCAGCAGTTTCGTGATCAAAAGCACATATTGCAAGAGGGAATCAAATATAGGTCAAAGATGCTGACTGCAGTGCCTGATAAGAGTTGGGCGCGGAGGAGGAGGTGTTTCAATCACAACCAGACTGCTTTCTGCCGCGAGAAACACTTATCACAAACTCGACATTGTAATCTTTGACAGTTAAGTCACTTTTCGTCTTTAATTATGCTAAATCTTAGCACAGTCTAAGCTGAATCAAAAAATTGGGGTCAGCAGGGTCCCCAAAGGATTGGAGTTGTTTGAACATGAAGCAAATGCTAGAGAGGTTTAATTTTTATAGTAAGCAAAATAGTACTTCTTTCCCTCCTGAGTTGTTTTTCCCTTTAAACCATGGAAGGGACTCTTTGAAAGCAGGATCTGTGTTCATTCAATAGACAACTAACAATCCAGAGCCCCTTGGTGCTCAATTCTCTGGTATCAAGTTGAGAACCTAAACTCTCATGGGCCCCAAAGGACCTTTGGATAGCCCAACACAGAGAGTAGAAAGCGGGGCTTGCAATTGCTAAGCCTGGGGAGAGACTGGGAGGGGACCAGCATTGGTGCCCACCTCCTTCCCAATGTACAAAGGATGAGTTAACATTTTCTAAAGCCGTCTGTTAAGCTACCTGAATGAGTCTAATTCAAAGGGAGGAAAGATGGGAGTACTCTTTTAGAAACAAGACACTTGATGATATAGCTCAGACTTCAAGTCTCTAGTTTGGAATAATAGAAATTTTAGAAATTACAAGGTCCCACATCCAGAGGTGGCACTGATCAACTGTTCAGTTTGGAGCATGACATTTAATTTCCTTCTTCTAAAAAGGGAAGAATTTTGTTCAGCTCAAAGTTTCCTCTCAGCACAAAATTTCTCTTCTTCTAAGTGTTATTCCTTGCCTGGGCAACATGATCCAGGATTACGGCCTGGGAATCATCTGTAGTCATTGGCACCTGACCATTAAGAAACTACTCATTTCGTCTTCTGGGTAGTTGTTTCTTTGAACTTGAGTTCCCAAGTTTTGCATTTTAGATGTTCTCTACGATAAGTCACCCAGTGGGAAGTTCTTACGCTTAGCATTTATTTGCACTCCCTTCCAAAAATTACTTGAGAGCCAGGTTTCTCATATCCTTTGTAGTATGGCACGATGATTTTGGCACTTTTTTTAAACATACAATCATTTTGGACTTGAAATGTTCTAGCTCATATGGTAATTTCTAATTTCTATTGTCCAGGGAAAAATCTCGTTTAATTTCACCTTAAAAAGATCCCCTTATGCTGAATATTTCCAAGATAACCTTCCTCCAGAAGATCATTTAAAAGTCAAATGACAAGGCTGGCTTTCCCTTGTCAAGTCCAGAATGATTTTCTCAAAATATTTAGCAACTTGCTCTTTGGCAAAACAGCATCTGGGGATTGCTTAGGGTGGCAAGCACTTTTTTTTGTTTTTTAATCTCCTGCCCTCTCTTCTCACAAATGGGGACCTCCTTGCCATTAGGACCAATTCAGATCTGAGGTGGGGGAGTTTTAGTGATTCTAGCACCTCTTTCTGGGCCTTACGTTGTGTCTTTCCCAATACAACTTTAGTTCCACTCCAATGACTGACTTTTCTATATCTTTGTATCTTCTCTGCAGCCTCAGTTCCTGAGACAATGGTGTCCTCTTCCTTGAACTGGTGCCTAGTGACTGGCTGGCTGATATTATCTGACATTCTTTCTTGATGACAAACACTTGCCTGGATTTGTCAATAAATATTAGACCTTGTTCTGATTCACTAAAAGGTGGCAAGTCTTTAAGACTATTCTCAGGGATAGATAGCCACCAGGGTTCCAGAGACCTTCCTTATCTGTAACTAGCCTTGTACTTCTGACTTAGGTTGCTTCTTGAATTCATTTCTTGATTTTAGTCTAAGAACTGATACCTGGCTTTGATATCTTAGGTGATTCCATACTCACAAATATGCATTACAATTTTAACAATGTGCAACACCAGGGTGCCTGGGTGGCTCAGCCAGTTAAGCATCCAATTCTTGGTTTTGGCTGGGGTCATGATCTTGGGACTGAGTTGGCTCCATGCTCAGCAGGGAGTCTGCTTGAAGAGTCTCTCCCTCTGCCCTTCTCTCCCCCTCCTCTCTAAAGTAAATAGGTAAATATTTTAAAAAAATGTACAGCATTACCTTTAGTCAACCAACATAAACATTCTGCTTCTAGAAACTGATCAACATGCAAATTATCTTATTATTCGTTGATAACCAACACCATCCTTCAGAGTCTATACAGGGACCTGGGTTTAACCACTTCACACATATCTGGTCTGTGACGATCCCAGGTTGTGTTCTTTTAAATACAATTGCTGTACTGTTGACTTAGCCATCATAATATTTGGGTACTTCCTTTTACTGTCTGAGAAACTGCTGACCCCATCAGCAAGCTCATTCTGTTGGGAATATCTGGTTTCTTGTTTTAGGATGTCCTCTTTCTGGCCCTAGGACAGCCAGTTACACTCTGCTTATCCACATGTTAATAAAACCAAGAAATCTGATTGAATATCAGATTGACACAGGGCAGTTTTGCTAACAGATAAAATGTCCTATTACTTAGAAATTGTAATACTACCAGTGTCTTTTCAATTTTCCATTTCCTTCCTTCCCCCCCCAACCCCCCACCCCATAGCTGGTGCTACTTTATCATTAGTATCTCAGTGGGAAAGAGCCTTCACAGAGAAATGGTACTGAAGCTATCCTGGTGGAAACCTGTTTCTCTGCTTGCATTTTCATGGTTGAAACCCATGATTATATTTGCTACCTACCCTTTATCACTTGGGCTTTCATGAAAGAAAAAGAATTTGAGAAGCAAATGTGATAGGAATCTAAGAAGACCAGAAAGTGTACTTAAGGACTAGATCTCCAGCAGAGCAGAGGTGTTTGGGAGAGTAGTTGCAATCTTTATTCAGAAATGGACCCAATTCAGAGGGCTTTTAGTACAGTGAAATCACACAGTTGATAATCATCACACATGATTTCTACATTGAACTACCATTGTGAAGTCCTTTTTAAGACACTAAACTTATTTTCCCCACTCCATGAAAGTTCAAAATCAGGGCTATTGTGAGTAGAACACACCTTTAAAGTTGATGGGAGGGAACAGAGTTTCTCCTATTCTCTAGAGCAAAAGGCAAATTTGCACATACAGATAAAATATAAGAATTCTTAGGATCTTGGCATATGGTAAATGTTAAATTTGGCCTGAAGAGTAACACGTCCCCAGAAAAACAAAGTGAGGGAAGCCTTGCTGGATAATGTTTTCAGTGCAAACTTGCAAGTCAAATGATGGGGCTACAGGTGACTGTGGGACATAAATTTGAGTTTATCTCATTTTGGAATCATTTTTCCTGGACCATCAGGAGTCTTGTGTCCCTTGAGGCTTGGATGTATACAGGATGAGTCAATCTTTAGCGTCCAGAGGATCCTTGATTGTGAGTATTGTGATTTAGGGGAATGCCACTAAGTTATTCCTAGAAATTATGTCTCCTCTTGGATAAATTCTTAGGATTTGAGGGCAAAATTGAAAGTAGAAATGGGGGCAGAGATGGAACGAATGTAGTGATCTATACCTTATCTTTGTGGGTTATCACCATCACTTATGTTTGTTTTTAAGTCGGTGTAGTGCTCTCCCACAGTAGGAAAAAATAGAATAGATAACTTCTTCCATTATGGTGTCACTGGAAGGGCTGATTGGGGCACGTTTGATTGCAAGGAACAAAACTTTGCCAATTAATTAAGAACACAGAAGGATCTCATGGGACCCATTTGCTGGAGGTTCACCTTTGCTTTATACTGGGTGGCTCTGGGATATGGAGTGTGAAGACAATGCCTCTGCAACTGTCTTATCTGTTCTTGTCTATGGCCCATTATGACTTTTGGCTATCCCTATTCCTGTAAAGATAATCCAATTCATTCTGTTCAACTTTAGGAGTTACTCAACCTCTTTTCAACCTCTGGTCTAACCAACACTGGCCAGGAAAGGACTTTTATATACCTGTCCCTAGCATGGTGATGGACAAATGGCAGATACTCAGTGTGTATTTGTTGAATTAAAAAATAAATGAATCAAATAAGCTTTAAGTGAGTTAGAGAACTATCACTGCAAAGCCTCTTTATCTAAAATATAAAGGAAACAATGGTTTTAAGGAAAACAAAGATTGTTTCGAATGAGGAATAGACACAAAAGTTCACTAATACAAGGACATCTGCATAATATTCTGGGTTATATTATAGGAGGAGGGAAACAGAACACAGAAATAGCTAAAGGTACCCAAGGACAATGGGGAGGGGGTTATATCTCACGTCTGTCTAATACATTGGCTTCATATTTTAGCTTTCTCTGAAGCATCATGTTTTAAAAGAATATTCCTAGGAGAGGACCACAAAAGATAAAGTCATAAAGCTTCATTAGTGTAGAAAACATTTGTACAGAGCTAGCCTCCAAAACACACTCCTTAGAAATGCCTCCTGACGAAGACTCCCTCTTTAACTAAACTTCAACTTTGACCTGCCTTTAGCAAGAATCTTGCTAGGTCATTTTAATGAGAATCCCCCTAACCTTGATATTTGCTCAAATTCCTCATTCAATCCTTGATGTTTATGTCTTTGGCCTTCATTTAGCAAAGAAACTTGTTAGGCCAGGTTATCAAAATGCCTTGTTCTTAATATATACTCAGGATCTGTCTGTCTACTGACCCCCTCACTCTGACTTAATCTCCAGCTGCCCTTGCTATATTTAGAGTTGAGTTTAATCTTTCTCTCTTATTACAATAGTCTTGAGTAAAGTCTTCCTTACTGTTTTAAAAAAGTGTTGGAATAATTTATCTTTCACACACTTTCTCTCTGCTTCCACAGGCTGATGTTCTTGGCCTCTCTGGGGAAGAAGGGATGATGGCTGACTCTTCCTATAATACCATCCAGAATATAGGACAGAGATCCTTACGTTAGTGAACTTTTATGCCTCTTCTTCATTCAAGTCCATTTTTGTTTTCTTTAAAACCATGGCTTCTCTAAAGTTTTGGGTGGAGAGATTTTGCAATGATATTTCTCTAATTCATCTAAAGACTATTGGATTCATTCATTCAACAAATATATATTGGGTGTCCACCATTTTCTTATCACTGTATTGGGTACTAGGCATACAAGAATCATTAAAACTCATAACCATGACTTTTGTTTACTTTTTAATTATTTTTAACTTTTAAAAATTAGAAAGAGTAAAAATGGAATGACCTTATGTACACCTCACCTTCCTCTCCCAACTTCTCCTTTCCCAGGAAGGAACTTAACGGATTTTTCTCTAAATCCAAACATAAACATGGGTTCAGGAGGCCTAACCAGATTATTTCTCTTGCCATTTGAAGTATCATATCATAGCTGTTCAATTTCATATAGCTGTTCATATAGCTGTTCATATCATATCATAGCTGTTCAATTTCCATTTCCCTCACTGAAAGTTTTCAACTAATCTTGATGTCAAGGGAGCCAACTTTTAAGCACAGTGTCTAGAACATTATAGGTGCTCTGTACCTAACTGTTGAATATCCAATTCTCCACACAGACACCTTGGCTAGTCTCATGGAAACTTCTATTTACACTTGGCCATCAATGACCATTCCTTTATCTGATCTACTTTCTATAGTAAGTACTCCCTTATATATATTTTTTCCATACTATTTTGTTACTCTTGTCTTATATGTATATCTTGTCTCCCAACTAGAATAAAAACTTCTTAGAGTTCAAGGGTACAGCTCACATTATTAAAAGACAGCAATGTGACAGACTTTGGACTAGGTGCTGGGGATATGATAACAACGGTTAGCATTTATGAGCACTTACTATAAGCCTCATCATTAAGCACTTCACAGTAAGCACTTCATATCATTAACTCAATCCTCATTACAACCCTATTAATCAACATTTTATCAATGAGGAAACAGAGGCACAGAGAGGTTAAGTAACTTGACTAAGGCTGCCCAGGCAATAAGTGATAGCACCAGGTTTCAAACCTATACAGTCCAACTCCAGACTCCAAGCTATTGCTGGGATCTCTGTTTTATAGTCTGACTCATAACTCCTGGTTAATTAATTTGAATATATGGGAAGATAAAATTTTCGTACCATTCACTCAATCTTAAAAGAACTGTGTTGGAGAAAATAGGTTGGCAAATTTGACATCCTTTTAGCTGCTTTGCTTGAAGAGATGCCTGCTGTTCTGGAAATAACTTCAGCATGACACTGTGTTTTGCCAGCCTCCGAGCTAACTTTAAATCGTGTGGGTCACAACTATAAATGCTCTGTCCTTTTTCTTGTAGGGATTTTGAATTTGCAGAGCTTACATAAGTAGATGTTGTTAAGACAAGGATGAGAGATGATTTGATTCTAGTATATTTGCTCAGGAAGGAAGTGCAATAGAGAATTAGCCCCGAGGGGAAGGACTTCTGATATCAGTTTTTCATTTTCCAGAGAATCCACTGTGCCTCTAAGCAAGTCATTTTACTTCTATCTTCCTGTTTACTCTTCTCTAAACTGTGTGAGATAATTCCTATGCCTCTCAGAAGCAGATAAAGAGGCTAGCTTATTTAAATATTAGAAGAAAATAGGATGAAAAATTTTATGATTACATGTTCTCGTTATACTAAACAACGGCAGAGTCATAAAAAGTTTAAATGACTCAACGCCTCGATGCGTATGTAGCACGCTGACAGAATTAAGCCCTGTTAAGGCAACATTCTGAAAAATGCTGCTTACCTGCTTACACCCAGCCATTCTGGATCCCTGACATTAACTGAAAGAACCTTTGAGGGTCTATTCTAGAGGAATCAATATGAAATACCATCAGGACGGGCTTTAACTCAAGACTTCATGAAAACAAAAGAAATGGTTGAGAATGACATGGATACACACTCTAAATAGACTAGGGCATTATGCGTACATAACAAATGATAAATTCTATGTATTCAAGGATCGGAAATAAACTACCAATTTGTCCTTACTTAGAAAGTGATGACAACCTTTCAACAATAAAGTTGAAAGAAAAGCTTCATCCATTGTGGATTCTTTTTTCAGACTTTCCTGGTTTCATGTGTGTTTCTCATCATCTGTGCTGAGGTTGGTCACCTTATTTCTTTTTAGAGATGATTTTCAGTCTCTGCAACTGTTTTGGTATAAAGTTAACTTTTAATGGCCTTATCAATTGTTAGGGAACTTTGACATTCTCTAATAAGCTCCTCAAGTTGTCTGTAGCCATGATTTATTAACTCCCTCTGTGTTGTGGGCTCTCTACTCTTCCATAGGATGAATACACGTATTTGGTCATCAGGTTAGGCTCCAAGTTGAAGAAGACAAAATCTGATTGTTCAGCACCATAAAAATCTCTTTACTCAACAGAACCCTGAACTTGCAAACAAAAGTGAAAACAAACACCTTTATGCCTAATATTATTATGCCTTTATCATTAAATTTTTATTGCCTTAATGTAGATGCCTAGGGCATCTTGACTTTCTTTTGGATAATGAAATACAAAACCCATGGTGTGTGAGAGAAAGTGAAGAAATTGAGGGAAAAAGAGTGAAACAACATCAGGAAGTGTGTACTGAATATTATATCCTGTTTTGCATTCAGATTGTGATGAGATGGCTTTCTTTTCTTCTTCCTAAGGAAATACATATTTTGGATATGTCTTGGATGCAGGAAATTATGTTTGTTTACTTGTGTCCTGGCTCAATCTTTTCAGTTATCAGGTGCTATTTAGAATATGGGATAAGAGGAAAATTCCACATTGAAATTCCATAGAATAAGAGGCGTGGATTAGGTAAGAAAGAAACTCAAGCACCTTTACAACATGGCCTTCAGATGGGGCTACGCTACATCTCAAAGTATATCAGGTATGCAACTGTAATTTCTGAATGAGAAAAGTTTTCTAAATACAAGGTAGTTGCTTTGTTGTAAGAAGAGTTTGGGTGTTGGCATGCTTTTTAGAGTCTGGATATATTAGCAGTAGCCAATTAAGCTCAGAAGCATAAGCATGGTGCTGAAATATGTATTCTTCTGGTCAGCGTGCAGTAAAAGCCCATTTTCCATTTGATTTGGACCACTCTTTTTAATTTACATTTTGGTGGAGCTGAGGTATTTTTGCCAGGCAGTACCTCCACGTGATCATGCCTAAGAAAGCAGACTTAATGAACTGAGTACATGGTGACAATACTTTCATGCAAATGTTTGGGCAATTAGTTCAGTGCTCTTTGGGAAGTGGCGAGGATGAGACAGTTCTGGAATTGGGTCATTTCTTCAGTGGCTCATAGCATTACATTTTTTCCACAAGTGGGAAGCCACACTGTCTTGGCAAAAGGTGGGGTTTTGATCCCACCTTCTTTTTCACTATTTCACAGAGCAATGAATTGTCCCTTAAAGTTTTTAAGTAGGGTTAGAACCAGAATTTTTCATTCAGTTTTGGGACAGTGTTAGCTATAGCAGGATTCCTTCACCTCTTTTCATGCAAGTATTGCATAATGAATGGAGTAAGGCTCCCCATTAATGCCTGGGAATGTGAACAAGATGTTGTCATGGAGACACAGAGCTGTCTTCACACTTACATTTTGGCTCCTCTGAATCCCAGCTGTGGAGACATGGATAAGTTACTCAGACTTTCATAACTTTCATTCCTTATCTACCAAACAGTGGTAATGCTCACTTCATAGGACAGTAGGAGTGTGGGCTTTACCTCCAGTTTCTACCTCAGCAGACATTTCCCAGAAGTCTTGGCTCACTTTAAATTATTGTAAACATAATCTCTCTGAAGGTTTCTAACAGAAAGAGATTGCTCCTTGGGGATAACCATCAGCCCTCACTTTGGTAAACTAGGTGTCAGATATCCATGCATATGATAAAAAGTCCCAGGAAAGGAAAGTGAATCTCATCTCCAGGTGGGATTGTGATGGTGTGGGCTTGGATGATGATAGATGAGTTGTGGTCTCTGAGAGCCCATACTAGTGACTCCATCTTGGCCGCAGGTCCTGGCTCAGGGCCAGGACCCAACAGGGTGCCTCTATTCATCTGAGAGCCTCCTAGGACATCCCCATGCATTTTGCCCTCCCTACTGGGCCATCATAACTAAGGCTCTAGGCCTACAAAGCCAGTCAGGCCTCACACACCAGGTTAGAGCATGAGGATTTTATGAGTGCATGGTCTGAATGTTTTTACCCCCTCCAAATTCATACATTGAAATCCTAACCCCAAAGCGATGGTGTTAGGAGGTGTGGCCTTTGGAAAGTGCTTAGGTCATGGGGGTGGAACCCTCATGAATGGGATTCATGCCTTTATGAAACCGCCTTAAGAGAGATCTCTTTCCCCTTATACCATGTGGGGACACAGTGAGAAGACTATGAAGTCTATGAATCAGGTAGAAGGCTCTCATCAGACACCAAACCTATTGGTGCCATGATCTTGGACTTCTCAGACTCCAAACTATAAGAAATAAATATTTATTGTTTATAAGCTACCCAGTTCATGTTAATTTTATTAGAGCAGTTAGAATAGAGTAGCACAATGAGAAAATCAGCAGCTACAGGGGTATAAAAAAATGTAAGTTTCTTTTCCTTTCCCTTCATTGTTACAGTGCACTTGGTTCTTGTGTTAATACAATTGTACAGCTCACAAGAATAATATTGTTGGAGTATAGTATTTGGTGGTTTTCCTTAGATCCAATTTTTGCTTAACCAATGTAGATACTTGGGTAGATACTGGCTATGGACTTAAATAGTACATAAGAAAAAAAAATAAGGAACATCCATTTATCCTATACTTTACTATTATAGAACTTTTGTTTTAAATTAGGGAATGAAATTATGGGTGTATAATGATTTACACACAATAAAAATAGGTTAGACTTGCTACCAGTAATTTTCAACCTGAAAACTAAACATTCCACTTAGTCCTTATTGTATGGCATGTTCATTTAGTGAGACTGTTTGGAAGGTATTTTTAAATTCAGCCACTTAAATCATCACAGCTCACATACTGTCTAGAAGATGCAATGTTTCATTATCAAACAAACATTATGTACTGTGGCATATGAGTCATTAAAGAAGCAAAAGATATGCTGTCACTCCCAAATAATAAGGCTTGTTATTATTATTGATGATATGTCTTTATAGAATCTCTTATCTGAGAATCTGAAATAGCATTCTAATTGAACTACACAAAATTCTAGTGATGCATGTATTTTAAGGATTTTCCTATCAACAGTCCATGCTTTCATTGATTTACCAAACATCTATTGAGCATATACTATGTGCTAGACACAGTGCTAAGCCCTGAGGACTCAAAAATGAATAAGGCTAAAACAAAGCCTTATGCAAATCATATAGTATTTAGATAAATTTAACCAGAAACTGTTTTAAAGTCTGGTTTGTTTTAACCTAATGAGTAATCTCTGTACTCTAAAGAACCTCCTAACATGGCAGAATTAAAATCAGAATCTATTGGGAAGCAGATTTCAAAACAAAAACAGAAAACAAAAAATGATTTCTGAAAACCATTTGGAAGAAACTGAGAGTTCATTCAAAAATCTCCCTGTATTCTATTTAAATGTATTTTTAGCCCAAGGTAAGAATGGAGAAAGTTGGAGGGCATCTCAAATTGGATTTTTTTTTTCCTTTGGTTATCTTAAAAGCTGTCAAGAAGACTATGCCTGAAAAAACAAAGACCATCATGAAGTTTATATCTGGACAATTGATTCACCTGTATATGTTGTCATTTCCTTAACTATTTCAGCTAAGTAAAGAGAATGTTGATAGAGTAAAAATAGCCAAAAGGACTATTATTAAGATGCTTAATCCATTTTTTTCTAGTAAATGTGAAAGTAGTAACTAGGATCCTACTGCTATGGAGAATTTCTTTTGAAGTTTTTGATTCCTTAGAGCTCTGAAACCCCAAAGTACTATATAGATATCCATGTGAATGTGACTGTGAATGTGACTGTGTGTGTCTATTTCCCAAAGACTTCAGGACTTTTATCATGAAGACACAATTCTTAGCACTACCAAAAGATTGCTTTATAGGAATCTGTAAGCCTAAGTTGAATTAAGGAAATGTTTAATAAAATCAGTATGATTTTATTCAGTATGAGACAATGACTCATAAAATCAGTACTTTTTTAAAAACATTTTTTAAAGTAATTTCTACACCCAATGTAGGGCTTGAACCCCAAACCCCAAGATCAAGAGTCACATGCAAGGAGGCCCAAATCAGCACTTATTTTTAACACATTTTAGATTTTTTAGCTTGTTCTCTATTTTTATGTTTTAAAATGTTCCTCTAGCATGTATATAACACTTTGAAATATTAGTTTATGTTAAAGTAATGTATTTTACTTATGCATACTATAAGAGAAGTCTAATTTGTAATGGAAAAATGAAAAATGAATAAAACATTATTACTTCATAATATGTCTTATCTAAACTAAATTAACCATACCTTTGGAAAACTCAACAACATGGATGATGAGAACAAAGCTCAGACATTACTGTCTACTAAGTGGAAATTTACCTGAAGCTCAAACAGGACCAAGGAGAAAATGAACATTCTTGTAGGTATCTCAATAAACAGAAATATTTTATGCAGCCACTTAACATTTATGGAAGTTCTACTATGTGCAGGCGTTGCCTTAGGTGTTGGACATTTAACAATGACTAAGACACACTCCCCTATTCCAGGAGTTCATTCTTTGTCAAGGAGAACACTCACAGAGCACTATGACAAAGAACAGTGGATTGTCTATAGCTTTGTCTATAGATTTGTACCAATCCTTATTCTGACAGGAAGTGTTGGAACATTCTCTTCCTGGAATGTCTGTGTCTTGCCTTTCTGAACTAACTAATACTTAATCATGCTTCAGATCTTATTTATTTAATTAATTAATTTATTTATTTAAAGTAGACATTAAGTCCAGTGTAGAACCCAACATGGAGCTTAAACTCATGATCCTGAGATCAAGACCTGAGTCAGACACTTAATTGACTGAACCACCCAGGCATCCCCCCCAGTTTATTTTTTTTAAGGTTTTAATTTTAATTACAGTATTGTTAACATACAGTTTTGTTATATTAGTTTCACTGTACAATATAGTGATTCAACAATTCTACATATTACTCAGTACTCATCATAAGCATACTCTTAATCCCTTCACAGTTTCATTCAACCTACCTACCTCCCCGCTGGTAACCATCAGTTTGTTCTCTGTAGTAAGAGTCTGTGTCTTGATTTGCCTCTCTCGTTTTTCCCTTTGTTCATAGGGTTTTGTTGTTGTTGTTGTTAAATTCCACATATGCATGAAATCATATGGTATTTTTCTTTCTCTGACTGGCTTATTTCATTTAGCATTATACTCTCCAGCTCCATATATATTGTTTTAAATGGCAAGAATTCATTCTTTTTCTAAGGTGGTAATATATACGTGTGTGTGTGTGTGTGTGTGTGTGTGTGTGTGTGTGTGTGTGTGTATCTCACCTCTTCATTCATCTGTTGATGGACACTTAAGCTGCTTCCATATCTTGGCCATTATAAATAATGTTATAATTAACATAGGGGTGCATGTATCTTTTTGAGTTAGAGTTTTTTGTCTTCTTTGGGGTAAATACCCAGTAGTGTGATTACTGATCATAAGATAGCTCTATATTTTAACTTTTTGAGGAACTCCATACTGTTTTCCACAGTGGCTGCACCAGTTTGCATTCCCACCAACAGTGCGTGAGAGTTCCTTTTCCCCACATCCTCGCTAACACTTGTCGTTTCTTTGGATCTCAGTTTAAATAGTACTTTTCCAGAGATACTTTCTCTGATCCCACAGCCAAGGGTAAGTCCATCTGTTTTATGTTTCCATAGCATCCTGTACTTTCTTTCTTTCTCCTTTTTAAAAGAAATTGCAGTACCTTATGATCATTTCCTTTGCCTGCTACTTCTTTGCCTTCTATTTCTTTCCTGCTACTTCATTTGTTTCACAAAAAGAGAGTCTGTCTGTCTTCTGCTTACCGCTATGCTTAACATCTACAGCAGAGATTTCCGTATCATAAGTCCCTGGAAGAGAGCCTCAGAGGAAATCTGAGCAATTATAACTTACTGAGTTATTTGAACTTACCCATTTTTACTGACCTCCAGGACTTCACCCTCTACTCCTGGTCTATTATCTCCTTGTCTAGAAACTGACCCGGTACTGCTTGCCTGAGGGGTTCATCCAATTTCTTTTCTTCATGTCTAAGAAGCACTTGTAAGCGAAACCATTCTTCACAGTTTGGACCCAAGCTCCTCCCAAGTCTCCCTTCAGAGTGGTTGGTTTTTCCATTGTTACCCCATGTTTGTATCACACAATTCCCTAGAGGCTTATGGCGAGTTTTTGATGACTGCTTGTCAGAATTGATGGTTGTGTAAAGTTACATTGCTGACAATCAGCCTGGCAAACACAGATCCAAAAAGAGACATTCCACATCAAGGCTTTGCATTTGAAATTTTGTTTCTTTTAATATTTAGGTTTAAATATTAATGAAATTTGTATCTGTACAAATGAGATGAGAAAACAAGGAGAGAAAAGTGCTTCCTAGATCCCATGAGACAAATCAAGCAAGAGTGTGTGTTTCTTTCCACAACAGGGCATGTTTTGAATTTCCCCCCTCATAAATATTTAAATTTGAAGTCTAGCAGCACTTATTTCTGGAAAAGGATGACCAGATTTTTACAATAGGAAGAAAAAAATACATTGGCAATCCAACAGATTTCTTGGTCCACTGGAAAAGTACTAAAATATGATTAATTTTACCAAAATGAAACAACCAGGACAATGCTTTAGGAAGTGCGCACATAAGCTCTGTAATGATATATTTGTACACAGGGATACATATTAAACATGATTTATAATATAAATCCTTTTATTTGCTATTGCTTATTTTGGAAAATATCTGTAAGGTACACATTTCAAGTTATATATTATAATGCCAGTTCTCAAATTAAAAGGACTCTTGCCTGAGGAAGGAATTTTTCCACCCAAGCCTCATTTAAAGCTAGGTTTGGGCCAATATTGTTTAAAGAACAAAACTAATTAATGAGAAAATTTAGGCTAGTTCTTAAGGTATTTTTTATTCTAGTCTATCCTTCAGAGTAAAGAGACAGTTTAATATCTAAAATAAGTTAATTAGCTTGAATCTTACAGTTTCTTAAAATGTTATCTTGTCACTTTTCTTTGAAATCATGAAATGCTAAATATTCAAAAGGGAAGGTTAAAGGAGTTGTGATATAATTGTTTTCAAATATCTAATGAGGACACAACCAATTATTCTCATCTCAACTGCATAAAAAAACAAATAAGAGCATGCATGCTTATGCCGACACAGCAGAAAAAAAGGAGAGATCTCAGGAGTGGCTGCAATACCAGAAAAGATTATCAAAGATCTAGAAAACATTTTTAATATCATCACATATTTTTTCAGACCACAAATGTGATATAAATATATAAAATTCAAATATTATGGAACTACTATAGTAAAAGGTAACTCTCCCAAAGGTAACAACTCCAAAAAGTTGGTTGCATATTTCTTTGATGTTTTTCTCTGTGTGATCTATGACTATTTTAAAATGAAATCACTGTCAGTGAGAGAATTTATTAACAATATCCAAGCCAACTTAGAACTAGTATCCAAAAATATGTAAATAATTTCTATGGATTTATTAGAAAAGGCAGAAGCTCCACAGTCCATACTATTAACCATTCTGGCATATTTTTCTTTATGAATGTCTTAGTCAGTTCAGACTACTATAAAAGAATACAGTAAACTGAGTGGCTTAAATAACAAGCATTTACTCCTCATGGTTTTGGAAGCTGCGAAGTCCAAGATCAAGGTTCCAGCAGATCCAGTGTCTGGTGAGAGCCCCTCTGGCTCATAAACAGCTGCCTTCTCACTGTATTCCTCACACAGTGAAGGGTGAGGGGAAGCAAGCTCTCTCAGGTCACATCTCTTCCTACAAGGGCACTAATTCTGCCACGAAGGTCTTATCCTCATGACCTAATGACCTCCCAAAGTCCCCATCTCAAATACCTTCACATCAGGGATTAAGGTTTCAACACATGAATTTTGGGGGCACACAAACATTCAATCCATAGCACTGAGATTTTCATAGGGTTTTAGTCTTTGTTTTTTTTCTACTATGGATTCAAATTTCGGCTTCATCATTTACTAGCTATGCAAGTTTAGAAGAATTCTTTACTTATGCCCTTATTTTGCACTCGTCCCTTCACCTAGAAACTAGAAATCATATTTCTCTCATAGGGTTGTGATTAGAATTAAATGTAATGCTATTAGGACATGTCTGTATTGCTATAAATGGAAAAATCTTAGATATTAGACTAGTAAATAGAGTCAAGCAATATAATAAACAAATAATTCCTTATAAACGAGAAGGGTTTATTCCCCAAATGCAGATATATTTCATTATTAGAAACTTAGGTCTATAATGTGAATACAATTACTATTAGTAGGAGATAATAATAGTGTTTATATAATTGTTATAAGGTTTAAATAAGATATTTTGTGTAATGTCTAGCTTAGTACCTAGCAAGTATTAAACTTCAGTAAATTTGGCTATTTTACTGTTACTATTATTATTATAGATTATAGGTAAGATAGCAAGTCAACATCTAGAGACATACTGACCTTTTGAAAAAAGTTCAATAACTGTTCTTGATTTAAATATATGCATTTTTATAAGTAAAGTAGAAAAGAAATTTCTTTAATAAGATAAAAAGATAAAAATAGCTGTATAGGGGCACCTGGGTGGCTCAGTGGGTTAAAGCCTCTGCCTTTGGCTCAGGTCATGATCTCAGGGTCCTTGGATCGAGCCCCGCATCAGGCTTTCTGCTCAGCGGGGAGCCTGGCTCTTCCTCTCTCTCTGCCTGCCTCTGCGTACTTGTGATCTGTCTCTGTCAAATAAATAAATAAAATCTTTAAAAAAATTTAAAAAAAAAGCTGCATAAAGATTGCAGGCAATATCATATGAATGATATATATGAAATATTAGGATGATAATTAATGAAATATTAGGATTATACAGTGAAATATTAGGATTATAGTTAATCCTAGTACCAAGAATATTTGCTGTCATAGATATAATTTAACAATATTCTAGGAATTGTTGCTAATGCAATAAGTCAAGAAAAGTAAGAAATAAAAATATCTGAAAAAAGTGAAATAATTCCTTATTTGCTTATGATATATGTTTTTACCAATAAAACCCTAGAGAGTCAACCATAAGTAAGTTTAATAAGGTGACTGCTGACAAAATAAGTAGACAAATGAATAGCCTTTCCTTTTTACCAGCAATAAGCAGTTAGAAATTAGAGTCAAATAAGACTCCTTATCTAAAGAGGAAAGAAAAACCCTGGCAGTGAACTGAACCCAAGCACTGTGCCTGGCTTATGTGGAAAAAAGACTTGGATGCTGAAGAAGAAGAAGAGGAAATAAGTGAAGATGAAAATGTGATCTGCCTGGATGGAAATAAAGTTCCTTGTGAAGATATTAAGTTTATATACATAAATTAATAAATTTAATGAAATTCCAACAGAACTTCTGAGGATATTGTGTATTGAATAAAACCATAATTAAAAGAATATTATATAACATGGGCCAAATTTCTCAATACACTATGAGGTGAGGAAAGTAGGATAGAAAATTACATGTGCTATATACATTCCTCCCATATTTTGTAAATTAAAAAAACAGGAACAATACATATAAAGTATCTGGGAAAAAATACCATAAAATTTTAACACTGGGATGGGCTGGTGAAGACAGGGATTACTAATAATATTTTCCACTATTTTTTCAATTTTACGTGATTGGAATGTATTACTTTTTTAAAAAAGTTATACCACAGAAGTAAAATCTAATAAAATGATTTATCAGTGTGAAATAGGCTAATGGAAACATTTGTTTTCTGTCGTTCACACTTGGGCCCTGCAAAAACATCATTATACACACTGTGGTTTTTGTGCAATGGATAATATATTTAATAATTAACTCTCTGCAGTATGTGAAAATTATGCTTCAATACTAAGTTTTATTTCACATAATAGATTTCAGTAATGTATTTCAGCACACAGTGTAATTAGTTAATGGGGTTGTATTCATAAAGACTAGGTCCAACATAGAATTATGTTCCCTTAAAGACCTCTTCCTTTTAAAATTATGCACTCTGCTACGTTTGGATTATACCCACACTCTCTTTTTCTCTCTCTCTCATTCAGATAATCATAATTTGTGGCTTTCAGAGAGTACTTTTTATTTTAACTTGTATTTTATCTTGTAGTAGAAAAGTATCAATAGATTGAAAATCTGGAGAGGCTTAGAAATATAGTAAGGCTGCTCATTAAATATTATGTGTCTAGAATGATGTAAAAGAAGTTCTCTTCTAGAAAAATTATAACAAACTAAATTTTTAAAAATACAGTTTTATACATCCTAACATAAAACCTTTTATTCATATAGATATTGTTTTTTATTATGTTGTAACATTCTTATAGAGGATTCATCAAAATATTTTCACCATACCAAGAAAAAATGAAGCTAATTACTATCATTCTGATTATAATGAATGCATTCTTTCACAACACAAGGCATTAAAAGACTGTCTTCTGGTGGGAAAAAGTGGATATAAAAACTTGGTCACTGACTCTTCCTTTATATGTTGACATAATAAAGTGCTCTAATTTAGAAGTCAGATAAACCATACGGAAATCTTTTAATAAAGGTTATTTCTCTCCTAGTATTCCATATTACACTTTCACATATTCTACTGTAATAATTTCATAGTAGTTTGTTGCATTTGATATTACTGTAGTGTTACAGGAAAAAAAAACTTTAATGTAAAGATACTAAGTAATTTGCCAAATAACAAAGAAAATAGTGTAATTGAGGACCAATGACCTGCTAATTATAAAGCACAGTGCTTTTGTTCTCCATAGTATACTACATGAGTGTCTGTAATATTTCTTCCGAGTTTATCAATGTTAGCTATCTTACTTTTTCAGGCATTTACATTTACCAAATTCAAATGTCATATAATTTATACCCTTGGGAAGGGAAAAGTTTGTCTTTCTACTCTGCAAGTAAGGAAGATAACCACCCTGAAACCAGGGATTACCTGGGATTACGTGGGATTACCTTTGGCCCCTTCCCTTGCTGTTCACATTCATGCCTTTGGTCTAAGTCCTGTCAATTCTGCCTTGAAGTTATGGCACATCCATTATTTCTCTCCATCTCCATTGTCCCCACTCCAAGTCAAACCCGAATCCCCCCACCTGGACCACTATAGCATCTGCTAACTGATCCCTCCTTTCTACTTCTGATACTCAGGATGTCCTCTGCAAAGTAGGCAGAGTAATTGTGCCACGCTTAAATTCACACATCTCACTCTGCACTCTCACAAGAAGGCCTCTGTAGCATTGTAGTGCTCTTAGAATAAAATAATCACATCCAAACTCTTCACCCTGCTTGCAAGGTTCTGATTGACGCAGGCCCTGAGCTAGCCCTTCAGCCTCCACTTGTGCTGCTCACGTGTGGCTCTCCACTCCCTGCCACGTGGTCTTCTGCTAATGCCCAGAACACCACAAGCTCTTAGCTGCTTCAGGAACAATTTACTTACTGCTTCCTCCACCTGGATCATTCTCCAAATGACCAGCATCTTATCCTTCAAGTCTCATCTCAAATGCCACTAACTTAGAGAGGCCTTTGTTAAGCACTGAGTCTAAGGAGGGCCCCATCCTTTTTATTCTCAACCAAAGCATCCTATGTATTTCCTTCTCTGACATAACACAATCATCTATACTTTCACATATTTGTTTGCTCATTTGATCTCTCTTCCCTACCAGTAGAATTTAAGCTCAGTGTGAGCAGGGGCCTCAAAGATGCCTTCATCGCTATAAGCACTTTTCTTGACAATTCCTAGAGCGCAGTGGGATCTCACTAAAAACTGAGGGAATGAATACTTACTTGTATGATAAATGCATGAAAGCTGTATAGAAAACTTTAGATACCCACTGTTTCTAACTTTCTCATGTGAGTTTCAGTAGTATAGAAAGCAAATTATGAGCCAGAAGGTAGGACAGTATTCCACTCTTCTCTAAGACCAGACTTAAGAAAATTGGCTTATGAAATATTCAAAGAAAAGCAAAATTTTAGTTAATCTAATTCAGAAGGAAATCTGGCATTAGTTTAATTGCTGTAATTGTAGTGAATGTCACTTTAAAAAGATACCATGGTTAAATGGATGTTGTTAGCATTAATATAATGATTTCTTTTGATAATTAGTTTTTTGAAGCTTGTGGTTAGGAAATCTTTCAGTTTTCTAATTAGTTTTGTTTTGTTTTTTTTTGTCTGCTATTGGTTTGCCTTTTTGTTGTTGTTGTTCTAGAAAGTTAATTACATTTCACAGTACTTAGGGTAAACAATACATAATCTCTTATATTCAACTCTAGACTTAACTTTTCACTTTCATTACTGTTACCCTATGCTGACTGTTCCTGTTTTGGGTCATCTCAAATTGTGATTTAAAAGTAAAAATCCAGTTATTAAACTATGTAAACTCTAATAGAAAAATAGAACCTGCCAGAAGTTTAATACTTTATTCTTAGAAGCAGGCCTTTATTCTGTTCCTGCTGTATACATGCTTCTAGCAAAGAATAAAGATAATACAAATGGCTAGAAGAAAATGGTGTCTTTATACCCTGCCATTTTTTAAAAAAGATTTTATTTATTTATTTGACAGAGAGAAAGATCACAGGTAAGCAGAGAGGCAGACAGAGAGAGAGGGGGAAGCAGTCTCCCTGCCAGTGCAGGTTATCAATCCCAGGACCCTGAGATCATGACCTGAGCTGAAGGCAGAGGCTTAGCCCACTGAGCCACCCAAACACCCCACCCTGCCATTTTTAAATAAGCATCTTCAAAGAGATAACCCCCTAAGAAGAGCTTATCTAATCTGAATTTAAAACATAAAGGGATTTCTTATAAGAGGACTGACTTGCCTTGAAGTTGATATGTCAGGATCAGTATTAAAATAACCTTTTATTTATGAAATTTTGTAAGTTAAATTACTCCAAAGCAAATAGAAAGAAGAAATGAAATTAGCAAGGCAGTTTGCCTTATTAAAAAAATGCAAAACACTAGATTGCACACAGCATCTTTCTGCCACATCTTTTTTTTACACCATTATTCAGAAGCCTGGGACTTGGGCTTTGTGCACTAGGCTAGCAGTAAATATATTGGCTATAATGTCAATGAACTTTAAAGCAAGATCACCAAAATAGAACTCATTATTCTTTGAAGCACACCACTATTGGCATATGGTACATTCATTCCATGACTTTTCATTGTGTAAGTGGATTATATTTCTCAAAATAATTTTATTTTTTTAATGCTTAAACAGGCATGCATTTTTATTTACTGTTCTGAGAAGCTATGTGTGGAGTGACACATTCTTAACTAAATATAAATTTTGTCCTTGGTGACAAGCTAATACATATTACACCAGAGACTTTGGTATAGATTGATTCCTGTTTATGGGTGAGAATAATCCTGGCACATTTATTTTTCTATAAGTTCATGGGGAAAAGGGATAAAGAAAAGATGTATTTTTGGAGTGTTTCTAATTACAGATTACAACATTGGCATTCTATGACAGTAATAGAGAAGAATATGCTTCAATTAAGAGTTGACAAAAAATGGTGGATTAGGGACCAGTGAGCTGGTGAATATGTTGGAGACAAGAATGATTTACAAGGGGATCGTTTAGTGTTGAATTTTCTAGATTAGGCACAGTCTGAAATCAAGCAATTGTCTGAATAATTCTCTGTCAGACTTGGGACCTGGATTGATCAGAATCAGCTGGTCATCTCAATGAAAACAGAATGGAAGTATTTGCTCTGTAGGGCGTATGTACTTCTACAAGACAATAACAGCTGGAAAATCACATTTTTGGTCATAGGAAATACATAAAACATAGAAATATCATTTCTCTTTCTCATCTTGGACCCAGGACATCAACAAACATATGGTTTTGTCTTTTTTTCCATCCTCTGCACAATGCTATAAAGATTGAAAATGAACATAACCAAGGCACATTAGGCATAAAAGTAAGGTTATAAAGTAAAAGGTATGACAGTACTGCATATAAATGCATGTTTTGGTTATTTTTAGTTCCCAATATGTGGATATTAAGCATTGATTTCCCTGTAGAGGTATTAAGTTGCCAAAGTTTCATTTGGCAGAAAACTACATGAAGCATATCTTCTCTTCTATTATATTACAAACGGCTATCTATTTTTGTTTTAAAATTACTTATTACATAAACCATTCTGAATATTTTCTTGTCCCCTTTTCCTCAAATGATCCCAATGTCATTCCCTACGTACAATCCCAGATACAACTGGTACTCTAAATTTCTATTTCTATTTATTTTTTAAATCACTAATATTTGACATTTCTTATTAGGTCCCTGACTCTACTCAGTGATTCTTTATCAGGCTCACACTGGGGACTCAGCATTTGCCCCAAATTTCTGTTTTGTTTTTTGTTTTCTTGTTTGTGTTAGCTTAATTAAGCAAACCAAGAAATGAAACCTAGGACCAAAGTTGCCAACTCTTAATTTGACAAGTAGCTCTTAGTCTCTCCCCCTAAAGAATACTTAACAAATAAGTTAACTTAACAAAAAGTAAATGAAGACATAAATTAGAAAGGAACTATTTAAAGCAAATGATGGCTGCATTTGAAAATAAAGTTCAATTATTGGTTTATAGCATCGATTTGCCCATGGTGACTATTGTTCCTGCAAGCCCCTTGCTGGGGAGGTGTATGCCTTTGATGGCTGTTTTGAACTAAGCAAATTGTTGGAACACTCCAAATATTTAAAACTTCCATATCAGCAATTCTCATGGACTGCTAGTCTAGTAACCTAGTCAATTCTCCTAAATTCAATGGTTTCACTTTAGTAGATATATATACGTGAAAATTCCCATGATGGTATTGCAAAGAAAATTTAAAAATCATTTTGTAATTCTCCCCTATGATAAGATAATGATAACTATATGTAAGCTAATATTTGTTGCACTTACCCAAATGGCAGGACTAATTTTATAGTCATTATCTCATTTGATTTCCTTAACTGCCCTGTGAAGTGGTTTGAATGAGCAGGGTCTACAGGGTATAATCATAAGCATTTTTGTTTGTCTCCCACCCAATGTTTTTTAAAAATTTGTGCAGGTAAAGAGTTCCTTTCACCTCATCTGGAAACATGGCCAGCCCCATAATTTCCTTGGCTTCTCCTAAGAAAGAAAAAAACTCCTGCTGTTACTTAAGCCAAAAAATACAATCTCAGTTTTAGTATCCAATTTATGAGGGATATTTAAAGTAAAAGCCACTTCTTCCTGAGTTTCCAAACCCCAATTCATATTTTGCATTTCTATTCAGGCCTACCTGCCCATTTGCACTGTCCTATAGGACAGATTCTACTAAGATCTGCATACCTGGAAACACTCATGTCTTCCTTTAAAAAATAGCTTAGATCCAATATTTATTAGATACAAAAGGATAGTTACAAGGTCTGTATAAGATAGAATAACAGCATAATGATCCCATATATGCACAATATCCAGTTCAAGAAATAGAACATTCTGTGTGTCTTCCTAATTCCATTATGCCAATGTATCTTTGCATTCATTTCATAATATTTCATTGTATGAACTTACTGTAACTTACCCATTTTACTATTGATGGATATTGTGCTTTTAAATTGCATTTTTATGACTATTGATGTGGTTGAACATCTTTTCATATATTTATTGTTCATTCCTATTATCACCTCTTCTGTCTTTTACGTATTTTTCTAATGTTTGTCCTTCTCTTACTGATTTTTAGAAGTTGTATCTCTCCTTCTCTCTCTGTTATCTCTATCTATCAATATAGATATCTATGTATCTATAGATATAGGGAGCAGAATACAGATATATGTATCTATATAGAGAGATGATAGGTAGATAGATAGATAGATAGATAGATACAGGTATAGATATCTATATCTATATTCTCGTCTGTAGTCTATTGACTGTCACAGCAGCTAGTGTTCTCTGCCAGTGCATAGCTTGTCTTTTCATTTTCTTTATGGTCATTTATGATGAAAAGAAGTTCTTAAACTTAGTGCAATCAAATATATCAATAATTTCCTTTATGCTTTATGTTTTAAAAGTTTTATTTAAGAATCCTTCTTCATCCCAAGATTGCAGATGGATTTCCTTATATTGTCCTCTAAAAGTTTTATAGCTTTGTCTTTCATAGTTGTCTATCATCTACCCAGATTTGATTTTTGTATGTGATATAGTATAAAAACTCTCCAAGCACCGTTTACTGCAAGATCCATCCCTTCCTCACTGTTCTGTAGTTTCATATCTATCATTAGATTATGAGTCTGCTCGAGGAGTTCTATATTTTACTCTACTGATCAATTTGTCTTTCCTTCCAATAATGATGCCCTATTTTAATTACTAAATCTTCATAATAAGCTCTGATATTTTGTTTGCCATATTCCCACATAGTTCTCCAATAGGAATATTGTGGCTCTTCTTGGCTTGTTCCTGTTCCATATGGATTGTACAACCAGCATGTCATAGTTCACACACACCATAAAGTAAAACAAACAAAAACACTGTTGGGTTTTTGCAATTACCTTCCCTCCATAGATGGAGTCAGATGGCACCCACATCTCTACCTTGACTTGGTGTTAAGTCTCAACATCAGTAAGACAAGTCGTTCCTTCTTAACTGTGATTTTTCATGTTACCTTGATTGTTTGGAGATATTTAATTTTCCATAAAAACCTTAGACTAAGTTTACTGAGTTCCTCAAAATGTTCAACGGAGATCTTACAGGTATTGCATTAGTGTGGGTTAATTTGGGGGAGAATTTACACCTTCATAAGGGGTGGAACTACCCAAGAGCATAAAATGTCTCTCCACTTGTTCAGAACATTTTCTCTCTATTCAAGTTCTAAGGTTGTCTCCATGTAAGTCTTATGTATTCCTGTTTAGAATTGTTTATGCTTATTGCTTCAGTGGGTGGCTTTAATTTTAATTAAATTTCCTGGTTGCTTAGTGCTTTTGTAGAAACTGCTGTGATGTTTTGTACTTTGGTCTTGTCTTTAGCCACTTTGCTAGACTCTCTTCTTAGTCCCAATAATCTGTCAGTTTCAATTATTATTTTTAAAATCTTTCTTCCCATCTTCATTTCTTTTATTTCTTTTTCTTTCCTCACAACATTGGCCAGGAAACTCAGTGCTAGGTTAAATCAGTAGTGATGTTGGTCTCACACCAAGCACTCATAGTCCTCATAAACCCTTTTCTCTAGGCTTCAGGTACAGGAATAAGAGTAGTGATACCCACAGAACATCAGGAGGTTTCTTCAAGGTTTTATAGCTTGTAGTGGTTGGATCTGCGGCACAAACCTGCATCATTTAATTCCAAAGACTCTGATCCCTGTGCTGTATTTACAATAAACATTAGAATTTAATTCACATTAATAAATATGTATTGGTACAAAATAAATGTTATACTAAGTCACAGTGGTTTCTGTTTGAAATGTGTGTTATAATTTCACAGGAAACCATTTATTTAAAAAAAAAAACAATATGATATGCCACTTGATCTCATTACTCCCTCAAAAAAGAATTTAAAAACCCTTGGAATGTTCTCAGTGAGTTGACTCCTCAAACAGATTTGTTAACCAGAAGATGGAATAGGAACACTGTTATTTTTCAAAGTACTAAATTATCCAAGTGAAATCATAACATTGGTTTTACAAAAAATGCTTTACTCTTTACTTGAATAGTAGGCCTTAAAAGCTGAAAGTTAGTCATTTCAAGTTTGCCCTTCCTTCAGAATAGTATTTGATTATTCATAATGAGAAGGCCAAGCCTTTGAAAGTAGACTATAAGAGAAAATAAACCTTCTTTTTTCATTTTTCTAGTGACTGCACAAAAGAAGGACCTCATTAATCGAGATGATCCCATTGAGAAGTTGGCATTAGACCCATGTCACCATGCAGTTGTCATTTTTACTCCTCAGTGATCTATTTCAGTTTCATTCACTTGCAAAACAAGTGTTATCCTTTTGTACCCAATCAAGAATCCAATTGTTTTTCCTTGAGTATTTGAAAAGTATTAGAGGAGGAAATTCATTCAATGAACATTTATTAAGTGCCAGCTAGGCTCTACATGATATCAGGATCTCAGGATGTGGAGAAAGATGTAATCATCTCCCTCACACATCTCCAATGTCAGAGGGGAGAAAGACAGTAAGCAGAGACTTCCAATAGCAAGGGATAAGAGTTATAATAAAGGCCTGTTGTAGTGTTCTGAGAAATAGATTGATAAGGTACTGAATATCTATTACTATATAATATCACTACAAATTTAACAGCTTAAAAACAGCACATATTTATTTTTGCCCAGTTCCTGTGGGTCAAGTTTTGGAGCCCATCTTATCTGGGTTCTCTCTAGAGTCTTAAATGGCTGCAATCAAGAGGTCAGTTGGAGCTATGGTTTTACCTGAGGCTTGACTGTGGAAGAAACTCTTCCAAATTCACATGATTGTTAAGAACACTCAATTCTTTGTAGGCTACTATAATGGTGGCCCCAATCTTTTGCCAGGTGGCAACTAGAGGATGTTCCTCAATTCCTTGCCATGTAGCACTTTCCATCATTGCAGTATGGATGGAGAATTTGTTCAAGAATAAAGATTGGCAAAAGGCAGCAGTGGGAGGATAAGAGAGCATTTTTACTGTTGATCATGGCATCTTGGTTGGGTGGGCGGCAAATAAAGCCAGAATAGAGAAGGGACTAGAAGAATTGGGAGAGCATCAGAAGACAAAGGGAAGCCAATTGTCTTCTAATCACAGAGGGAACAAAATCCAAAGCCTTCATAAAGACCCATAAGGTCCTACACAATCTTGCCCTGGCTACATCTCTGAAAGTCCCAAGCTATAGCTCGACTAGCATAAGTATGTTCCTACCATGTGGTCCTGGCGCCTGCTGTTCCCTCTCTCCAGATCACTCTTTCCCAAGATATCTGCATAGCCCCTCCTACTTCATTCAGTTTTGTCTTTTACTGCTGCCTACTTACAGTGGCCATCCTTGACCTCTTACCTAAAATAGCACATCTTTCACTTTCCATTCCCTTACTGAATTTTCCTTTTCATCTTCAGTAATTATCATCATTAGACACTATGTTCTATACTTATTGTCCATTTATTTTCTGTCTCTACCCCTAGACTATAAGAGCCAAGAGGACAAAGACTTTACATCTTTAATTAAATAATTCCTTATATGTTTCAAAAATCAAATGATTTTAATGAACATTGAAAAGTCTTGCAGTCCCACAACCATTCAGTTACCACTCTCTAGAAGATAGCCACATTTATGGAATTCTTATGTATCTTTCCAGTTTCCTCATGCAAATATATTCAAATAAGAATATATATGCTTCCTTTCTTCCTCTTTTATGCAGAAAAGGACACATATTAAACACACCGTTGGGCTCATTGCTCTTCCATTGCAGACTTTCCCTAGCAGTGCTTAGAAAAAGTCCTCATTTTACTTTTGTTTTTGAGATTTGGACTTTTGGGATTGTTTGATTTATGGCCACATAGTGTTCTGTTATATAACTATACCATAGTTTATTGGACATTTGGGTGTTTTCCATTTTTCCTATTAAATAAATAACTAACTTTGTACATATATTATTTTATCTGTGTGCAAATATAACTATAGTCTAAATTCCCCAAAGTGATTCAATGGCTACATACATTAATAATTTTGATAGATAATGCCAAATTGTCCCACATAGGGATTGTACTAATTTACAATCCCACCAGCCATGTGTAAAAATGCTGTTTCCCTACAGTCTTTCCAACAGTGAATTTTTTGCTACTCTGAAATGTGAAAAATGATATCTTCGTGTAGTGTTTTGTTTGTATCTCTCTGATTATGAGTGAAACAGAACCACCTCTCTTGTTTTTTTTTTTATATATTTAAATGCATTTTTTCTATGATCAGTCTGTTCTTGTTTTTTATGGATAAGACTTTGTTTCATCACTATTATCATCAGTGCTGATTACAGTATCTGACCTATCGTAGGCTCTTTAAGTATCTGTTGAATTAATGAATGAATGGGGACAAAAAGGACCAAATGCTGGGCTAAAGAAGTAAAGGAAAGAAGAAGTGAAAGAATAAGAAGGAAACCTCGGTCATAATTGTAGAGATGGAGCAGTTTGAAACGATGCTGTGCTCATGGGTGACACCATGGCAGCAGCATCATAACCATAAATCCTTGAAACAGAGAAATGTGACACCTCATCAACACAGATGAAGATATGAAATAAAGCATCACACTGTGATCTGTTCTGGACAGAATATGCATCCTTGGGTCTGCCAAAAGATGGTGATAAAAATGATGCTGTGACTCTAATTGGCCATCTAATAGTCTACTTCCAAGATGATCTTCTGGGCACCCAGACCTGCCTGCTTTAGATCTAAATACACTCCCCATTTTGTGTCTGATTCAGCTACATTAATTTATTAGCTCCAATAATAATGAGTGGAGCTATAATGAGTGGATCCAAGGACCAATGTCTCCTCTCCTTCTGCTTTTTGTTGTTCAGATTCACTCTCTCTCATCAACTTCCTCTGGGAGTAAGAATTCTAGGACCTGCCCCTTACCCTGCCATTGGCCCCAAAGACTTACATGTTGGATATAGAAAATAAATTCTCTTTTCTTCCCTGCGGTTGTCTTTCAGCAGCAAATGAAATCATTTATAATTTCTAAAGCCATGTCCTGGCAAATTTCTCTCTCTCAAAAATGTGGACAGCTGTCATGGAAAACACTTTCCTAAATTCAGATGACTCTTTAACTAATTGGAGGACAACAAACACTAAAATGAAAATGTATCCCTCAAATCTTTGTGGAACAATTTATAATCTGTTTTTGAACTTTTGTTATGTCATTGTGTTGTTTAGTAGATATTTCTTTTGTTCACTCTTTATATTATGAAAAAGAGCTCAATTACTGTAAATTTAATTGAATTTAGTAAGAATTCATTGAGCATCTAGTAGTGTTCCCCACACCGTGCTAGAGGTTGTGGGGGAAATGGATGAAATATATCATATACCTTTGCCCTCAAGAATTGTAGGATTTTAGCAAGAAACAATAAATATGCAAATAATCCAATTAGCCTAGAAACCCACAGAGTGCAAATATGGAAAAGAGGAGAATAAGTCAACTGGATAAAAATTATGCTGCAGATACATGAGAGCATTTATCTATACTGGACAAGTCAAACATCCCTTCTGGACTTCTGTCCAGAAAGTGCTATCTCTAAGCCATGGCATGGCTGGCTTCTATTTTTGATCACTCAAGACTCAATAAGGCCTTCTGTATTGACCAATGTATATTACCCAGACCTCTCCAGCCCTAATAATATTTTTTTCTTTTTTTTTAATTTTCTGCATACCATTTCAGTCTCTGAAATTTTCAGTTTCATTGATTTGTTTACTTGCCCATTGTTTTCCTTCTCCCACCAAATATCAGCCCCATTATAAGCATTTTGTGTCCAAGGACTATACCAGTGCCTAACACGTGGTAGGGCTCAATAAATCCTTAAGTAAATGAAACAAATGGACAAAATGGATGGGACTGACACTAAGAAAAAGGAGAAGAAACCAAAGTCTCTGGTGTTGCTGGTATGGCTTTATGGATGTAGTAGGATGATAAATAGTATCTGAAGAATAGATGACATTTCAACTGAGGTGAAAAAAATATACTGACTGATTATCCAGTTAGCTGGTAGGTGTCTTGCTAGAGAAAAGATTTAGTAGGCTTTTAGAATTATTTCTTTTTGCCATAGAGATGTGTCAAAACCGACATAATCCACTCCCACAGCTGTGCTTTTCAAAGCACTGTATATTGAAGAGTTTCCTGAATTGTAAAGAAGAAGGGCTCCTGTGGCCACTGATAATCCATAAAAGCTCATCAGGATGCTTGATTTTTGCCAATGACAGAAACTCCTTCAGGGTTCAAAAGTATACTTAATATTATTAGAGGACAGTAGCCCAAGAAGAAACTTCAAGACTCCAAAACAAGGAGTTTGAAGGAAATTAAATTTCATGTCTCAGGAGATAATGTGGCAATGCAATTGAGTTTATTTCATGGAACTTATTTTCAAAGAGATGGTCAAGCTCTGTTGCCCACAAAATAACCTAGAGACACTGTTCTCTTTTCCCCCCTCCAATCCAGTCAATCATTAAATCTCATCAAATCCACCCTCTTATAATTCCTTTGAATCTGCTCACTTCATGCTCTTCCCAATGCTACTTCCTTTGTCTGATTCTCTGTAACTCCCACTTGGCTGCTGCCATAGCCTCACTTTAACTCTTCTAATCTAGCCTCCACACTGCAGCAGAATAACTTCTAAAAAGCAAAGCTGACCACATCACACCCCTGCTTAAACCTGTTAAAGTCTTCCTATTATCCTGTGGATAAATTCCAGACTCCAAATCATAATATTTGAGTCTATTCATGCTATTTATCACTTGTTATCCCAAAGCCTCATCTCTCATCATTCCCCATCCTCAGCCACCTGTAGTCTTCATTATAGACATATGGAACTGCTTGTTGGTCCCTAAACTAGCAGCCCTATTTCTTGATTCTGAACCTAAATCCCTTTACCCTGTTGACCCTATCCACCATTTTACTCATGCTCTTAGCCAAACAACTTTTTCTGTGTCACTGAGGGCTTACTTCAGCTACCCAGGTGCTTTGGGAAGCTTTTCTTGGAACTCTCAACCAATGTCAGTGATTCACAGTGCCTCCGTCCTCTGTGCTCCCATCATATTCTATGCCTTCTTCTGTTGTGCTTATATACCCTATCTTAATTATTGCCACCTTCTTTGATTCCTCCAATAACCTGAGAGATTCTTAAGATCAGGAAAGGCCCTACTCGTCTTTGTATCCACAACTTCTCCCATAAGTCTGTCATGGCTCTAATGGACACCCAACACATGCTCATTAACTTCTAAGATAGGATATGCATCTCAAAAGGCAAGAAGAAATTCACTAGAAAAGTCATGTCAGCTAGAGGCAAATTACTGCAATCTTGTAGTGTCCGTCAAGAAAGTGTGGGAGGCGGGAGGCGGGTGGAGCAGTGTTAAGTATAAAAGTCTGGTTTTGAGTTCTGGTCTTGAGTCTTGGGTATGAGCTCAATAGCGTGAAGGAGCTGAAGACACAGCCAAGAATGGTTTAAGTTCTTATTTTCCCAGCAAGGCAGCAGCTGGTGTCTGGCATAAGGGAAGAGTGTTGCCATGTCACTGAACAGCAGTAGTGAAATGGCCACGGAGCCAACAGCCTAAACATTCTTCCCCGGGCCAGAATGGGGCTGCAGGGAGAAAATGGCTGCTCAGCAAGTGTCAGCGGGAGAAAGCAGCAGAGCCCACGATGGCATACTGGCAGGGGAACTGTTTCTCCAGACGAAACGAGTTAATTAAGACTAATAGGGCACAAGTCCAATCTGAATGTCCAAATACCCCAAATTTTAAAATTAGCTAAACAAACACACTGTTTATAAAGCCTCCTATGCAAAGATCCACAGCCTTCCTTTGCTCACCTCCCCGCCATCTACATCCAGCCACTCACCAAACCCTGAAGAAAATATCTGATAAATGTCTTCAGACATCCCTTTCCTCCACCATTCTCTGCCACAACTGTTACTCAAGCCTTCATCATTTTAATCTTGGCTATCCTTAACAGCCTACAAACAGATTTCTGTGTCCCAAAATAACCCCTTCCTTCTATCCTTCATACTCCTGGAATTTATATTTCTGTAGAAATTAAATAAGGCCATGTCACCTTCCTTCGTAAGGATATTTTTGAGCATCTAACTGCTGACAGAATAAAGGCCAACTGCTTAGAATTGTTAAGAAATTGTACCCTGATTTTCTCATTTGTAAAATTGGATAATAATACTTAGCTCATAGCACCCGGAGGATTAAAGGGTCCAATACACATGAAGCTTTAGCATTGTGTCTGGCACAGTGTAAGGACTATATAAATGTTAGCTATTATTAATATAATCATTTTTGCTAGAATTGTCCCCCAAATTCCTTATGATCTAATTCAGTCTCATTACAGAAAGAGCAGATTATGTATCAGTGCAGACCCAAACGTGAGATTGATCTGGATTCAAACCAAGACACTAGCTGTGTGACTTTAGGCAAAATGCCCCTTTGAGTCTCAATTTGCTCATATGTAAAATAAGAGTTAGTTAATATTATTACCTCAATAAGTCATTTTGATAAATATAATGCAAAAAGAGGACTTGGCAGAGGTGATCAAGAAGGAGATATCTAAAAGTGAGGAGGAGGGCCAGGAAGGAATATTGTTCTAAATGACAAAGAAAAATAATTCAAAGACGAATATATTTGAAAGTTGTGTGACTACCATAACATTAAAAAAAAAAAAAAAAAGTTGTAAATGCTCCAGGAGAGTCAAGTTGATGAAGTTTGAAAAAAAAAAGCCTTAGATTTGGCAAATAGGCAATTATAATGACCTCAACAAGAGCAGTGCTGGAAAAGTGATGAACATGGAAAGAAATCACAGCAGCTTGGAGAAATGAAAGTGTAGTAAGCTGTGCATTTAAGAAAAGTTTCTTAACTTTTTTTGAAGCCAAGTTGCCCTGAGACCTACAGATGTATATGAAAGTTGAATCCAAGAATTATAGGCTTAGGACTGGCCATTAGCCTAAGAGACATGAGCAATATTAATCATAGCCAATACTCACCGGGCATAGCATTACTATGTGCCAGCCCTTGGCTTAAGTACTTTCAATATATTCTAATAATCTCATCTTCACCACAAACCTAATGTCCCCATTTTAAAAAGGAGGAAACAGGCAAGTTAGCAGGAGAGCTAGGATTCAAACCCAGTTAGTCTGGCTCCAGACATAGTATATCTGCTTTTATGTTATACCCCTCAATTCAATTCAATTCAACAAAAACTTTCTGAGTGACTATCTGGACACTCAAAGTGCCCGAGACTGTTCAAATATCTTGGGGATGCATCAGAGAATAAAAATCTCAAAGATATCAAAACTTTGAAAATGCTTTTGGCCTAAAGGGCCCTCAACCACTGTTACACTTGCAGTGTCATTGGGTATGGGCAGCATATAAGAACATACTACCATAAATAAGGATGGCCAACTTTTCTACCTAAGAAAGGAATCCTCATTTTTTTTCACCTATTGAAAAACACTTTAAGTGATAGAGTCCTCCTAAGAAGCTGTTTTGAGACATTGGGGAGGGTATGTGCTATGGTGAGTGCTGTGAAATGTATAAGCCTGATGATTCACAGACCTGTACCCCTGGGGCAAATAATATATGTTAATAAAAATAATTAATAAAAAAAAGAAGTTGTTTTAAGATGACCTTGCATAGAATGGTCCTCAAATGCTTTAGTCCATTGTAATTTTTTTACCCCACTACTTATTTCAGACAAAAGTATGCATTATCAACAGTTCTTGCGTTGTAGGGACATTGAGAGGTAGTTACTCTCTTCCTAGGGACCAGGGTCCCTTCTTAGGAAACCTGCTTCCTTGAGCACCCAGGAATAGGTTCTATCTCTCCATTCCTGTACTCAGGAAAATGTACCACGTCATGTACCTTTAATCTGACTAACACTTCCACTTCAACAAATGACTTCAGTTTTCTGTTAGGATAGTAGTTTTTTGCTCAAGGACAAGTCCTCTTTAATCTCTTGGGGTTCCCCTGCTAAAGTCTGAAAGCTTTAGTGTTGAGAGATTTGTTTTGTTTTTCTTTTTCAGTTAGAAGTTAAGTCAACACCTAACCTTTTCATAACTTCTTTATAAAGCCTGATTTCTTTTTTACCCCAGGAATTACTGTCCATTCTCCTCTTAAGCCCCCAGTATAACTTTTTAACTTTTATTCAACTTATTTATTCTTGCCCTATGAGCATATGCAGGACAGTCTTTTGATCCATGGAACCCAGGAGGGTGACTGACACACAGTATCTAAGCATTCAATAAATTTTAAAGGAAGCTATATAGTGCCCATTGCATCATAATTCTCACTAAATGGTGTCTCTTGGGTATATGAATAAAGGAATGAACAAACAGATGAACAAGTAAAATGTAGCTGCTAGATGTTTCCATCAGGAACAAAAATACATAAGCTGCTAGAATTTCCAAGGAAGACCTGGTGGGTGGTATGTTTTAAAATCAGTAGTAGGATCTGATTCTTTTTGATGTCTAAGAGAAAAGAGAAAATTATCATTCAACTTGAAAAACAACTACTTTGCATAATGATTTTATTAATATTATGAGTGATGCTGGGCCCATTTGTTGTAAAATAACAACCGTTTCACAGAAATTGCTTGAGGCTTGTTTAGGATGAAAAGTACTCCTTTTCAATGTGTTCTTTTATGTGCCATCCACAGGGGTAAGGGAGAGACAAAGAACTAACTTGGATCCTGTTTGGAAGAATCAGTCCTTTAATAGACACTCTAGCCTCTTTCCCTGAAACCCTTGAGGCATAGGACTGACTACACAAACAGCGTCCTTCCATAATGTATAATCTACAACTGGCCAGAAGTTAAAATGCTTCTCAATGAATAATCTATGGAAGCCACAGGAGGACAAAAAAGAGCAGTCCCAATTATGATGGAATATAGATGCATGAGGTTAGCAACCGCACATGAGACCTCAAGAAGTAGAAGAAGGACCTCAATGGTGAAGGGAAATTTTAAGCCAAATACAGTTGCAGCCATAACAAACCCCAGAAAATCTTGTCTTTGCCTTACTAGTCCCTCATCTCTGACATGTAGGGTCTTGACTTTGAATTCACCTTATTTTTTACTATTTGCTAAATTTGGCTACCTGACTTACATTTGCAATTCCCACCTTGACCTCTGATGCTAGCTAGCTACTAGTCAACTTCTGGCTAACTGGTCATTACTCTGGAGCTTGACCCTAAAGGCAAGTTATTTAAACATTTTCTTCCCTCTGACTCCTGTATACATTATGTCCAAAAAAAAAAAAAAAAAAAAATCTTCAGACCTTAGAAAGCAGAACTTGTACTGAGAAGAAAGAAATGACTAGAGCTCAGAAGAGGTCAAAGGTTATAAGACAGGAAGTGAAAGATATTAAACTATTATTTTAATTAATTTATTTATACTTTTCTTTAAGATAGATGTAAAGGCCTTTTCACATACAAAAGTACATAACAAGGTTGGGAAAACAGGCAAAGAAAAGACAGGTGAGCACACTTGGATCAAGTTATCAATTGGAATGATGATGTATAAAATTTGTATCCCAAAATCTGGGAACTAGCCAGAGGTTAAGCATAAATATGACCTTCAGCTTATCTTGTACAGTTTTTATTCTACTTTTTTCACTCTAATTTACACCATAAAATTCACTGTTTCATGATATTTCCACCATAATACAATTGTTAAGAGATCATCATATTCCATTTTATGGTATTATTGACACAAATCTCATTTTTTCTTTTTTCCCCCCCTTTTTCTACGTTACCTGTAGGATAATATAAAAGACACTGACTGGAATAATCTTAGGCCATTGATTATTAAGACAATATCCAGTTCAAGCCTGCCTCAAAGAAACTTTCACCAAAACTTGTGTAAGCCCCAATTCTGGTCTTCTTATATAGTCTCTTTCCTGCTCTTTGCCTTTCTGTTACCATGGAAACTCATGCAATTAAATGGAAGAGAGAACTTGGAAACCATCTTGTTCTGGCACCTTACCTGGTTCTTTATGATTCCAAGATCTATAATGCCACCAATTATGTTCAGCTTAATGGGTTGAACATCTAAAATCAGGTACAGTTTATGTAACCATAGGACTGTTTACCAATGGAAAAAAAAAAATAAGAGCAGAGAAATAGTTGGGACTACCAAAAGAACAGTCTGGGCAGCCAGCACTACCCTGCCTTGAGGAGATATTGCCAGGTACCTGTAGACACTGGCTCTGGAAAGAATGAGGTAGTGGGTATTGAGCTTCCATAATATCATTGAGATGATAATTGAGAAGTGTGCCAACACTTAACTTTCTCCTATGATTGTACATGTTGGTAATCTCCAACTTCCTGCTCTCACAACAAATACATCTACAGTGGACATCTTTACTCATAAAAGGTTTTCTTCAGTGGTGCCTGGGTAGCTCAGTTGGTTAAATGACTGCCTTTCACTCGGGTCATTTTCCCAGGGTCTTGGGACCAAACTCCATACCAAGCCCCTCACCAAGCCCCTCATGGGGTTCCCTGATCAGTGGGGAGTCTGTACCTCCCTCTCCCTTTGCCCCTCTCCCAACTCATGCTCTCTCTCTCACTATCTCTTTCTCTAAAATAAATAAATAAAATCTTTAAAAATAAAACAAATTGTAAATGTTTTCTTCATTAAGATAATTTTTTGAAAGAGATTCTTGGTGGAATGAGGAGCATTAACACTGAATTCAGATTTCCTGTTTTTGATCTGATCTTCACCATTCATGAGCTATGTGACTGTAGGCTAGTCACTTTACTTTCTCTATGTCTTATACATAGCAAGTGCTCAAGAAACATGATTGTAATTTCCTACTTGTAGAGGCTAAACTGTGAGCTTCTAGCTGTCTGTGAATTCCCAAGTATAAATGCTAACCCTTGTTTATAAGTGTACCTCTGATCCCAGTATGAGGCCAACTATATTGTAGGTGCTCTGGTAAGTTCCATAAGGGTGGGGACTGACTATATTGTTGATGGTTGCACATTCAGAGCCCATAACAGCACCTGACACCCAGTTAGCACTCCTTACATTGTTGAGTGTGTAACTATTTATAGAACTAGAAATCAGTTAGTTGAAACTCATTAAGCCCTGAGCAGGAAATAGTCCGTCACATTTGCTAGTGTTGCCTGGAGTGCTGTGAGTATAAGACTGGGGACAGGTAGGGATCAAGTGTAAGTGTGTGGCAGGGACAGGGTGATAGGGACAGGCTTTGTATAATCATGGGGCACAAGCTGGAGTGTCCAGGAGGAGACTGAAGGTGCTCAGACCACATAGGGCTACCAGCTTGCTTTGGGAAGTGGAAAGGAAGCCCAGGGGACCCTAATTTTCTAGGGACAGGGGTGGGTGGAGAGAAGAGAGGTCAGGATAAAGGCAGATAGAGGTACCAGGGAAGTAGACTTTGTTTCTTTCCTCTAAAACAGCTATAGAAAGGAATCAAGTTCTTTGCCAGAACAGCAGTTGTTGACATGGTTCAGCTGTGAAAATAATTAATTAGGTAGTTTTTATTAAAATGGGGGAGGGGTGCCTGTGTGGCTCAGTTGTTAAGTGTCTACCTTGGGGCTCAGGTCTTGATCCCAGGATCCTGGGATCAAGCCCTGCATGAGGCTCCCTGCTCAGCTCTCCCTTTTCCACGCCCCCTGCTTGTCCTTTCTCTCTCACTATCTCCCTGTCAAATAAATAAATAAATAAAATCTTTAAAAAGAATAAAAATAAAAAAAATAAAATGAGGGAGGCACAGTAGAAAGAATGCGGGGAGAAAGGGTGTTAGAGCAAACAGACCTGCTATACAATTCTGCTTCAGCTACTCACCGAGATAGGACTTAAAGGTGAGCCTCAGTTTCCCAATTCACAAAATAGGACCAAAACGGCCTCACTTACAGAGTAGTGGCATGGGTTAAAACTTCCACTGAGACAGGGAGACTGAAGCTTTGCCGTTTAGTGCCTAGAACCCAGTGGGTCCTTAATAAATGGTAACTGGTAGGATTAAAATTAATCATAGTAATCAGGCCTCACAATAAAAACCGACATAGGGCTTATCAAACGAATTCTCTCCGCCATATGAAAGAAACATGAGAACAAACCCAAATTAGCTTCCTATTTTCCAGCAGCAAGCAAAGGAGTCTGCTGAAGGTCATAGCAGCCATCTCATAGAGAAAGAAAATGACATGGAACACTGGGTCCCTGCTCATAGGCAGTGAATGCCCACCCAATTAAGCAGATTAAACATTCACTCCTTGTGATGAAAAAGTCCCGTGCAGCTGAGCTAGGCCGCCTTCCCTGCTTCCTAGGCCAGAGCTTCTATCTGTTAAATCACCCTTCCTTTCCCTTCCACATTCAGGAAATAATTGGCACTTGTTTAATGCCAAATTTACATTTGTTTTGCATGGGAACAAAATTTGCTTGCAAACAGCTATGTGTGTGAGCAAATGGGCATTTGTGCTGGTAAATAAAATAGACATGCAGTTTTCCAGTTTGCAGATGTATTATTCAACAAAACAAGCGGCAATAGCCTTTAATTTTCAGTTATTCTAAAGTGCTTAGGCAGAGATTGTAGCAGATAAGCCCTCCCGCCTTTTGTCATTTATGCCTGTTCCCAGGTTTTCACATTTGTCCTAGATGCATACATTATTAGAACTGAAATTTTCAGAACTTCTGAATTAAATCTCCAAAATGAAGCAATTTCTATATTTGATAAGTATTTGCTGAGCACCTACCATGTGCTGGTTTGTAGGGATTTAGAGATGACTTCATGGGACTGACTTTAGGGGATCTTGTGAGTCAAGGAGCTTGAATGGAATATGGCCATGAAATAAAAGCACTACTCTAAGAGAGCTCTACATGACAGTTAGGGGGCAAATATATATATATATATATAT